>NC_064631.1:609408885-609715566 GCF_023864275.1 Schistocerca cancellata | reverse complement strand
ATCCCTTCTGAATAATAGGAAATGTCCAAGTCTGCAAAATAGCTATTAGTTGCTGCAGTCACCTTGTTTGAATAAAATCTTTGTCCTGCCAGCCATTTCTTCAAATTGGGGAACAAATAGTAGTTCAAGGGAGCCAAGTATCGAGAATAGGGGGGATGTGAAACGAGTTGGAATCCTATTTCCATTAATTTTGCGACCACAACTGCTGAAGTGTGTGCTGGTGCAGTGTCGTGATGGAAAAGGACTTTTTTTTTTTTCCCTTCCCAGTCCAATTGCTGGCGTTTTTCTTGCAGCTCGGCTTTCAAACGGTCCAATAACAATGAATAATATGCACCTGTAATAGTTTTACCCTTTTCCAGATAGTCGATGAGGATTATCCCTTGCGAATCCCAAAAGACTCTCGCTATAACCTTTCTGGCCGAAGGAATGGTCTTCGCCTTTTTTGGCGCAGATTCTCCCTTGGTAGCCCATTATTTAGATTGTTGTTTGGTCTCAGGTGTATAGTAATGTATCTATGTTTCATCCACAGTGATGAAACGACGCTTAAAGTCCTGTGGATTTTTCCTGAACAGCTGCAAACCATCCTTTCAACACTTCACACGAATCAGTTTTTGGTCAAGCATGAACAATCACAGAACCCATCTTGTGGATAGCTTTCTCATGTCCAAATGTTTATGCTACATATTATGTACCCGTTCATTCGAGATGCCCACAGCACTTGCAATCTCACAAACCTTAACTCTTCTGTCATCCATCACCATATCATGGATTTTATCAATGATTTCTGGAGTCGTAACCTCCACAGGGTGTCCACAACATTCAGTACCACTTGTGCCCATATGGCCACTCCGAAAATTTTGAAACCACTTATAAACTGTTCTAATTGAAGGTGCAGAGCCACTGTAATGTTTATCAAGCTTCTCTTTAGTCTCCTGACGCATTTTACCTTTCATAAAATAATGTTTAATCATCACACGAAATTCTTTCTTGTCCATTTTTTGACAATCACTTGACTTCCTTGACTCACACGAATGCCAAACACAAAGAAATAGACCAATATGGCTGAAACTTGGTGTGCCTTCTTTCCAAAGATGCTACTAACTAAACATGACCTCAATACGCGCTGATGGTGCCATCTCTCGGACTTTGCACGGACTTTTCAAACGCCCCTCGTACTTCTCCAAAATAACTGAATATGACACTCCAGAGTCCACAAGAGCTTGGGCTGGTCGGCCATCCATGAGGATATTGACGTAGTTTCCTATCATTTTTGTAGTGATCGATGGCGGAGGATTTTTCTCTTCAGTGGCCTCACTTCCAACGAATGTTGCACCCTCTAGTTTTCCAGGTTGCAGCGGCTAGGTGATCGGCTGGAGCTTCTAAATGGCGATGGAAACCTTGATCGGCATGTTGGGGAGCGTCCTCTCTAGCAGATAGCTTGCAGCAATGGTGACCTACATCGTCCTGCACCCACATCTTCTTGTTCATCTTCGTCGTCCCGGAGTTAGCATCAGCTAAGATCGGTCTGCTGTCTTCTGGCGCAGGCGTCATCAAATATCCGCCACCTTTCTCGACAATAGTGCACCACATGTCCCGTCGTCCGCAGTGCAAACATACTGGTTGGTTATCCTGGGTCCTCCAGACATCAGTCTTCCTTGGTGCCCAAACATGTTCCTCATGCAGCATTGTAGGAACGTAACTTCGCCTGGGTCTCGACTTTTTTACTGTTTTAAAGGAGAGATTTGGTTCAATGTCTGTTCCATTTCCTCCCATATGACCTCTTGAAGTGTCTCTGTTTTTTACTCACCGTGCAATCCAAGTGCCTTCTGAACTTCCTCTCTCACTATCTGGCGAAGAACACTAGTGAAATCAGTTTCTTCCTCCATCACAGACATCAATACGATGTTTGGAAGCCGTTCAAACTTCTCGCATGTAATTCTTTTTTGATGCATTGTCTCAATATACTGGCACCATTTTATGAAGTTGTCTGCTGTCGAAACGTCCTTCAGAAGTAGGACTTGATACATGTCCTCAGCTACACCATTCATGAAATGTGCAGTCTTATCTTCCTCCTCCATTCGAGGATCCACTATTTTACACAGCTCCAAGGCGTCTTGAATGTAGGACACTGTTGTTTCTCCTAGACGCTGTGCCCTGCACTTTAATTTATCTTCAACCTTGCACTGCTGTCGCCGTGTGTCACTGAAATAGTTGCGCAGTTCCGCCTGGAATACTTCCCAGTTTGTGAACTTCTCCTTGGTGTTCTCATACCATTGCTTGGCAGTGCCCTCCAAGTAGAAAAATATGTTAGCCAAACAGACGGTGTCATCCCATTTGTTAAATTTGGCTATACGCTCATATACCTTCAGCCACTTGTTTGGATCTTGGCCATCATCACTAGAGAACCCGGAAGGATGTCTCATGTGGTGGTACATAGTTGCTGTCATTGTGACGCCCTCTTCTTCTTCTGTCTCTGATAGATTGCGATCTGTTGAATATGGCTCGAAATCGGGTTTCTCGCCACGTAAACGGTTGCTCAGTCGTGGCCTGATGGGAGCCACTGTGTCGTCGATAATGTACGTCACTTAACGAAGGTTTACTCAGCACTTCCACATACAAGAGCACAGAGCGAACTGCCTCTGGCCAGAACACATATGGTATACAGGGTGTTACAAAAAGGTACGGCCAAACTTTCAAGAAACATTCCTCACACACAAAGAAAGAAAATATGTTATGTGGACATGTGTCCGGAAACGCTTACTTTCCATGTTAGACCTCATTTTATTACTTCTCTTCAAATCACATTAATCATGCAACAGAAACACACAGCAACAGAACGTACCAGTGTGACTTCAAACCCTTTGTTACAGGAAATGTTCAAAATGTCCTCCGTTAGCGAGGATACATGCATCCACCCTCCGTTGCATGGAATCCCTGATGCGCTGATACAGCCCTGGAGAATGGCGTATTGTATCACAGCCGTCCACAATACGAGCATGAAGAGTCTCTACATTTGGTACCGGGGTTGCGTAGACAAGAGCTTTCAAATGCCCTCATAAATGAAAGTCAAGAGGGTTGAGGTCAGGAGAGCGTGGAGGCCATGGAATTGGTCCACCTCTACCAATCCATCGGTCACCAAATCTGTTGTTGAGAAGCGTACGAACACTTCGACTAAAATGTGCAGGAGGTCCATCGTGCATGAACCACATGTTGTGTCATACTTGTAGAGGCACATGTTCTAGCAGCACAGGTAGAGTATCCCGTATGAAATCATGATAACGTGCTCCACTGAGCGTAGGTGGTAGACCATGGGGCCCAATCGAGACATCACCAACAATGCCTGCCCAAACGTTCACAGAAAATCTGTGTTGATGACGTGATTGCACAATTGCGTGTGGATTCTCGTCAACCCACACATGTTGATTGTGAAAATTTACAATTTGATCACGTTGGAATGAAGCCTCTTCTCCCGTAACACTCTCCATACAGTGACGTGGTCAATGTTACCTTGTACAGCAGCAACTTCTCTGACGCTGACATTAGGGTTATCGTCAACTGCATGAAGAATTGCCTCATCGTTCGTCTTCCCCAGTCGCGAGTCATAGGCTGGAATGTTCCGTGCTCCCTAAGACGCCGATCAATTGCTTCGAACGTCTTCCTGTCGGGACACCTTCGTTCTCGAAATCTGTCTCGATACAAACGTACCGCGCCACGGCTATTGCCCCGTGCTAATTCATACATCAAATGGGCATCTGCCAACTCCGCATTTGTAAACATTGCACTGACTGCAAAACCATGTTCGTGATGAACACTAACCTGATGATGCTACGTATTGATGTGCTTGATGCTAGAACTGTAGAGCAATGAGTCGCATGTCAACACAAGCACCGAAGTCAACATTACCTTCCTTCAATTGGGCCAACTGGCGGTGAATCGAGGAAGTACAGTACATACTGACGAAACTAAAATGAGCTCTAACATGGAAATTAAGCGTTTCCAGACATATGTTCACATAACATCTTTTCTTTATTTGTGTGTGAGGAATGTTTCCTGAAAGTTTGGCCGTACCTTTTTGTAACATCCTGTATATACAGCTACAGAACATTCCAGTATAATGATTCCTGCCATTTGTGGATACTTGTAGAATGTACTCGAACCGAATATAGAAATTAAAATGTTTCAGTTCATGTAGAGTTATGAACTCACAACCCTCCATGCAACAATCTAGTATCATAACCACTACACAACGGCGACTGTGCTACTCGGCTCCTTCTGCAACAATATTAACCGACTCTCTATTCTTGAAATAGGTCATGTACTCATAGAATCTTCTCAGTTCAACAACAATATATTTTCAACTCTCATCCCCAAAGTAACAATTATTCTGTACAAGCTCCAGCAATCCAACTGGTTCCAAAATAAATGTCAGAATCGACAAAACACCCATACAATTACATACATGCTACCTCATGCAGAGCCAAGGCATGAAGTAAGAGTCTCTATACAATACATGCTTCATCTGTCTCTATAACAATCCTCATGACACCACAAACCACAGAACATTATACAAACACTCTTAGACTTTTTGATATAAATTCCAAGGCGCTGCTGGTAACCACTTGTTGGGGCCGCTCGTCTGACGCAGCTCCTGACTTCTCGTGACAGCTGTCCCTCCTGCACACACTGATGTGTGTGGTGCTGTAAAAAGGCTCTCCCACCCTCGTCATTAAAACATCGGGTGTTCGAGATGGTAGAGAACCATGTGTTTCTAGAATTTACCCCAAAATTCTCAAAGCACTACACTTGGACCTCAACCTACATCACTCCATACAGTGTTTCAAAAAGTCAATCCCACCAGTAGGACCTCCAGGTCGATATGAACCTAATCTGACAGGAAGTGAAATACTAATGCAACAAGATCATGGGGAGGACTACTGCAACATTATCATTGATAAAAATCTGTTGCATCAAGGACAGCTTAAGGAGTTTGACCCACACAAACAGTTATATCCAGCTGATTTCATTTTGTATTTTTATCACTTTGTACATTTGGGAACCTTGAAATTGTGTATACTTGCATTTGTATTATGGTAAGAGTGTAATCCGAAATTTTAATTGCTGACAGGTCTGGACTGGGCCCGAAACATGTTGTGAATGTGGAAATAAAAAAAAAAACTCCAAAAACAGCTACAGGATTTTTCAGCAACCAACAAGCATTTTTAGAGTCATTTTTATTTTATTTAGATTTCATTGCATAAGGTATAGGACATCAAGTGCCACACACCAAACTGTTAGCAAAGTTAAGTAAAGCTTTGTATGATAACTATTAATAAATGTTATTTCTTATTGTTTGTCACATTTTTGTTACAGCGCTGCCCTGTCCAGCATGTATTAAGTGGAGTTAACTCGCATGTATACTACCACCTCTTTCACAGAACCATAGTACGAAATAACTTTTCTGTACTACGGATGTTTGGCCTGAATTGATAGTAACTTTCAGTTACAAGGTCTGAACACCATATAAATACAGCTGTTCATTTACATAAATACAATTGTGATGTTATGTTGTTCTTTATTAGCATAAAATTAATGTTAACTAAATTTTTGACATATCTTCAGTACACAAACAAAATAGTTTGCAAAAGTCCATCATGAGATTAATGTTCCATAATTCTTTAAAAAATGAAGTTATAGAACCTCACCCCATGAACCATGGACCTTGCCATTGGTGGGGAGGCTTGTGTGCCTCAGTGATACAGATAGCTGTACCGTAGGTGCAACCACAATGGAGGGGTATCTGTTGAGAGGCCAGTCAAACGTTTGGTTCCTGAAGAGGGGCAGCAGCCTTTTCAGTAGTTGCAAGGGCAACAGTCTGGATGATTGACTGATCTGGCCTTGTAACAATAACCAAAACGGCCTTGCTGTGCTGGTACTGCGAACGGCTGAAAGCAAGGGGAAACTACGGCCGTAATTTTTCCCGAGGGCATGCAGCTTTACTGTATGATTAAATGATGATGGCGTCCTCTTGCGTAAAATATTCCAGAGGTAAAATAGTCGCCCATTCGCATCTCCAGGCAGGGACTACTCAAGAGGATGTCGTTATCAGGAGAAAGAAAACTGGCGTTCTACGGATCGGAGCGTGGAATGTCAGATCACTTAATCGGGCAGGTAGGTTAGAAAATTTAAAAAGGGAAATGAATAGGTTAAAGTTAGATATAGTAGGAATTAGTGAAGTTCGGTGGCAGGAGGAACAAGACTTCTGGTCAGGTGACTACAGGGTTATAAACACAAAATCAAATAGGGGTAATGCAGGAGTAGGTTTAATAATGAATAGGACAATAGGAATGCGGGTAAGCTACTACAAACAGCATAGTGAATGCATTATTGTGGCCAAGATAGATATGAAGCCCACACCTACTACAGTAGTACAAGTTTATATGCCGACTAGCTCTGCAGATGACGAAGAAATGGAAGAAATGTATGATGAAATAAAAGAAATTATTCAGATAGTGAAGGGTGACGAAAATTTAATAGTCATGGGTGATTGGAATTCGGTAGTAGGAAAAGGGAGAGAAGGAAACGTAGTATGTGAATATGGATTGGGGCTAAGAAATGAAAGAGGAAGCCGCCTGGTACAATTTTGCACAGAGCACAACTTAATCATAGCTAACACTTGGTTTAAGAATCATGAAAGAAGGTTGTATACATGGAAGAACCCTGGAGATACTAAAAGGTATCAGATAGATTATATAATGGTAAGACAGAGATTTAGGAACCAGGTTTTAAATTGTAAGACATTTCCAGGGGCAGATGTGGACTCTGACCACAATCTATTGGTTATGACCTGTAGATTAAAACTGAAGAAACTGCAAAAAGGTAGGAATTTAAGGAGATGGGACCTGGATAAACTGAAAGAACCAGAGATTGTACAGAGTTTCAGGGAGACCATAAGGGAACAACTGACAGGAATGGGGGAAAGAAATACAGTAGAAGAAGAATGGGTAGCTTTAAGGGATGAAGTAGTGAAGGCAGCAGAGGATCAAGTAGGTAAAAAGACGAGGGCTAGAAGAAATCCTTGGGTAACAGAAGAAATATTGAATTTAATTGATGAAAGGAGAAAATATAAAAATGCAGTAAATGAAGCAGGCAAAAAGGAATACAAACGTCTCAAAAATGAGATCGACAGGAAGTGCAAAATGGCTAAGCAGGGATGGCTAGAGGACAAATGTAAGGATGTAGAGGCTTATCTCACTAGGGGTAAGATAGATACTGCGTACAGGAAAATTAAGGAGACCTTTGGAGATAAGAGAACCACTTGTATGAACATCAAGAGCTCAGATGGAAACCCAGTTCTAAGCAAAGAAAGGAAAGCAGAAAGGTGGAAGGAGTATATAGAAGGTCTATACAAGGGCGATGTACTTGAGGACAATATTTTGGAAATGGAAGAGGATGTAGATGAAGATGAAATGGGAGATACAATACTGCGTGAAGAATTTGACAGAGCACTGAAAGACGTGAGTCGAAACAAGGCCCCAGGAGTAGACAACATTCCATTGGAACTACTGACGGCCTTGGGAGAGCCAGTCCTGACAAAACTCTACCATCTGGTGAGCAAGATGTATGAAACAGGCGATATACCCTCAGACTTCAAGAAGAATATAATAATTCCAATCCCAAAGAAAGTAGGTGTTGACAGATGTGAAAATTACCGAACAATCAGTTTAATAAGCCACAGCTGCAAAATACTAACATGAATTCTTTACAGACGAATGGAAAAACTAGTAGAAGCCGACCTCGGGAAAGATCAGTTTGGATTCCGTAGAAATACTGGAACACGTGAGGCAATACTGACCTTATGACTTATCTTAGAAGAAAGATTAAGGAAAGGCAAACCTACGTTTCTAGCATTTGTAGACTTAGAGAAAGCTTTTGACAATGTTGACTGGAATACTCTCTTTCAAACTCTAAAGGTGGCAGGGGTAAAATACAGGGAGCGAAAGGCTATTTATAATTTGTACAGAAACCAGATGGCAGTTATAAGAGTCGAGGGACATGAAAGGGAAGCAGTTGTTGGGAAGGGAGTAAGACAGCGTTGTAGCCTCTCCCCGATGTTATTCAATCTGTATTTTGAGCAGGGAGTAAAGGAAACAAAAGAAAAATTCGGAGTAGGTATTAAAATCCATGGAGAAGAAATAAAAACTTTGAGGTTCGCCGATGACATTGTAATTCTGTCAGAGACAGCAAAGGACTTGGAAGAGCACTTGAATGGAATGGATACCGTCTTGAAAGGAGGATATAAGATGAACATCAACTAAAGCAAAACAAGGATAATGGAATGTAGTCGAATTAAGTCGGGTGATGCTGAGGGAATTAGATTGGGAAATGAGACACTTAAAGTAGTAAAGGAGTTTTGCTACTTGGGGAGCAAAATAACTGATGATGGTCGAAGTAGAGAGGATATAAAATGTAGACTGGCAATGGCAAGGAAAGCGTTTCTGAAGAAGAGAAATTTGTTAACATCGAGTATAGATTTAAGTGTCAGGAAGTCGTTTCTGAAAGTATTTGTATGGAGTCTGGCCTTGTATGGAAGTGAAACATGGACAATAAATAGTTCGGACAGGAAGAGAATAGAAGCTTTCGAAATGTGGTGCTACAGAAGAATGCTGAAGATTAGATGGGTAGATCACATAACTAATGAGGAGGTATTGAATAGGATTGGGGAGAAGAGAAGTTTGTGGCACAACTTGACCAGAAGAAGGGATCGGTTGGTAGGACATGTTCTGAGGCATCAAGGGATCACCAATTTAGTATTGGAGGGCAGCGTGGAGGGTAAAAATTGTAGAGGGAGACCAAGAGATGAAAACACTAAGCAGATTCAGAAGGATGTAGGTTGCAGTAGGTACTGGGAGATGAAGAAGCTTGCACAGGATAGAGTAGCATGGAGAGCTGCATCAAACCAGTCTCAGGACTGAAGACCACAACAACAACAACAACAACAACAACAACAGTGCTTCAAAGAAAACTACAGCTATGCAAGTGTCGTTACTGAAGAGCAACTTGAACATAAACAGCTTAAGACTGTAATGGATGAAATAAATCTAAAGGAGACATTTACCTAGTAGATCACGATGATGATGATGATGATGATGATGATGATGATGACATTAATATAAGTGTTTTCATTGAACAGACCCATTTTAGTAATAAAAGTTTATCATGATTTTTCTTTTACAATTTAACTACTTAATTAGGCATTTGGTGTGCAGTACCAACGAAAAATTGAGTATGTGCAAATAAGAAGCAAAAAACACAAAAAGCATAAAAGAAAAACAGTGCCCGTTTCCAGCCAAAGTAATTACTGTTAAAGGTATCTTAATTCCTTACATCGAAGTTGCTAGTTCTTAGTTCACAGCACTTTTTTTACCTGTACTATGGGAAAAATACATGATTACTTCTACACATATCATCTCTTCTTTCGGAGCGCATCCATACAAATAAAAAGGAAACTATGAGACACAATATTGTTACTTACCTGTCCAGAGCTGAAAGTGCACTTTGAACAGTTGCAATTGGAAGTGTCAGTGATGGGAAGCCATTGTGGGAAAACAACTCTGAGAGACGTGGGAGAACTACCCGAGAAGTGTACTGGCAATTGCTAAGTGTCGTCAATAAGCGGTGTTCCCAAACCTGTAAATCAATTATAGAGATTAATTACAAATCACATATCATTATTTAAAAACTCTCTATCTCTCTCGCTCTCTCTCTCCCCCCCCTCCCCCCCCCCCTCCCCCTCACGAGGAGAAATATATTCAAAGTTTGAAGCGGATTTCAAACCCACAATTAGCTGTTTGTACCAATACTGAAGATGCCTCCATTATTTACAGCTTGTAATGTTTCAACCTATAAACATTATATGAACACTATTGAGAGCACATATTTCCACAAGCAAAACAGTCATGTTCAACAAACTTTTATAATCAATTAGTGACTAAAGAGCTTATCAGCAGAAGATTGTTCGAAACTTAACATATTGAAAAAAGTTACAGTCAAACAATGGAAAATGGAATCCACCCCAAAGGATGGATTCCTGCGCCATCACAGAGAAAATCTCTGCCCTTGTGGATCAGCATCCTCCGCCTACCACTCATATCCTATATAAAACAGACTAACCATTTCCTCTATTGACTCTCCACAGTTCCTGTTCCTTTAGCAACTGGCACCCTGCCCATCACTGTTGATGCCACTTCCCCCTACACTAACATCACCGATTCCCAGGGCTTTATGGCTACTGAATACTACCTGTCCCAATGCCTAACACACTCCTAATTGCAACCACCTTCCTGGTCACCATGACCAACCATATCTCACCCACAATTGCTTCTCCATTGAAGGCGTCACCAACAAAAACATCCATTGTACAACAGTGGGCACCCACACAGCACCATTCCATACCAATCTATTTATGGGCTATATACAGGAAGCATTCTTAAGTACAGAAACTCAAATCCCTTACCTGGTTCACATTCACTGATGACTTCATCATATGGACCAAAAGTGAGGACACCCTATTCACATTCCTCCAGTACCTCAACATCCTCTCCTCCATTCACTTCACCCAGCCCTCCTCAGCCTAAAAAGTCACCTTCTTTGATGTCAATCAACACTTCAATAATTGCTACACCAGTACCTCCATCCAAATCAAACATACCAACCACCAACAATATTCCAGGCAACAGCTGCCAACCATTCCACTCCAAGAAGTTCCTTCCATACAACAAAGCCTGCTGCAGCTGCCATATCTGTAATGATGAGCACTCCCTCTACAGATATGTTAAGGGCCTCACTGAGGCCTTCATGGACTGAAATTACTCTCCCCCATCTTGCCCAGAAACAGATCTCAATTTCTTGTGTGTGTGAGTTATGAATGTGTGTGTTTAGTTTTCTCTACATGAGATGAAGGACTTTATATGACAGCTAACTATTATCGAACAGTTTTTTTTCCAATGTGCCTCTCTCCCACTCAAAGCTTCTCTATGTGGCAAGTAGCCATCTACCCTTTCTTATTGTTGAATTAATTATAGTTCATACAAAAGCATTAACTTGCTTCCATGCAGTTCTTGTGCAGAAATTTGGCCAAATACCTCACAAATCACAGTTCACTGAGTGGCAAATGCAATTGATAGTCCAAAAATGTCACACTGCAATCACGGACAAAGCATCAGTCACTATTGCTAATAATTTTATTACATTCCTTTGAACTCTGGCCCTCGCCTGTAACAAAGGTTTTCAGTTCAACTCTTCTACCTTGACCCACTCGACAAAAACTCTTAATCAATCATTCAATAATAAATATCTAAAATAAACATTACTGTCCTAGATAAAAAGAAAGAAAAAAACATCAATGAAACACCAAAAAAATGTATATAGTCCAAGCTTGCATTTATATCAGCAATTCAAAAATCTTAAAAACTTGAATACACAGTACTGAGTTCCACAACAAAATATATATAATAGTTCATAATTAACTGGCTTTTGGCTTTCTAGGCCATCATTAGATAACTTAACACTACTATTAAGATATCTGATGGTACCACTATTAAGTTATCTGATGACAGCCTAGAAAGCTGAAAGCCGGTTAGTAGTGAAAAAGAAACAAATATTATTGTGGAACATCAATACTGTGTATTCAAGTTTTTAATATGCCTACCGTATTTACTCGAGTCTAAGCCGCACTCGAATCTAAGCCGCACCTGAAAAATGAGACTCGAAATCAAGGAAAAAAAATTTCCCGAATCTAAGCCGCACCTGAAATTTGAGACTCGAAATTCAAGGGGAGAGAAAAGTTTTAGGCCGCATCTCCAAATCGAAACAAAGTTGGTTCACTGTAATATGAGACAATTTAGGTTGAATGAATGACGATACAGCTACAGTAGTTTGGTTCGAGTCTTAAGCTTAGCAGTTAAGCTTTACCACGTATTTTTCTTTGATCTGATAAGCGCAGTTTTCTTTGTTATAGGTGTTTACATCACTCTACGCTGAAAATGCATTACTGTACTATGTCATGCATTGTTTGTCGTACTCTGATACTGCGTGTTTGCAGCCTGTCGGCGATCGCGGCATGGCTTGCTTTTGTGCACGCTACCGCCGCTTACAAAAAAAAAAAAAACAAAAGAGAGAGAGAGAGAGAGAGAGAGAGAGAGAGAGAGAGAGAGAGAGAGAGAGAGAGAGAGGAATCGTCTCATTGGCGAAACAATGGCAAGACACTGCTACTTGTTGTTACTTAGACTGCTGCTTTCTTTGATAATGATCAACAAGAACCAAATAATAGACTGCGTATGATAGAAGATGTTCTGAACGAGAGTTTAGCAAAAATTTTTCTCCGTTTGAAATCTTTGCAGGTGCCTCTTTAGTACATTACATTCTGCACAGAAATTAGAGTCATCTTAGATTTAAAAATCTAGTCAACTGCCTCCCTTCATTTCTGACTGTATCACTGTTTAGCATAAGAATAATACGAATATAAACATGACATGATATGTATATTCTTCCGCATTTGCTGTTGTCTCACTCTAGTTTTGTGGTTTATTACGCAGACAGGATTTAAATGAGATAGCAGCAAACACGAAACAATACATGGCAAAATGTTTATATTCGTATTATTCTTGTGGTGACGAGAATACTGCATCTGATTCACAATTTATAAAAGTTCCTATTAGCAACCATCTCTTCTCACAGATAGGAAAAAAATTAGAATGTAGAGTTGGCCATATTGACAAACATCCTAAACATTCTTGCCAGTCGGGTTTTCGTAGTACATTGAAATGCTGCTACATTCGAAGATGAACAATATGGAATTTGTATTTACTTCGTTCGATAATGTATGAAAATGCAGTGGTCGAAACTCGGCGCGGAGAAAAAATGCTTGTCTTCCACGTTTCTTTTTTTTTAAATTTATTTACTGACGCAGAGGTTTTGGCGCCAGTATTTATCTTTGTGGCTACAAAGCATGCCTGTGTAGCGCTACATATATTCGACGGCAGAACTAAGTTGTGGCGGCACCCACTGACATTTTTGAGAACTTCCACCACTTGCTTTGCACTCGATTCTAAGCCGCAGGCGGTTTTTTGGATTACAAAAACCAGAAAAAAAGTGCGGCTTAGACTCGAGGAAATACGGTACATCACTCCAAGTACAATAGAACTCAAAAATCATTTTAACAGGTACATCTCACACAGTTTATGTCAATTGTGATTATAGTTAAGAACACAGTGTAACTACCAATTCCTTGCACCTTTAGTATTCAATATTTATTTTTAAACATTAATTAACTAGGTTTTATTTTTCTGGAATGGTATTTAAACAGTATGTTACTCATTACGGTGCTATGTTTTTATACACAGACATTGAAATCTTCAAGTTAAAATAGCTTCCTAAACATGGTATATAAGTAGAATCAATCAAAATTCTATAACCAGGAAATAGAGTACTTTAAGTCAATATAGGATGATGATCCAGCAAAAGATGATTGATGGAGACTTTTAGAGAATGTGGTACTGTGAGATTCTAACATCAAGCTGTTCTGTAAAATAAATATTCCTCAGCAAAACTAAAGATATGATTGGAATCAGCGAAGCATAAATTACTGCTTTGAATAATATGAATTTGAAAAATGTAGCCTGTGCAATAAATTTTAATATTTAGTAGACAATTGTCCAAAAGCAAACTGCAAAAACAAAACAAAAAATTGGAATTTGCTCTAGAGCACATTGAGATGTTCCACTTGAGGTGTAACATACAACTTCAGTGAAGTGATGTTTTGCACGATATTTAAATTACTGACTAATAATGCTCACCAAACATGCTATTAGTTTTTATTATTTGATTTAGTTAAGTTTGGATACACACAATATGTAGAGATTTTGTATCATCTGTGCAAGTAAACAAGCAGAGATGGACGCAGCATTTCTGCATGACAAGGCAACAATTTGTGGCATCTGCTGGTTTAGCAATTACTCCATGCAGCTGCACCACTGCCTTCCAGGCATGCCACACTCCATGGAATAGTGTATACCATGACAATGAACTATAACATGAAAGGGAGATGGACAGTGTGCTCTGAAATCAGAGATAGAGATAGAGAGAGAGAGAGAGAGAGAGAGAGAGAGAGAGAGAGAGAGATGGCCCTGAACTGGCTATCAATTTGTAATCATCATCATCATCATCAGCCAATTCAATCATTAGATGATGTGGCCTCTTCGAGTCGTGGATTCAGGTAGGCTTTCAGCAGTCTTCTCCAAGTGGGATGGTCTTGGGCAGTTCTCTGCCAGGTGTTACCAGCGATCTTCTTGATGTCTTTGTCCCATCTGTCTGGTGGTCTTCCTCTAGGCCTCCGGTGCTCTCTCGGACTCCACTCCAGTACTAGCTTCGTCCACCTGTTGTCTTTTCTTCTTGCGACGTGGCCAGCCCACTGCCATTTCAAGGAACCTACTCTCTCTAAGATGTCATTAACCTTCGTCACAGACCGGATGTCATCTGCCCTTTTCCTGTCCTTTCTTGTATAGCCCAGCATTGATCTCTCCATGGCTCTCTGTGCTGTCCTAAGTTTCCCTTTTGTGAATGAGTTCAGTGTCCATGTCTCGCATCCGTACGTCATCACAGGAAGAATGCATTGATCAAATACTGCTTTCTTCAGATTTACTGGCATTTTTGATCTGAATACTTTTGAATTCTTCCCAAATGCTTGCCAACCAAGCTTGATGCGTCGATAGATTTCTGGTCTTATGTCTCCCTTCATATTTATAATCTGGCCAAGGTAGACATATTCACTGACCTCTTCTAGTAGACTGTCCTTGACTTTCACATCTCCAGCTGGGACCCATTTGTTGGATATTACTTTTGTTTTGGAAAGGTTCAAGTTCAATTTGTAATACTTGATGTAATTATCATAACTCTATAATGGCAGGCAGTTGCTATTCGGGATTTTCTGTGATTGTATGAGATGGAAGAATGTATGCACATCTTCAATGAGTGACTTCTGTTATTTAGTAGCTTACTGGAAATTGATAAGCACAAATCCATTTCCAGCAGCACCCA
Organism: Schistocerca cancellata; assembly: GCF_023864275.1. NCBI lineage: Eukaryota > Metazoa > Arthropoda > Insecta > Orthoptera > Acrididae > Schistocerca > Schistocerca cancellata. Next base: position 609,700,473 of record NC_064631.1, on the reverse strand, counting down.
AACTGCATTATTTTCAGACATCAATATTTTTGAGCGCTCACCCTTCAATACTGTTTGAATGATTCTAAAACATGTCTGTACAAAATTTTATCGCAATCGAAGCACTGTAACTCAGCTGACTTGAGCACTTGAGAAACATGCTCTTTCATACTGTTCAGAGACATTGTGCTGATGTCATGTCAGCTTATCAGTAAGTGCCCATGTAGTGCAGTCAGTTGTTTATAGATCATCATATACCTGTACACAATTCATCATCAAATGGACAAGTGCTGGAAGTTTTCTTTTATAGCATACAGGAAGTAAAATTAACTGTTAGTGAAAAGTGCTAATCTTGTGGTTCACAAGTGCACTATACTTTGCAAGAAAGCAAAAATTCTGACACGAGCTACTCAGCATTATTCACAAAATTTATTAACTTGCTTTCAAGTAAAAGTGTCAAGACGAGTTTAAGTGCTGTGAAGAGGATGCCCTAAAAAGAGAAAAATACAAGTTATTTTTACTTCAACAGACAGAGCCATGGCATAAAAGCTACCTGGCAGGAGTACACCAAACACCTGCAGATAAAGAAGAAAGGGTGAAGGGTGACGGTGAGAAAACTGGAAGAAAAGAAAAGGCATGACAAACAAACGTGAGAAACAACTACTTCTGCATCATCTGCTGCACTTCCACCTTCATCGTCTGAAGAATTCAGACAGGACATTATCAAGTTTAGATGAAATTTACATTGGTGATGGAGAGGTCTGAGAACATATTTCTGAAAGTATTTCATTGGAAAACGCTGCAAGACAAGTACGAAAGATTTTATTACTGAAAAATTAGTGACTGCCTTGGATAGATGCCAGCTAAGTGTAAGAGATTCTGTGTATATTCTTCAGGCAACAGCAGAGTCACAAAGCCAAAGAGCCTTGTATTAATAAATCTTCTCTTCAGACAGAAAAAGAGAAGAAAATTATCTGACATAATAAAATCAGCTTTCAAGAATATATCTCTGTAGTTCCCCTTGTTTCCATTGGAATGGTAAACTTTTGAATCATTGGGACAGTGAACAGCTCATTGGTGTTCCAAAATTACAGAATTGTTTTGGTAAAGTACAAGTGAATGCTGTTTGGAATGCAACAAAGTATTGTGGCAGTGAAAACAATGTACAAATTCTATAAAGTAACATATGTCTCAAACACTGGCCATCTTAATGGGGCATGTATTTTACTTGAACAAAACATGGATAGGGAGAAGTTATATTTCTGATGCCATCATTTCATTTATGAAGTTATTTTAAAATGTGGATTTGAATGTAAAGTACATGGTGTAACGAGCAATCCTAACAAAGCAGTTTCTAAGCATTTGAGACAGAAAACTGGGAAAGTGTCAATGTCAGTAACTATAACACTGACAAAATTATTGTCTACTTGGTTTTTAATGAGTCAAAATTATGGGTATATTAGGGAATTTAGTCATCATTTGTATTTGTAGTTTGTATTTGTCTCTCTAATTGCTTTTTGATGATAAAGTAGATGTACAAACCATCCAAGCAGTAGCAAATTTGGACAAATTGAACCTACAAATGGAAAACAGAGATTTGAAAACTGGATGATCCCTTACATGGTCAGATCATTATTATTATTATTATTATTATTATTATTATTATCATTATTATTATTACCGTTCACTATTGGTTTTAATTTGTTAATTTACATCTCCTAATTCACACTCGTCTTTATTTCACAGAAAACATTAGCTGACTTCGTGTCAAGCAAAAGTAGAGATTTGTTCTCTTGCCTAAATTTTGTAGACATCAGTTTTATTCATGAATGCACTTGTTGAAACGTGTGTTAAATTAATGCAAGATTTTCATGGTCTACTGACCACAGATGAGGAGCAAAGGGCATTTTGTTCAAGAACGTCTCAGACAGTACCCAGACTGCAAGAAACACTGAAAAAACATATTCTCTAGAAAGTTACAACTGGCATCCTCTGAAATGCATATGGTTGCATTCCAGTTTATTTTCTTTAAAGTGCACACACCATAATTCTGTCTGCTGCATCCAGGCACTTTTGATGCTATGTCATGATTTGCGAGATAAAAGACCAAGAAAGATCCAAATGCAGTGTGACTCTATGCTGTTCATATTACTATGAAATAAATGACGGTGGTTTTGTGGGAAAGTCTACACACAGTCCCAACTTGCATTCTCCTACTTCATCAGCTTGCTTCTGTGACAGAACAACTTTGAGGCCAATGGTGAGCAATGCTGGAAAACATGCAAAATGCAGTACATCAGTGTTTACAGGCAGGCAGGAAACTCTATTGTGATGGAATTTTCAGACTTACAAAACAGTGGGATAAATGTGTGCAAAGAAATAGAGACTATACTGAAAAGAAGAGTGTAAGTCTGTAAATTAACATTATGTACACAGTTTGGGGGGAAAAAAGGATATGAATATTCACAGGAATGCACTGTACCATATCACTCATGTTAAATGCTGCTTTTCTATTTGAAAAATGAAAGATGAGAGCCACATTTGCTATTTTTTTCAGTCAATGAGAATTTTTCCTTAAGTTACTTTTTAGTCTCATGTTTGGTGGACCATTTTCATGATAAATTGAAATGATGTGAAACTGGCCATTTTATATTCATATCACAAATTATTTTGTAAAAATGGCTACATGCTGATGATTTACACATAGTTTATCTTCTTTCTTTAAAAAAGTAATAATAATAATAATAATAATAATACAGATGTGAATTAGTAATTCCTACCCTTCACCTTTTACACATTACAATAGCAGAATTCTTCAATGAAATAAAAGAAGTTTTCAAGGAGAACCTTTTTCAGTTTGTTTTCAAATTTTACTTTGCTGTCTGTCAGACATTTTATATCACTGGGTAAGTAATCAAAAATTTTAACTGCAGCACTGTGTACCCCTTCTTGTGCTAAAGTGTGGTGTAATGAATGCCATTTTGTCTTCTGGTATTATAATTGTGTGTTTCATCGTTCCTTTTGAGCAGCACTGGATTATTTCAACAAAATTATTGAAGAAATAAATATGGTGTGAAGCCACAGTCAAAAGCCTAACACCTTAAACAGATGTCTACTAGATGATTGTGGATGATCATTACACAATATTCAAACGGCACATTTTTGAGCAACGAAGACTTGATTTTTCAAAAATAATTTATCCCAAAACATTATCTATACTAAGGTTATCCATTATGGGGACTTTTAAGATACCATGACTGTTCTTTCAATATAAATACAGAAAACTGCAACCAGTCACTTTTTTTAAATACTTGTTCATTCGTTAAACCGTTTTTGGACCTTTTTAGGCTCATCTTCAGATGATCCACAGGAGGTTACATGAGTATTTCATAGTGTAATGCTGAGTGCTGGCTTTGTGACAAGAAGATAGAACATGCTTTAACGTATTGCCATGAGTATTGTTTGCATGGCAATTCGGGTCCAAAAATGAATTCTGTATTTACTGTGACAGTATGGGCGAATTTATTATTAGTAACCATCTATCAGCTTATACTAGGACAATTGGTAAAACATCACACACACACACACACACACACACACACACACACACACACACACACACAGAGAGAGAGAGAGAGAGAGAGAGAGAGAGAGAGAGAGAGAGAGAGTGAGTTTGTTTTCCCACAGACATCATTATTTTTTTCTATATAATACACCCACAATGCAATCTGATAGATCAGATGGATACTAATAACAAAACTGCCCAGTCTGTTGCAGTAAGTACAGAATTAATTTTAGATCTAAGTCACCATATAAACGGTGCTCATGGCAGTACATGAAAGCCTGTTCCATCTTCTTGTCACAGAGCCAGCATCCAGCATTACGCCATGAAACAATCATGCAACGTCCAGTGCACGATATAAAGATAAGCCTGAAAAAGACTCAAAAATCACTTTACGGAATAAATAAATATTTCAAAAAGTGACTGGTTGCAATTTTCGGTATCTACATTATTCCACATGATATTGTTGAATGAAAATATGCAAAATATGTGACCTTACTGATCCACTGCTTCTGTCCATTTAGAAGTGTCATGGTCCAGGATTGCAAACTTCAAAGTTCTATGAAGTCGCTCAACACTGCTGTTGCACTGAGGATGATACCATATTTTACGTTGAAGTTTTATTCCACATACTTTGCCTAAATTATTAAGCAATTGCAATTTAACTGTGTTCCTTGGTCGTGATTACCCATGATGTAACACCAAACCTTACAAGACTGAGCTGCAGGAGGCCTTAGCTACTTTTTTAGAGGTGATATTTTCGACCGGAATGACTTCCATCCAGTATCTGAACAATCAGTACAAGTCAAGCAGTACATCATGCCCTAAGGAGGTGACAAAGGTCTAATAAGGTCAATGTGTACAACAATGAAGCATTCATCAGGTTCCACGAAGTTTTCAAATTGTAATTGTGTGTGGCAAGTAATCTTGGTTTTCTAGCAGTTCACACATGATCTGGCCTATCGGCGAACATCAGTTCTTATGTTTGACCAAATAACTCTACCAGATAGCAGTTTCAAGATGAGCTAAACAATGAAAATGAAGAAATATTTGACAATAGGAGTCCAAAAGCTTGTGGAATGTAAGGTCTGATATTTGCGATTGTCACACCACAGTGTTTCCCTGAAGAAAGTCGATGCAACTTAGGTGCATTTCGCAAGCCAAACCTCATTACTTTAAATTCATACAGTCCAAATGGTGTGATTATAACTGTCTTGTGCCTGTCTTCTTCAGCAATGTGTATTTGATAATAGGCCTCAAACACATCAGTTTTTGAAAATATGTCTTTGCCTTGCAGAATATGGCAGAAATCTTTTATGCGGGGTACAGGAACTGTTCTTTCACTGAACTGTCAGTAACTCTCACATAGACATAGTGAGCCACCTTCCTTGAGTTCCACATTTAAACTGTTGTTTGTTGGAATTAAGTTATAGTCTGAACTGAATCTACTTTAAAATGGGACAAATACTCAACGAAAGTATATATTAATGCAGGAAAGTTAAAACTCTAGATACGGCCAATGGCGCACTTACAAGTTTCATGTAGCAATGTTGACAACACTCACAATGAGGTATGAGGGGTTCTACACCGCCAATAGGAGAGCAGTGGGCCGAGAGTACATTTGGGAATATATAATATTGTGCCCTGCCCGCGATGTAATAACATACTATTTTCTTTTTCCATCGGAATATTAAGGTTTAAAGATATAATTTAGCCACTGAGTCAATGAACTGCACTGTAAGTCAGTGAGTTTGTACACCCAGAATAATGAGAGCGGTGTATCATTATCATCTGTATTTTGTTCTATATAAGAATGTGCGCTCATCTTTTCTCTCTTTTCTTTAAACGCGTGCCTTTCCGACAGCATCTTACTCTATCAGACTCCTATTTTCTTCCATTTTGTTTGAATGAACTAAACTTGTATTCCTGCTGGGAATTTATTTAATCATTCTATTATTATCACCGATTGTGAGTACTAATATGACCTTTTTATGAATGCTTTATTCTTTCACTCCAGAGTTGAGATAAGATTATTGTAATTTCCAAGTATTTCGCCGAAATAGGGCACAATTCTTTGTTATGTTCAAAACTGTGAGAATTATTCATAAAATGTTAGATTTCTGTACAAATTATTTACTTTGATCAATAATAATTGTTTAATTTAACATTTCTGTTTTCATTTCATAATAGCAGTCCCAAATGTCCAATTTATAAATGTTATAGATATTTCTTCAGTATATTTTTTTCCTTGCGGTGCCAATGCAATACTCACGAGAGTAAATCAAATTATCCTGAATGTCTGAATGTCTCGCAAGGTGAGAAGACAGAAATTTCCCTGGGATTACAGAAAACACAAATTAACCGTTTTTTCGGCACACTGCTTGCCTACTGATCTTCACTTCAAGCAAAAAAAGGTAAAAGGAGTAAAACAAATGAAGAAGTGAAGTGATAATATTGTATGTTCGACAGTATTGTGTGCATTTTCTGATAAAAATAATTTTTATAATAAAGTCAAAAAAAGTGGTGTGTGAGTGAAATATCTAATTCATTTACTTTTAATTAAGGATAAGAAGTGATACCTCTAATTATTCCATGTAATAATAGTTGTGTGTTAATATATAAGTATTGAAAGTGACTAGTCTCATGTGTATATTTAAATAATAGTAGAACAGAAAATTTAATTGGGATACATTAAGTTTGAAGAAATTTTGCTTAACAGTCAAACTATTGCCAATATATGAATATACTATAAACTTAGGTTACATCCATCATAATTTACGCTTGTCAAAGCGTAAATTTCCACAATTCCATAATAATATTTGTTCATATTTATAAAATATACCATAGTCAAAAAGATTCAGTACAAATAACAGTAATGTCAGTTTAGAAGCAAAATCCACTAGGTATCTGGATGTGTGTGTGTGTGTGGGGGGGGGGGGGGGGGGGGTCACAGCTATGTTCTCATGTTACACTAACCAACACCTCAGAAATCGCAACTTATTTCGAAGAAACAGCCAAATATTTGTGACAAAAAAAGAGAGAAATATCACAGCTGTGTTATTTGGATTATTAGTAGTTATTTGGATTATTAGTAGTGATACCACAGATAACAGGCATAGCACACAAAAAATGTAGTGAAGATAGAAATTTATGTAAAACATTTCTTTTAGTTTATTTTATGTCTCCTTGTTTATCCAAATGAGACAAACAGTAAAGTGCATAAGTTTAGAGTACTTATAACGTTAACTTTTCAGGCAAATACTTATATATATAAAACAGTTTGTAATTTTGGCTAGTAAGAACATGTTAAAAATAATTTTTCTCAAGGAGGCTCTTAAAATAAAGGGGGAAGGGGGGTCTCATATTCATGAACATTTTACACTCGGGTAAAAATGGTAGCCACCCACTTTCCTTCTGTAAGACAGATGCACTATAGCTACCCATCCACCTTCTGAAAGGCAGATGTAGAGCTAATGGTATTCAGTTACACTTCATCTCAAATGAGTTGTTTAAAATTTTCTGAAAGAACAAAATAGTGCAGCTATTGATCCAAGTCCTTAGAGCTTGTTTCCCCCACATTTAAAAAGTGCAACCCAGTGTACCAATAAATTTTATATACAATTAATAACCCTGGCCCAGCTTTGCACAGAAAGCACTAAGTATCTACAGCCAGATAACTTCTCTGGTGTAGTAGTAATTTTGTTTATGGGTCACTGCATAAAGTTATGATTAAATTTCAGAGAACAACATTAGATAACTGAATATAATTACTATCAGCACCCTAGATGGCAGTGATGTTATTTTCATGGAGGCAGGGGACTTGAATCCATCATAGTTAAGTCAATTCACATGAAGTATTTATAAATTACATACACAATCCTTCCCTGTGAATAATTCTACCCACCAAGGAACCCATTTTGAAATCACTAAACTAGTTTCTGAAACCAGCCAAAACATATAGACAGAAACCACAGCAGTGAACTTTAATTTATATATGTGTAAGTTGCACAAATTTATCAGTCTTGATTCAACAAACATTACACACAAACCCTCACATCTTTACACTTCTATTCCAGTTTATTAGCAAGATTGGTATTCTCTCAGGTTTAGATAATAATTTATATTTTATTTTGTAATGTCCTTGTGTCAACACTAACTGAAACAAACATGTGGATTACATGAACTGTAAATATACTGTTGTGGAACAGAAACAACGTTGTGTACAAATAAGGGGAAAAAATAAGGGTGTGAGAGATTTCAGAAGATGCATCTATGTAAACAGGAACATCAAGAGACAAGCCCCTTGTGCCCTTGCTGCTGAAAATATCTACATCAATACTCTGCAAACCACTGTGAAGAGCATGTCAGCGGTCACTTCCCACTGCGCCAGTTATTGGGTGTCTTCCTGTTCCATTCACGTGTGGTGTGTGGTAAGAATGACTGTTTAAATGTCTCCATGTACACTGTAATTCATCTAATCTAGTCCTCACCATCCCTGCAGGAGCAATAAATATGGGGTTGTAATACATTCCAAGATTCATCATTTAAAGCTGGTTCTTGAAACTTTGTAAGTTAGCTTTTTCAGCTTAGTTTACATACATCTTCAAGTGACTGCCAATTCAATTTCTTCAGCATTTCCACGACACTCTCCCACAGGTCTAACGTACCTGTGACCATTCGTGCTTTCCCTGTATACATTCAACAGTCCTATCTGGTATGGCTCTCACAATTTAAGCAATATTCTATGACTGGTTGCACATGTAGAGTAACTGCATTTCACTAGTATTCTATAATGAACGAAAGTCTACCACCAACTTTCCAAGCAACTGAGATTATGTGATTGTTCCATTTCGTATTCCTACAAGGAGTTACACCCAGGCATTTGTATGAGTTGACCAATTCAAACTGTGACCCATTTTACTGTAGTCATATGATACCTTTCTTTTTTTCTTCAAGTGCACCATTTTGCATTTCTAAACATTTAAAACAAGTTGCCAATAACATAGCCATTTAATGCAGACTTCAAGTTTCCTTTTGTGTTATGGCTTCACTTTCAACTTAATCATGTTATGTCTTAATGCAATAAAATCAATGAAGCATTATGAATGAACAAAAAGAAGATATTACATACTGGAATGCTGCCTTCCTTTTCATTTCCTCTATACACCGCTGGAGATCCAATCAACTGTGAAACAGCTGGTGGATGTAAGTCTTGCATAGCATCATTGCTAAATGCTAGTGTTTCTAGAGTCTAAAACAAAACCACAGAATATTATAAATAAACAATACTGAAAACACACAACATTTAAATTATTAAAATTTATTTTGTAATCCCTTCCTTTGAAAGGATAATTAAATATTTCTGACAAATAATTAAACAGCTTCCTGTCTCTCACAAAAACATAAGCATCAAACTATCAATTCATTAAAGTCTGTTACCTAGAGAATGAAGAGAAAATTAAGAGATACTAAGATTTACCAGTTCATTTATTTGATAACCAATACTATAGTGTCCTGGCCAGGGCGACGACCTAGCTGAATGCAGAAACACAACGTCAGAAAATGAAAAGCAGGTATGTGACTAACTAAGACCTGAGGCTGCCATTCAGCAGTGAGGATCAAATGGCTGTTGTTACTGAAAATGATTATACATATTTCTGATGTAATAAGCTTGTATGAGTTTTGTCTGAATCAATAACTCGAATACTGCACATTACAACATTCTTCGCTTTCAACAATTTACCACCAATGGACATTTATCCAAATTCAGAAGGTTTGTAAGTAGTGTGCTTTTCCATTTTCCAAGTTATAAATAGGCACCTAAAATCAGCATAGCTGTACACGTTTTAAAGAGTAAACAAATGAAAACAAAAACTTCTGTGCACTAATTTGTTACTGCATGTGAAATGCGAGTTCATCGGAATCATTAGTTTTCCCCACAAATGGAACGATAAGGTTGTGGCCCTGCACAAAGAAAAGAGACAAAGGAAGTATTATGTTCAGGACATTCTGGAAAGCAAAGGTCTGACAAATACTACTCAACTACTCTGCACCAACTGGATGAAAAAATGAAATATATGAATTGTAAAGAAAAAACCAGGACAGAGTACATGCCCTTATTAGAATAATTGCTAATTTATGTAAATGTTAATCCTATAGGGACTATTTCATTAAGAATAATTTATTAACTATGCACTCTGTGTAGGTTTTTACGACGATTACGGAGAATGCAGAATATAGCATAATTAATAGACACATTCATCATTACATTATCATATGCTACTGAGTAATAGAGCTGGAATATAAGTGCCTTACCCCTTCTTTCCTTCTCATCCCCGAGGTATGAATATAAGAGATACAAAAGTTGCAAAGTGAATTTTCTGCTTTTCAATGTTTCTATTGGTAACACCTGCTGAAGCTAACTACCAGCTAGCCATACAGTCATGTTTGAATAATAATTTTCTCAACTGACTTTTTCTTTAGACATAATTCAATGTCAGGTTGAAAAGTTTAAAAAAAGTGCAATAGTAATGTTTTTAAAAAAGATGTGAAGTTCACACAGCCTTATACCTATGCAAAGAAATACTTTCTCTCTAAGAGAACAGATCTTCATACATGCTTCATCTATTTACCTGTAACTGTCAAAAACATCTAACAGTATCAGAGGAAATAACATTTAAGTGCAGTAGGTTACGTGGCCTCTTTCACTTTAAGACTAATGTATTATAATTATTTAAGACAGAATAAAGTAAACTGGATGATGCAATGTGTGTATACCTTACTGAAGCTAAGCAGCATTGCCTGTATCAGAGCATTGAGTTCCCTCTGAGCAGTGGTATTCTCCAGAAGTGGTGTCTCGCGCTGCTCACTTGCAAGAACAGATTCTTTTACTAGCTGTACAACTTCTTGCACTTTTGTTTCAAACTGCATTGGCTGCAAAACAAAACACAGGAGGAAATTAATAATAATGAAATATTAATGCAAAGCCACCAAATTAATAAAAAATGTATTGCTGTGTATTAAAATTAATAAAGCATATTCTGTTACTGCCTATGACAAGGTACTTTGTGTGTGTGTACAGGCAGGTATCTCAGAGCTCAGTGTAGAACTTGTACCCTATATCCTCATTTATTTGTGGTATATATTCCAATCACAGCCTTCCTCTAAGACTGCCTTAACTAGTGTCATACAATCCTCTCCCTCCTCCTACCTAGTGGTATCCACATATTGGTTTGCTCATTGATTCTTCAGAGAACCATCTCATTTATTACATAAATCCCCATAATTTTCAGAACCCTGTAATGCCACATCTCAATTGCTTTCGTTCTGTTTCCCAATCCCTCCATCCTGATGCACTATTCTCGGCATATATTCTCAAAAATTTTTTTCTCAAATTAAGGCCCAGGTTTGATATTAGCAAACTTACATTGGCAAGAAATGTTCTCTTTAGCTATGCTAGTCTCTTTCTTAAAATGTGCTCTTTGCGTTTTTCATCATGCATTATTTTTCTTTAAAGATAACTTCTGAGTCTGCAGTAATAGAAACAGAACACAAACAATATTCCTCTATCTGTTTTTATTGGGAAAAATCAACAAACAAGAACATTGAAGAAATTGACAAAAGTTGTCAAAACAATTTCAATAAGAAACAAAGTATGGATCCCACTATGGATTTGATAACAGAAGAATAACAAAATAAAATGTTTCCCCACAAGTCTCTCGATCAAGGAAGTCCACCAAAGAAAAACTGGAAACAAAACTACTAGAGAATGGACAGCACAGCATTACCACAAAACTATTCAGGAGGCCTGACGCTCTTGAGTCTCTGTCCAAAACTACCACTCCTGAAGATCTGGGACTACAAGTAGATGAGGCACGTAGATGTAATGTCTTCGATGGCATATCCCTATAAGTTGAGATGGCATGTGGAACTGCCTTCTGGCCGACAGTATGCCAGCTTATGAGGCCAGTTGGCAGATGGATTTTTTGGGACTATTTTCAATCAAGTGGGTGGTGTAGCAAAATAGTCCACTTGTTGATCGCGACCTCTGGTGCTGCTGACAATCAGCAGCGCTCAGGTAGCTTGCTCTGGTGGTCATTGGCTGAGACAGGAGACTGTGTTTTTGCCTCAGGCAGGGGCCTCAGTCATACTGTAACCGTCTGCTTTGGTTTCACTTGCTGAGATGGCGTCCTGCATCTCTGTTCTATCATGCGAGATGCCACAGTTGGAGGCAGAGAGGACAGACACGGGCAATAACCAAGTTCGTTCATTTCATCTCCTATGCAGTCTCCAATGTTGCTGTAAATTTGTAGGTAATTGATTTCTGCCATTCCTCAAATTACTTCCATCTTGCTTTTGTTTACTCTTCCATATCCTGTGATTGGTAAACTGTTTATTACATTTACTCAGTCATCTAATTCTTCCTCACTTCCACAGAGTGTAGGAAAGACATCACCAAATCTTAGCACTGATATCCTTTCACTTTGAATTTTATTGACGTATCCTGTCATGAGTAGGGCTATCAGGCATTTTTTTTACATGTAAACAGGCATTCTACACATTTTACATTACATTTATTATGAAACACATGTTACAAGAGATCTTAGATCCAATATGGAATCAAACACTCATAAATAACTATGAAATAAAACTGGCAATACATGTTAATTGTTTAGATTAAACTTGTAATGGTTTGCCTACTTTGTTTCTTCATTTGTTTTCCTCAGTGTCAACGTACCGGCTGAAAAAATAGGGGGTGGACGTGCAGTACTGTCGACTGTAAATGATGTAGCCGACAGATGCACAGTTGTGTTTCACAGTCTTTTACTTTCACTTTTCACAACCCCCCCACCAATAATACACAGCTATATATGGACAGTACACTATTGTTCTAACTTCCCATAAGCCTTATTAATAGTTATACTGCTACATTAGTTTACTGTTGAACGCCCTATGAGCAGTAAAAGCCTAACCACAAAGTTCACTGTTCTTGAAGAATAGAAAGATATGTATGGAACAGACACTGTCATTGCTTTACCACAACGGTGGACTGACTGTCTTGTGACCAAAAATTGGGCCCTTGTATATCTTCACAATAATAGGGGCAAAAACTAAAGTTTGTTCGAAATTTGATTTACAGAAATTACAATTAAAACCTAACTCTTCAAATTAAATGAACATATCGAAAAACTCTGTCTTTTTAAAAGTTTCTTCTACTATAGGGTTTAAGCCGAATCATTTGTTTAAATCATGAAATTAACATATATAGTTACACAAACAATATTTTTGACAAAACTGTTAATTACTTTGGAATTAATTAAGGGCTGGCTTTGCTAACATGTTTTCAAATAGAGCCAAATAGATCCTTTAATAATACTATTAGTTGTTCCTCCAAATGTTTGTAATTACTACAGAATTTATACCACGAGTACTGGTATGAAATTAGCGCTAAGATACAAATGTGTCAATAGGGAACATTTGTTGTGAATGAGCCTTAATTTTTTTGTTTGTTTGGTTGGTTGGTTGATATGACATCTGTCAAATATTTAGTGTACATCAAGTCATAGAACAAACATCATATGTTTTCATCGTGTTAACGATGTCGAATTTTGTACCAGAACGTGATGATTTGCGGAAAGCATTAATTTTTTGTTTTCATTTGAAAAAAAGTGCTTGAGAGTCGCATCGAATGCTTGTCGAGGCATATGGTGATCATGCTCTATCAGAAGTAACATGCGAAAGATGGTTTCAATGGTTCAGAAATAATGATTTTGATGTAAGAAATGAAGAACATGGAAGACCACCAAAAAAGTTCGAAGACACTGAATTGCAAGAAATATTGGACGAAGATGATACTTTGAGTCAGAGGCAAATGGCAGCAATGCTAAATGTTGCACAAAAAACAATTTCTGACCGTTTGAAAGCTATGAGAAAGATCCAAAAGTCTGGAAAATGGGTGCCACATGAATTGAATGAAAGACAGATGGAAAACCGAAAAATCATTTGTCAAATTTTGCTTCAAAGACATGAAAGAAAATCAATTTTGCATCGAATTGTTACTGGCGATGAAAATGGATTTATTTTAAGAATCCTAAATGGGAAAAATCATGGGTTAATCCGGGACAACCATCAACAACGACTGCAAACCCGGATTGATTCGGCAAGAAGACAATGCTCTGTGTTTGGTGGGATCAGAAAGGTGTGGTGTATCATGAGCTTCTAAAACCCGGTGAAGCTGTGAATAATAATCGCTACAGACAACAAATGATCAATCTGAACTATGTATTGATCGAAAAAAGACCAGAATGGGCCAGAAGACATGGCAAAGTAATTTTTTTAAACGACAATGCACCTGCACACAAAGCAAAACTGGTTCAGGCTAAAATCAAAACACTTGGCTGGGAGCTGCTACCCCACCCGCCATATTCCCCAGACTTGGCCCCTTCCAACTACCATCTGTTTTCATCAATGGGACATGCATTGGCTGAGGACCACTTCGATTCCTAAGAAGAAGTCGAAAATCGGGCGTCTGATTGGTTTGCTTCAAAAGACGAACATTTCTATTGGTGTGGTGTCCACAAATTGCCAGAAAGGTGGTCAAAATGTATAGAAAGCAATGGTCAGTATTTGAATAAAATGTTTTTACTATTCAATTCAAAATCAGTGTTTCATTTTCAGAAAAAAAATGCTCACTTCATACTGGTACACCTGGTATATGTTTATATTTCAACAACAGAATTTAAGTTACGAAACAATTACTGATTTCACCCTATAATGAAAGATACTAACTAGGAATAGTAAAAATCAATTATATACATAAAACTAGGCACAAAATTAGATCTGGTGTTGTTGTTGTTGTTGTTGTTGTTGTGGTGGTCTTCAGTCCTGAGACTGGTTTGATGCAGCTCTCCATGCTACTCTATCCTGTGCAAGCCTCTTCATCTCCCAGTATCCACTGCAACCTACAGCCTTCTGAATCTGCTTAGTGTATTCATCTCTTGGTCTCCCTCTACGATTTTTACCCTCCACACTGCCCTCCAATGCTAAATTTGTGATCCCTTGATGCCTCAAAACATGTCCTACCACCCGATCCCTTCTTCTAGTCAAGTTGTGCCACAAACTTCTCTTCTCCCCAATCCTACTCAATACCTCCTCATTAGTTACGTGATCTACCCACCTTATCTTCAGCATTCTTCTGTAGCACCACATTTTGAAAGCTTCTATTCTCTTCTTGTCCAAACTAGTTATCGTCCATGTTTCACTTCCATACATGGCTACACTCCATACAAATACTTTCAGAAACGACTTCCTGACACTTAAATCCATACTCGATGTTAACAAATTCCTCTTCTTGAGAAACGCTTTCCTTGCCATTGCCAGTCTACATTTTATATCCTCTCTACTTCGACCATCATCGGTTATTTTACTCCCTAAATAGCAAAACTCCTTTACTACTTTAAGTGTCTCATTTCCTAATCTAATTCCCTCAGCATCACCCAACTTAATTTGACTATATTCCATTATCCTCATTTTGCTTTTGTTGATGTTCATCTTATATCCTCCTTTCAAGACACTGTCCATTCCGTTCAACTGCTCTTCCAAGTCCTTTGCTGTCTCTGACAGAATTACAATGTCATCGGCGAACCTCAAAGTTTTTACTTCTTCTCCATGAATTTTAATACCTACTCCGAATTTTTCTTTTGTTTCCTTTACTGCTTGCTCAATATACAGATTGAATAACATCGGGGAGAGGCTACAACCCTGTCTTACTCCTTTCGCAACCACTGCTTCCCTTTCATGCCCCTCGACTCTTATAACTGCCATCTGGTTTCTGTACAAACCGTAAATAGCCTTTCGCTCCCTGTATTTCACCCCTGCCACCTTCAGAATTTGAAAGAGAGTATTCCAGTTAAAATTGTCAAAAGCTTTCTCTAAGTCTACAAATGCTAGAAACGTAGGTTTGCCTTTTCTTAATCTTTCTTCTAAGATAAGTCGTAAGGTGAGTATTGCCTCACGTGTTCCAACATTTCTACGGAATCCAAACTGATCTACCAGTTTTTCCATTCGTCTGTAAAGAATTCGCGTTAGTATTTTGCAGCTGTGACTTATTAAACTGATAGTTCGATAATTTTCACATCTGTCAACACCTGCTTTCTTTGGGATTGGAATTATTATATTCTTCTTGAAGTCAGAGGGTATTTCGCCTGTCTCATACATCGTGCTCACCAGATGGTAGAGTTTTGTCATGACTGGCTCTCCCGAGGCCGTCAGTAGTTCAAATGGAATGTTGTCTACTCCCGGGGCCTTGTTTCGACTCAGGCCTTTCAGTGCTCTGTCAAACTCTTCACGCAGTATCTTATCTCCCATTTCGTCTTCATCTACATCCTCTTCCATTTCCATAATATTGTCCTCAAGTACATCGCCCTTGTATAAACCCTCTATATACTCCTTCCACCTTTCTGCCTTCCCTTCTTTGCTTAGAACTGGGTTTCCATCTGAGCTCTTGATATTCATACAAGTGGTTCTCTTCTCTCCAAAGGTCTCTTTAATTTTCCTGTAGGCAGTATCTATCTTACCCCTAGTGAGACAAGCCTCTACATCCTTACATTTGTCCTCTAGCCATCCCTGCTTAGCCATTTTGCACTTCCTGTCGATCTCATTTTTGAGACGTTTGTATTCCTTTTTGCCTGCTTCATTTACTGCATTTTTATATTTTCTCCTTTCATCAATTAAATTCAATATTTCTTCTGTTACCCAAGGATTTCTATTAGCCCTCGTCTTTTTACCTACTTGATCCTCTGCTGCCTTCACTACTTCATCCCTCAGAGCTACCCATTCTTCTTCTAATGTATTTCTTTCCCCCATTCCTGTCAATTGTTCCCTTATGCTCTCCCTGAAACTCTGTACAACCTCTGGTTCTTTCAGTTTATCCAGGTCCCATCTCCTTAAATTCCCACCTTTTTGCAGTTTCTTCAGTTTCAATCTGCAGTTCATAACCAATAGATTGTGGTCAGAATCCACATCTGCCCCAGGAAATGTCTTACAATTTAAAACCTGGTTCCTAAATCTCTGTCTTACCATTATATAATCTATCTGATACCTTTTAGTATCTCCAGGATTCTTCCAGGTATACAACCTTCTTCTATGATTCTTGAACCAAGTGTTGGCTATGATTAAGTTATGCTCTGTGCAAAATTCTACGAGGCGGCTTCCTCTTTCATTCCTTCCCCCCAATCCATATTCACCTACTATGTTTCCTTCTCTCCCTTTTCCTACTGACGAATTCCAGTCACCCATGACTATTAAATTTTCGTCTCCCTTCACTACCTGAATAATTTCTTTTATCTCGTCATACATTTCATCTATTTCTTCATCATCTGCAGAGGTAGTTGGCATATAAACTTGTACTACTGTAGTAGGCATGGGCTTTGTGTCTATCTTGGCCACAATAATGCGTTCACTATGCTGTTTGTAGTAGCTAACCCGCACTCCTATTTTTTTATTCATTATTAAACCTACTCCTGCATTACCCCTATTTGATTTTGTATTTATAACCCTGTAATCACCTGACCAAAAGTCTTGTTCCTCCTGCCACCGAACTTCACTAATTCCCACTATATCTAACTTTAACCTATCCATTTCCCTTTTTAAATTTTCTAACCTACCTGTCTGATTAAGGGATCTGACATTCCACGCTCCGATCCGTAGAACGCCAGTTTTCTTTCTCCTGATAACGACGTCCTCCTGAGTAGTCCCCACCCGGAGATCCGAATGGGGGACTATTTTACCTCCCGAATATTTTACCCAAGAGGACGCCATCATCATTTAATCGTACAGGAGAGCTGCATGTCCTCGGGAAAAATTACGGCTGTAGTTTCCCCTTGCTTTCAGCCGTTCGCAGTACCAGCACAGCAAGGCCGTTTTGGTTAATGTTACAAGGCCAGATCAGTCAATCATCCAGACTGTTGCCCCTGCAACTACTGAAAAGGCTGCTGCCCCTCTTCAGGAACCACATGTTTGTCTGGCCTCTCAACAGATACCCTTCCGTTGTGGTTGCACCTATGGTACGGCCATCTGTATCGCTGAGGCACACAAGCCTCCCCACCAACGGCAAGGTCCATGGTTCATGGAGGGGGATCTGGTGTTATTTACTTTAAAACTGAGGGCCAACCTATCTCTTTTATGGAACTGTAGGTTATACTCATGTATGTTAACAGAAATTAGTCAAAAATGAGAAAATTGATTTTAAGGAGGCAGATGGAAAAACAAGAGGGGAAGTAAAAACATCCCAGCTTGCTTTGTCACGAACTATTAAGGATGACAAAAGTATGTGCTTCAGCATATTCTTAAATGCAATACGGTATTCAATTGTACACAGGGTGAAAGGGTATCTTGTTCCAGAGGTGGACACCAGCAACAGAGTACAGGTTTGCAAATGTTTATGTTTTATGAAAGGGCACAGCTATGATACTAACAGGTGAGATATTGTGACTGATGACAGGTACTTGATGTCTGAATCGATGTACTGGGGTACATGCATGCTGCGGAGCCTAGGCAGTAGACTTCTCTGGCCGCAATAGATAAAATCATAAATATTCTTACTGGCCATGACAATTTTCAGCATTTATTGATACAGAACAGGAATACTTCAGTTTACAAATGAATCCAAAGTCAGTGGAGCAGCCTGGATGACAGACTAAAAAACAGAAAAAACAAAAAAGTTATCTGAAAGGTTTCGCTTAAGACCATAATTAGAATCTTAACTTAGTCCACAGCACACAACTAAAAAGCTTGATCCGGAGTCCAACACTCATATGAGATCACAATCCTCCAGCCTCCTAGTAGAAATCTAGTCAAAGTTATAGAAATATATCTAAAAACAAAGATGATGTGACTTACCAAAAGAAAGCGCTGGCAGGTCGATAGACACACAAACAAACACAAACATACACACAAAATTCTAGCTTTCGCAACCAACGGCTGCTTCGTCAGGAAAGAGGGAAGGAGAGGGAAAGACGAAAGGATGTGGGTTTTAAGGGAGAGGGTAAGGAGTCATTCCAATCCCGGAAGCGGAAAGACTTACCTTAGGGGGAAAAAAGGACGGATATACACTCGCACACACACACATATCCATCCACACATATACAGACACAAGCAGACATATTAAAAGGCAAAGAGTTTGGGCAGAGATGTCAGTCGAGGTGGAAGTGCAGAGGCAAAGATGTTGTTGAATGATAGGTGAGGTATGAGTGGCGGCAACTTGAAATTAGCGGAGATTGAGGCCTGGTGGATAACGGGACAAGAGGATATATTGAAGGGCAAGTTCCCATCTCCGGAGTTCCCATGCCACTTTCCATGACGTTGACCTCCATCTGTCCAATGGCCAGCTTCACACGTCCGTCCACATGAAACCCACCAACAAGCAACAGTACCTCCATTATGACAGCTGCCACCCATTCCACATCAAACGGTCCCATCCCTACAGCCTAGGTCTTCGTGGCAAATGAAACTGCTCCAGTCCGGAATCCCTGAACCATTACACCAACAACCTGATAACAACTTTCACATCCCACAACTACCCTCCCGACCTGGTACAGAAGCAAATAACCAGAGCCACTTCCTCACCCCCTCAAACCCAGAACCTCCCACAGAAGAACCACAAAAAAGTGCCCCACTTGTGACAGGATACTTTCCGGGACTGGATCAGACTCTGAACGTGGCTCTCCAGCAGGGATACGACTTCCTCAAATCCTGCCCTGAAATGAGATCCATCCTTCATGAAATCCTCCCCACTCCACCAAGAGTGTCTTTCCGCCGTCCACCTAACCTTCGTAACCTCTTAGTTCATCCCTATGAAATCCCCAAACCCCGGTGTAAAACCTGTCCCATGCACCCTCCCACCACCACTTACTCCAGTCCTGTAACCCGGAAGGTGTACACGATTAAAGGCAGAGCCATGTGTGGAAGCACCCACGTGATTTACCATCTGACCTGCCTACACTGTGACGCATTCTATGTGGGAATGACCAGCAACAAACTGTCCATTCGCACGAATGGACACAGGCAGACAGTGTTTGTTGGTAATGAGGATCACCCTGTGGCGAAACATGCCTTGGTGCACGGCCAGCACATCTTGGCACAGTGTTACGCCGTCCGGGTTATCTGGATACTTCCCACTAACACCAACCTATCCGAACTCCGGAGATGGGAACTTGCCCTTCAATATATCCTCTCTTCCCGTTGTCCACCAGGCCTCAATCTCCGCTAATTTCTAGTTGCCGCCACTCATACCTCACCTATCATTCAACAACATCTTTGCCTCTGCACTTCCGCCTCAACTGACATCTCTGCCCAAACTCTTTGCCTTTTAACATGTCTGCTTGTGTCTGTATATGTGTGGATGGATATGTGTGTATACCCGTCCTTTTTTCCCCCTAAGGTAAGTCTTTCCGCTTCCGGGATTGGAATGACTCCTTACCCTCTCCCTTAAAACCCACATCCTTTCGTCTTTCCCTCTCCTTCCCTCTTTCCTGACGAAGCAGCCGTTGGTTGTGAAAGCTAGAATTTTGTGTGTATGTTTGTGTTTGTTTGTCTATCGACCTGCCAGCGCTTTCTTTTGGTAAGTCACATCATCTTTGTTTTTAGATATATTTTTCCCACGTGGAATGTTTCCCTCTATTATATTCAAAGTTATAGAAAATTTTGTTACAGTCCCTAACTATCAGTTCCACTCAGTAGTTCACTTTGGACACTTCACTGGTAGGTGGGGCAAAGGGCTGACAGTTGTGGAGGAAGATCTGTTTCACCTCAGTTGTTTATGACTGCACATCCATGTCCCCAGCTGCTGCCGGAAGACTAACTGAAGCCGTGGTTTCCTTGTTGTGTTATCTGAGATGCCAGAAGTGGTGAGATGCCAGCAATGGTGGCAATACTCAATGGAGCTCAGGCAGCATTTTTGGAGTTGGTTGGTGTGATGCATGAAGCATGTTCCATTGCTGGCCATCTCTCAGTCATGCAGCCACATACTGCCATGACGATGCCAGGAAATCATATCTTGGGCACTCACGAAGATGTGTGCCCAGAGTTGTATGCCAACTCCACAGCGGGGGCATCAAAGAGGCATGTGGTGTTCTGGTGCTAGGAGGACCAAATTTAATAACCTGCGTTGGCAGTAGCCATGGAGAAGCTCTGCTGAAACTTTCCATTACCTGGCATTGTCCTGTATCATGCCAGGATAAAGGTAAGGGTACCACTTTTTTCATCTGCATTTTCAAGTGTTCACATAAACAGTTCAGTCGTACTGTTCTAGGTCAGATGACTGGTGCTGTGGTGAGGTGTAAGATGCTATTTTTTTTACAGAAGTCCTTAAACTGACCAAATGAAAATTGAGCGCCATTAACGGGTATGATGATGCTAGAAACCCTCAATGGCAGAAATCTCTCTAATGTTTCGATGGTGGCTGGTGACGCTGTACAGTTTGTGTTGATCACATATGCAAACTGTTAACAGCATCCACAAACACAAGTCACATGTCGACCATAAATGGCGTGGCATAATCGATGTTATTGTGCTTTCGCAGGGGTTGCGGAAGTGGCCAAGATGAGAACTTTGGAAATGGTGCCACTAGCATCACGGCAAATGCCATGCAGGTGTGTGCTATTTACTTAATCTCTGTTGAGACACCCAGCAAGTAGCATGGTACTGGGTGCATACCTTTAATCTTGTGATGCCCCAATGGTTGCCAAAGAGCAGGCATAGGATGATGGAGTCTCACCACTGCTGGAGCCACTATCTGGCATTCATCGTTGTCAGTCATGAGAAGTATGACATATAAGACATGCATTTGCTGTTTGTTTGAAGCTTATGTTTGGAGGTCTGATCAAGAGAAGATGCTGGGGTCATCTGTGTAGCATAAAATGCAAGACTTGGTTAAGGACTTGATACTCTTGTGCAGCTGTCACCAATTATGTGGCTGGTACTGGAAATGTCCACCCAAGTCCATAATCACAAACCAAATTCATCTACAGCACACAGGTAAACACCTCAATGCAAAGTCCAACATTCCTATGCCATCACAACACTCTAGGGTTCCAGTAATGCTCTAGCAGAAGTTATGGGAGCTTCTGATTCAGTCATGAACTGTCCATTCCAACTGGTAGTTCCATTTGCTCGTAACAGTCCCTCCCGTACCATGAGGTTAGCTGGCACGATACATGGGGTGCACCATCTCGTGGAGCCATCACAGGACAATTTCTCCACAGCAGTGATAAGTGATCTACTGGTGGATGTTTCCTGCCACAAATTCTGTTAATTTATGTCATTTTGCAGTCAGTGTCTGAACTGCTGCTAACTTCACAGGATACAAGGGCAATTATCCTAACTGGGCATATGAAGCACTGACACAGTGAAACAGACAGACGATGCTTATATAAAGAACACAAGCATATACGGTTAGTTCTGATCAACTAGAGTTGATGCAGCGTTGGATTATATCATGATATGGAGATTTGACAAAACAAGTCAATGTTGAAGTTCACATTTCACATACAGTGTAAATATGTTTCAAAACTTCTTGATGTCACGGAAGCAAGGGGAAGTCTTCCACTGTGTGGCAACAGTATTTTTTGCTTAGTGGAGGTTCTCATCCAAGTTACATCCACTTTATTCACCACTACGGTATTGGGATACCACTGAGAAAAATATGAGGCAACTGTCTGTGGAATGTAGAGGTAATTACTTTTTGATGCATAATTACAATTATTTGGACTTCTTTGCATCTAGTTTATAGTCTGAGTTTCATGTCCATCTGAACAATGAGGACAGATCGTCATTACCAGGATGATTACAGTATCAATTTCTTAAAGCCTGGTACTTAAGATAACGCTTAAGGTCACTGGCATAGAAATGATGTTTGCAGGAGGATAAAACTGACAAGATATTTCTGACATACAAGGAGAACAGTAGTGAATACAGGACTGACCCATGGCACTACTGAGAACATGTTTTCAGCTGCCTTTTATTCCAACACACATCATCATGCTGTCTGTTTCTCAAGCAACATTCAAAACAACTTCAGCCTATTATTTGCAAATTTTAGTTGTCACATTTTTATGAGCCGTGTGTCATAGTTAATGGCATCAGATCTTTGTTGAAGTCATGACTGTCTGTGACATTTTCATGTCATCAGTTACCTTAATTAGTGCAGTGTTTGTGTTTACAAAAACCAGATTGATATTTGTCACGCAAGCTGAATTTTCATAAGCATTCACTCATTTGTCCATGAATGATGTACTTCAAGGCTTTGCATACAGTGAATATGATTCTGATGTGCTAGAAATCACAAGGGTGTGACACAACATGTCATATTCAAATATTGGTGATTAATTTGGGTCAGATGCCACATCTGGATTGCACACTCTGCATAGCAAGAGCCTGGTCAGCACACCTCTGACAGATGTCTGGTGGGCACGGCACGATATAAAGGCAGCGTGGCTGAACAGTGCGATGAGTTAAGGGGCCTACATGTTATCCTGTCAGATCTGACTGCTCCGGATATGCTATCAGTTCCAGCCAGAGATGCACACAAAGGGTAGATTTATAGTGTTTACATTTACACACATGCAGAGTAAACTATTATAGACACAGAGAAGCACAACATGTCAGTTAAAGAGCACGTAAAGATGACTCTGTTGGCATTCAGACACACTCTGTGGAAAGATATAGTGCCAAACAGATTTGTTTAAACTTACATGCCTGCAGGAGTATATGTTTGGGTGTCTGTGTGGTTGTGTGTGTGTAAATTTGTCTGCTGTTAATAGAAAAAGAGGAAGAGCTCAAAGGTCATGTGAATGCTGTTTTCTGTTACATGTTCCTATGCTGCACACACCAGTCTGTTATAGGTGAATAGCTGCCTTTCCTTATTTTACACATTGTCCAATTCAGGACTTTCCACTGTTGTTACACATTGCCAATTTAAATCACAGTTGCAGTTTGCCATCCACATTGAATATAGTAAATATTAATGACAGCACAGTAAGGAATCCATATGCCTCACAAACAGTTCAAAACTTCTCTGTTGGGATTCATATACAATTACAGTTAAAAGTGAACTATTTTTCAGTATTAATTTGCATGTATGTACTTCTATGCACTGATCTATACTTGATTCAATGTTTTTGAACATATATTCTGTTACTCAGTCCTCTAACAGAGTGTATACGTGGACAAGAAAAAAAGCCCCGGATTTTTCCTGGATTTCCCAGTTAAAAACACACTTTTTCCCATGTGAAAATACACTTCTTCCCAGGTTACAATACACTTTCTCCATGATAAGCGACAGCGTACTTTCCTTTGGAGCTGTAAAAATATCAGTCCTTCGAATTGTAAAAGTTTTATATACCAGTGTAGACCTTCCCAGCACTTTATAAAACGAAACTCGGCAAAGGCTGGGAAAAAAACACATTTTGGAAACATCTTTGATATGCAGCAACATGTACGCTGCGTATTTTCATATTACGATACCTTGCATATTTTCATATTATAAAAGTATAAATTCGAATTCCACCAAACACAGCACGTTCATTTCCAAAACAATGAAATAGAGATGGCAATGTGCTTTTCTAAGCCAATCATAGCTCACTGCACATAATCTCGCCAGCCAATAACAGCAGATATTCAGAGCATAGGACATGTGACATAGTCAGCCAATAGCAACATCACTTTTAAGCAGTGTGAACACACAAACAGGAGAAGTTAATGGTTTAAATTAATGTAGCAGTAGCCGACCACGACAGACGTAGCAACAGAGAAGTAACCGCTCGAGTCATTTACGAGTTCCTAACCAGGAGCGAATTTTATTATATCATCTGTGTGCTTTAATAGTTTAGGTTCTTGAGTTTCTGCATATAAATTTAATATCTAATAGCCACAGATGTCGCACTTTTGTTTGCGTCGGAAAGTAAACCGATTTTGTGACATACTACAAGTTCCTAATCAGGGGCAAATTATTTAGTTTCACCTGAGTGCTTCGGTAGTTAGGTTTTCGAATATCTGCATATTACTACACACAGTTCATGCATTTTCGTCAGGGTCTACAGTAGAGTTGCACAGCACGTGCCGATAGTCCATTTATCTGCATAGTTTAGTTTTCCACAGTCTTTAGTA
The DNA here is from genome assembly GCF_023864275.1 of Schistocerca cancellata. Classification (NCBI taxonomy): domain Eukaryota; kingdom Metazoa; phylum Arthropoda; class Insecta; order Orthoptera; family Acrididae; genus Schistocerca; species Schistocerca cancellata. Next base: position 609,675,770 of record NC_064631.1, on the reverse strand, counting down.
TAGACAGGGACTGCGATTGTTGTGTGCGGATGAGAGCCGAATTGGTGACACTTTACTCTCAGCTTCAAGGAGTGATGGCTTCGGTTACACAGCTTGAGGTTGCAGTGGATGGGCACCACTGTTGTGGGCCGACCGTGGGGATCCAAAAGACGCCCAGTACATCAGAGTCTTCCGATCGGTCCTCACCAGTGGCCAACCCAGTTACTGCTCGCACTGAGGCTGGCCCTTCACCTGTGGTCGAGTGGGAAGTCGCCCCAGAGCGAAGCAGGTGGCGAAAGACTTCCCAGGCGGCTGCACATAAGGCCTTCCCAGTTTGTCTGACAAACACGTTGCAGGTGCTGTCTGTGGCTGCTACTGTCACTGAACCAGATGCTGTCACCTGTCCTGTTTCAGAGGAAAACACTCAGTCTGCAAGATCCGGGCAATCACAGAGGGTGGGATTAGTGGTAGTCGGAAGTTCCAATGTTAGGCGCGTTATGTGGTCCTTTAGGGACTTGGCTGACAAGAAGGGTAAGAAAACCAACGTGCACTCCGTGTGCATACCGGCTGGAGTCATTCCAGATGTGGAAAGGGTCCTCCCGGATGCCATGAAGAGCACAGGGTGCAGCCAACTGCAGGTGGTTGCTCACGTCGGTACCAATTATGTGTGTCACTTTGGATCAGAAGAGATTTTCTCTGGTTTTGAGTGGCTAACAGAAGTGGTAAAGGCTGCCAGTCTTGCTTGCAAGATGAAAGCAGAGCTGACCCTTTGCAGCATAGTCGACAGGACCAATTGCGGACCTCTGGTACAGAGCCGAGTGGAGGGTCTGAATCAGAGGCTAAGACGGTTCTGCGACCGTGTAGACTGCAGATTCTTCGACTTGTGCCAAAGGGTGGTTGGGTTTCGGCTTCCGCTGAGTAGGTCAGGTGTCCACTATACGCAGGAGGCGGCTACACAGGTGGCAGGGGCTGCGTGGCCTGGACTGGGCTGTTTTTTAGGTTAGAGGGTCTCGGGAAAACACAAGAAGGGCTTCAGTCAAAAAGGGTGCATGCTGAACACAGGAAGAACATAGATACAAGAACCATTTGTATAACAGTTGTAAATTGTCTTAGCTGTGCTGGGAAAGTACCAGAGCTCCAAGTGCTAATTGAAAGCACTGATGCTCAAATCGTTATAGGCACTGAAAGCTGGCTGAAGCCAGATATAAGCTCAGCTGAAATTTTTGCGAAGAACCTAACGGTGTTCCGAAAGGATAGGCTAAACACGGTTGGCGGTGGTGTGTTTGTTGCTGCCAGAAGTAGTTTAACTTGTCGCGAAATTAAAGTAGATACTTCCTGTGAGTTAGTACGGGCAGAGGTCATTGTTGGCAACCAGAATAAAATAATAATTGGATCCTTTTACCGACCTCCAATTCTGATGATACAGTTGCTGAAAGGTTCAAAGAAAACTTCAGTTTGATTTCAAACACGTACCCAACTCATATGATAATAGTTGGTGGTGACTTTAATTTACCCTCAATATAAATACATGTTTAATTCCAGAGGTATGCATAAATTATCATCCGAAATTGTGCTAAATGCATTCTCTGAAAGTTATTTCGAGCAGTTAGTTTATGAGCCCACGCAAATAGTAAACAGTTGTGAAAACACACTTGACCTCTTAGCAACAAATAATTCTGAGTTAATAACAAGCATCAAAACTGATTCAGGGATTAGTGAACACAAGGTTGTCACAGCGAGATTGAATATTGTAATCCCCAAATCCTTGAAAAATAAGCGAAAATATACCTTTCAAAAAAGCAGATAAAAATTCACTTGACGCCTTCCTGAGAGACAATCTTCACTCATTCCAAATTAATAATATAAATGTAGACCAGATGTGGCTTGAATTCAAAGAAATAGTATCGGCAGCAATTGAGAGATTCATACCAAATAAATTAACAAATGACGGAGCTGATCCTCCTTGATACACAAAATGGGTTAGAACACTGTTTCAGAAACAACGAAACAAACATGTCAAATTTAAACAGACGCAAAATCCACAAGATTGGAGATTTCTAACAGAAGCTCGAAATTTAGCATGGACTTCAATGCGAGATGCCTATAACATTTCCCACAACGAAACTTTATCTCAAAACCTGGCAGAACACCCAAAGCGATTCTGGTCGTATGTGAATTATGTTAGTGGCAAGAAACAATCAATGCCTTCTCTACATGACAGCAATGGAGATACTATCGAAGACAGTGGTGCCAAAGCAGAGTTACTAAACACAGCCTTCCGAAATGCCTTCACAAAAGAAGACGAAGTAAATATTCCAGAATTCGAATCGAGAAAAGATACCAACATGAGTAATGTCGAAGTAAATATCCTCGGAGTAATGAAGCAACTTAAATCACTTAATGAAAGCAAGTCTTCTGCTCCAGACTGTATACTAATTATGTTCCTTTCGGAATATGCTGATGCATTAGCTCCATACTTAACAATCATATACAACCGTTCCCTCGATGAAAGATCCATAACCAAAGACTGGAAAGTTGCACAGGTCACACCAATATTCAAGAAAGGTAGTAGGAGTAATCCACTAAATTACAGGCCCATATCGATAACATTGATATGCAGCAGGATTTTACAACATATATTGTGTTCGAACATTATGAATTACCTTGAAGAAAACGGTCTATTGACACACAGACAACATGGGTTTAGAAAATATCGTTCCTGTGAAACACAACCAGCTCTTTATTCACATTAAGTGCTGAGTGCTACTGACAAGGGATTTCAGATCGATTCCATATTCCTGTATTTCCGGAACGCTTTTGACACTGTACCACACAAGCGGCTCATAGTGAAATTGCATGCTTATGAAATATCGTCTCAGTTATGTGATTGGATTTGTGATTTCCTGTTAGAGAAGTCACAGTTCGTAGTAATTGACGGAAAGTAATTGAGTAAAACATAAGTGATTTCTGGCGTTTCCCAAGGTAGTGTTATAGGCCCTTTGCTGTTCCTTATCTATATAAACAATTTGGGAGACAATCTCACCAGCTGTCTTCAGTTGTTTGCAGATGACTCTGTCGTTTATCGACTAGTAAAGTCATCAGAAGATCAAAACAAACTGTAAAGCGATTTAGAAGAAATATCGGAATGGTGCGAAAAGTGGCAGTTGACCCTAAATAACGAAAAGTGTGAGGTCATCCACATGAGTTTTAAAAGGAACTTGTTTAACTTCAGTTACGCGATAAATCATTCTAACCTAAAAGCTGTAAATTCAACTAAATACCTAAGTATTACAATTACAAACAACTTAAACTGGAAGGAACACACAGAAAATATTGTGGGGAAGGCTAACCAAAGACTGTATTTTATTGGCAGGACACTTAGAAAATGTAACAGACCTACTAAGGAGACTGCCTACACTATGCTTGTCCATTCTCTTTTAGAATACTGCTGCGCGGTGTGGGATCCTTACCAAATATGACTGATGGGAGTACACTGAAAAAGTTCAAAGAAAGGCACAGCACGTTTTGTATTATCGCAAAATATGGGAGAGAGTGTCACTGAAATGATACAGGATTTGGCATGGAAATCATTAAAAGAAAGGCATTTTTCGTTGCGATGGACTCTTCTCATGAAATTCCAATCACCAACTTTCTCATCCGAATGCGAAAATATTTTGTTGACACTGACCTACATAGGGAGGAATGATCACCACGAGAAAATAAGGAAAATCAGAGCTCGTACGGAAAGATGTAGGTGTTCATTCTTTCTGCACGCTATATGAGATTGGAATAATAGAGAATTGTGAAGGTGGTTCGATGAACCCTCTGCCAGGCACTTGAATGTGATTTGCAGAGTATCCATGTAGATGTAAATGTGGATGTAGATGCAGAAGTACATAGTGCAGCTACAAGAAAAGCTAAGCTTTCATATATAATATTGGCCTGTTCCACATGTATTACACTTTAAGATACATCGCACAAATGTGCCAATACAATTTTAAGCAATGAAATTAATGTCTGGTTTTCTGGGCTTGATATTATTCTGAGTGGCTGGTACTTAAAATGTTACGTTTCACATGAGAGTCTGTGATTTAAGAAATTCATTGCATGTTCTCACACTAACATACTTCATCTTGCATAAATGGAAATTTCCTTTGAAAATAACACTTTTCAAAGTACCATTCACAATATTTTCCTGCGACCTCTTAGACATGGGTTCATTTCAGCAGGCCACTGAAGATGCCTTGCAAAGAATAAAGGCAAAACATGTACAGCATGAAAATTGTGTTTCATACAGTTGTAGTCTGAGGTCCAAAAAGTAAAAATTATCAATATATCACTTCACCTGGTGCCAGAGAGTACCAAAAAACAAGCGTTACTGTGCGTGGACAGCTACAATGTCGTAAGAAGCCCATAGAGACAGACATCATTAAGAGATCGCACATGACATCATAAAAGAAATACAGAGGATACTCCAAGAGCATAGGAATTTTGTAAACCATACTAAAATGCATAATTTGGCACACACTTTCATATGTCCAGATTCACAATGAAGTAGGTTCCAATCTGATATAAAGCTCTTCAGCATGCTTTTCAGGATGCAAATTTTCTTGGAGTACCAGTCTTTATTTTCTTATATTTGGTTTATTATTATGTGATAATGCCGTAAGTGCCAGGAGATGAAAATGTGCACTTGAAACTCAGTAAACAGTTGAAACTAGCCAATAATGTGGAATTAAACACTTCATTTCTTATAAACTGACTGATCTGTGGAAAATATTGATAAAAGCCACATTTATTTAGCAAACCGACAAAAATTACTTCATTGATGCGCAAGGCAATTAATGACTGACTGCCAAAAACGTGGAAAGAAAATGAAATCATTCAACTGAAACTAATAACATATTTTAACCTTCTGTAATTATGTGAACGTATTTTAATTCACTTGATAGTTCCCGGCCAAAGAAATCAGTTTTGTTTTTATTTGATGTTAGAACTGTAAACAAAAAGGAAACAGTACAATCACTAAACATTAACAGGGGTCACTATCCCCCTTCCCATTACAACCCAGACTGCTCTGCACACGTGCCAATCTGGCAGTTTGGGTATGCCAAAAAAAAAAATTCTGGGTAGCTCGACTGCTTCTTGCTACTGCTGCAGCCTCACTCCCAAGTAGCCACAAGCAGGAGAGAGTACTGCATGTATACAACTCAAGTGTGCATGCACATGAGCCCGCTGGCAACTGCTCAAAATGAACTTAATGTAAACAGTTGTGACATCATGCTCATCAGAAGCAGTTTGCTGTTATGAAGTATTTCATCATCTTCGCGCTAAAGCCTTTGACACATTTTGCTTTTAGCAAATGCTTGTGTGTACACTGTGTTTTGTTGTTGTAAATGGCCCATTTCCTTTGCAACTTAGGTTTTATTTTGGTTTTATTTTCTTGTTTACGTTTTATTGCTGCAGCGGCGTGATACAGTAAAATTCTTTGTTAGACTATCAGTTCTTAACAGTCAAAATTACAGAAATTTAACTGAAGACTAAAACAATGAAAAATTCCTGGAATTCTAACAAATTCCCAGGTTTTTCCCTGTTTTCTCCTGGATAAAAATATTCCCGGGTTTTTTACAGATTTCCCAGTTATCCTGGATCGTATACACCCTGTCTAATATTCTGCTGAAATAAGCTAACTTAATTTTTCTGTGTATTCTTATGATTCTGAGAGGCTCATATGTTAATTTAATTTCTTTCATAACAAGATGCCTAAATCCTGACAGCAGTAACTACAAGGACCTTGCTTTGTGCGATTGTGCCCCCCCCCCCCCCCCCCCCCACACACACACACACACACACACACACACACACACACACACACACATTTTCTGCAAGAAGCTCAGTCAACCTAACTTTCCCCTCTAATTCAGTTGAAGTCCATGTCTAGCATATCTCTATCTCCCAATTGTAAGAACATATTCAACACTTGCGTGAGATCTCATAGCAGTCAGCAGCAAGCACCATCTTGCTACTTGAAGTTCACACTAGAGATGGGGGATCCGCTCTTGAACTGATTCATAGAGTTGAATCTTTCAAAGGAGTGAACAATCAGTGATTCAGAAAAAAAGAACGGTAGCTCCAAACGTTTCCCACGGCAGAGAGAGAGAGAGAGAGAGACGGAGCATATCAGCAGCGCCTCTGCTGGTCACAGCACAGTGCACGCCACACAACACAGCCAGCGCCGGCCTCTGCCCTGCTTCTACCTTGGCTGCCTGCATTGTGCAGTGCCCCATTGGATTTTGTGTTTCAGATATGCCGTGCCGTCTCTGTGCGTCGTCTGCCGCGTGCAGTGTCTGGCGCAGCTTAACTTCGCATCGCACTCTGTCGGCGATCGTTTCAGTCGCACGTCCTGCCCTCTGGGCAGTTGATGCGAGCAACAGGACAGAGAGCCACCTAGCGGATAACATAGGAACTACTTGCAACAACCTGCTCGCAAGGGAACGGACGATTTGTCTCGGAGCGGGTGAGTGGTGGCCGTTCACCGCTCCCCCCACCCTCGGAACTCGCCCGTTCTACTCTCACCCCACCGTTCTCGACTCTAGCCAGAGCGTTGAGCAAAGCAACTCAGGTGTCACTCTGGTCTCTGCGGTCTTAGCTCATGCAGTAATACAGCTCGCGGCTCGACCTGCTCGACTCAGTGCTTCTGCATCGGAGTTCGTCTCTACTGGATATTGTTCTTCGTAGTAATACCGCTATGTATATTACATTATTATGTTATGTATACATCATTTGTTTTTGTTTTATTTTTATTTGTTTAAACTGATCAGATTAGGTTCCTGACGACTCCTCTTACTATAGGATTTTTATTATGGACACTCGAATTTACGCTTTAATTACGAGCGAACCGATAAACGTATCGCAAAATGTGATACACCAATATTTTCCTTGTTTTATTCTGCGTAAGGCTATATGCAGCACTTTCGTTTTACAGTCAAATTTATATTTTTTTTTTTCTTATTCTGGTACGGATTTTGCAATTTTAGGCGTCTTCGGAAGGAAACGTTCACTTTAAAAATATATGGCTTGTGATGTATTTGTATGAGGTTAATGAAATTTTAATACATTATAGCCAAATATATTGTTAATGTAAATCTCAAGTTACAACATTTTCCGATCACCCAAAAAACCACGTTAGTGCAAAATAAATCAATAATCAAAAACTTTGTCATATCGTGGAAATTTCAATAAACAATACAAAATTCTCACTCATTATCTGTGTTACTTCAAAATAGGATCAAATAAGATCAAAATACAGGTATAGTACTGGAATAAACCAAGTTTAAAGGGCAATGTGCCTTCCATTTATTTTCTATTGTAAATGAGTGGTGAGTCATGAAAAAGAGCTAATTCATTTCAGGGAGTGAACAGTTCTGATCCGATCTCTGAAAAGAACAGTTTTGCCCATCTCTAGTTCACACAGCTCACAGCAATGTTAACTCAAGACTGGTCATGGTGCTGCAGGACCTTCACAAAACTCACACTTGTGTTTGCCTGTGGATGGAAAGCGAACTTGGACAGCCGAAGTGGTAAAGCCAACCACTCACATAATGCAAGAAATCCAGGTTCAAGTCCCGGTCCGGCACAAATTTTCAACGTCTGCCACTGAAACTATTTCAATGCCCAATTGTGGCTAACATCTGTACCTTCCTTGAAATACCTTTCTTATGTTTCGAATTACAGTAGCATGGTATAAAAAAGCTGTTTTCACAACAAAATTATGTCTTATGTTGCTTTTCAACCAGTGACATTCCAGCACTATCGACCTGAGAGATATCTAACAATCATTACTGAATGGCTTCTCTGACATTATTCAAGATGGTCAAATACATTCCTGTAAATATTCTAATATGTGTAGGGAATCTGATCTAACAAGGGAATTACTCCAGCTTCACTGGGTAAAAAAGACAAAAAATTATTTTAAAATGTGTGTGTTCACTTTCACTATTTATCCATAAATAAATAAATTCTTGTTTGAAGGCTAAATAGTCTAAAAACTTTGGGGGATAAGTTTCTAAAGAAATAATACTGCGTAACACTTTTAAGAGTAGCATATTCACAAGAGTCATTCACAAGGAATGTTTCAGCAAATAGCTGAAAATTTGCTTGAAACAATATGTTATAGAGTCATAAGCACACCAGACAAAAAAATTAGTCAACCCAGGAGACATCATGCTACTATTGTGTAAAATCACTTCCAGCCTTGATAATGGCTTCAACTGGGCGAGGAAAGATTCCACAAGTTTCTTTGCGTGTTCCACTGAAGCCACTCATTAATAATTAGATCCTATAGAAGTACCAAACTGCTTAGTTACTGATTTTCACATTTCACCCACTGTTCCAAAGGATCCCAGACATTTCTACGGAATTAAGTCTGGGTGATTTAGTGGGCTAGTAGAGATACGACCTGGTGGCCGAATGTTCGCCAAGAAAGGAGTGTATGCATGCAGCACTGTGAACACAGCTGTTGGCATCTTGGAAGACGAGTGTGTCCTCATTATAACATTGTAGAAGAAAGGGCAACACTGGGTCACCGAGAATGTTTATATCAAACATCCTGGGTCACATTCACAATAACCAGAAAGAGTGCACCCAAGTTGTGGTACAAGAAATAGCCCCAAAACATCACAGAACCACACCCAGTGTAAACTACACCCTCCACACACTGTGGATGAAACGTCTCATAAGACCATCGCTGCACCCGACATCTTGCATCGTTTGGAGAGAGGCAAAAGTATGACTCATTGGACAATATGCAAGCTGCAGGTTAATTACTGTCCTGCTTCTGTGTTGTTTGACTCATTTAAACAAGACACTACTTGAAACTTCCTGGCAGATTAAAACTGTGAGCCCGACCGAGACTCGAACTCGGGACCTTGGCCTTTCGCGGGCAAGTGCTCTACCATCTGACCTACCGAAGCACGACTCATGCCCGGTACCCACAGCTTTACTTCTGCCAGTACCTCGTCTCCTATCTTCCAAACTTTACAGAAGCTCTCCTGTGAACCTTGCAGAAGTAGCACTCCTGAGAGAAAGGATATTGCGGAGAAATGGCTTAGCCACAGGCTGGGGGATGTTTCCAGAATGAGATTTTCGCTCTGCAGTGGAGTGTGCGCTGATATGAAACTTCCTGGCAGATTAAAACTGTGGGTACCGGGCGTGAGTCATGCTTCGGTAGCTCAGATGGTAGAGCACTTGCCCGCGAAAGGCAAAGGTCCCGAGTTCGAGTCTCGGTCGGGCACACAGTTTTAATCTGCCAGGAAGTTTCATATCAGCGCACACTCCGCTGCAGAGTGAAAATCTCATTCTGGAAACATCCCCCAGGCTGTGGCTAAGCCATGTCTCCGCAATATCCTTTCTTTCACGAGTGCTAGTTCTGCAAGGTTCGCAGGAGAGCTTCTGTAAAGTTTGGAAGGTAGGAGATGAGGTACTGGCAGAAGTAAAGCTGTGGGTACCGGGCGTGAGTCGTGCTTCGGTAGCTCAGATGGTAGAGCACTTGCCCGCGAAAGGCAAAGGTCCCGAGTTCGAGTCTCGGTCGGGCACACAGTTTTAATCTGCCAGAAAGTTTCATATCAGCGCACACTCCGCTGCAGAGTGAAAATCTCATTCTGAAGACACTACTTGTGTGCTACAAGCAATGGACTTCCATGAGTCACCCAACCCCAAATGTTCACAGCAAGCAGTTCCCTTCACAATGCTTGCACGAGATGGTTCTGCTTTGCTATCACTAGCAATTCCTGTTGGCTATGAAACTGAATGTAGCTGACAAGACATGACACTTATGACCAGCCCCTGTCAGTTAGGATCATTTTACAACCACTGTTCTCAAGCTATGTTACAAGTCTGTGATTGACACACCAATCCTTGAAGACACATTTGACTGACTGCATTTACACAGCAACAACTCTAGCAATTTCATTCACAGTTGGTCATAGGCATGTCCAAACACAATTGCTCCTTTCAGTTTTTCTGTCATATCTTATTGTGTTGGTACTACACAACCAAATGAAAGACCACACATGAGCACTGCGACATCTGCAACAACCTGACATCTTGGATTCACCATCACTGATCATCCTCCACACAGGTTCCATCCAATTTTCATATGTTTCCAAAACTTAAAGAACACTTTCAAGGACTTCACTTTGATAGTGATGAAGTGGTGCACATACAGGTGAGATTTTGGCTCCGTAGATAAAGTCGAATATTCTACAGTGACAGTATCAACAAACTTGTCTCTCGTTGGGGGAAATGTGTTTGTACAGGTATCATGGTGACTATGTTGAGAAATAAATATGCAGACATGAAGAATAAAGATGTACAATGTTCATAAGATTCACTTAATTAAAAAGCTTTATGAATTCTCACATAGAAAATTTGGAAGCATTAATTTTTAGTATGCCCTTGTAATCTTTATTTGATTTCAGTTGTTACTTCCCTTGTAATACAAAATTGTTAGGTGCCAATTCGATTTGAATGTTGACTGATACACACACAATTCAAACAATTTTTTCAAGTGGTTAAGTAACGCAAGAATTTACAGTCTAGAGGCTGTCACATTTACTGCTGTAAAAGGTCAAGATAGTATAATGAAGTAAACACACATGTTGTTAGATTCCTGACCAGGGTTTATAGACTTGTTTTTATTGAATTAGTAGAAACTGTACCAGTTTCCTCTGAATAAAACTGTTATTACTCTTTTATGTTGAAATATCTGTCTTAACTGTTCAGTTATGGTCTCAGAAAACAACATTATTCAGAGACTTCACTTAGTCATTTATGAATTACACTTCAGAAATATGTGAATACTTACAAGATCTGTTATGCCACCATATTTAGTATCAAATTCAACTTTCCATGTTTCTTTCTTATGAAGAGATTTGATATGTTCAGATGCCTGCTGGAAAAGCGTGCTCATACAATGAAACCTAAAAAGGAAATTAATTACCTCTTACATTAAAAATAATTATGAAAATACAGAACAGTTAATAGCAGACAATTTTCAAAACTGTCATTTATATCCATAGTTACATAATCTAAAATATGCCCCTAAAAATAACTTTTTCTTTGGCTTACTTTACCACAAAAATTTACTTTTTGTAATGGAGGGGAATGTCAACATTTTTCCAACTGTTTTCATTATAGCACACCAGATTACTACAGGGCTATTGCAAATGATTGAAGCGATTTCATAAATTCACTGTAGCTCCATTCATTGACATATGGTCACGACACACTACAGATACGTAGAAAAAGTCATAAAGTTTTGTTCGGCTGAAGCCGCTCTTCAGGTTTCTGCAGTCAGAGCGCTCGAGAGCGCAGTGAGACAAAATGGCGACAGGAGCCGAGAAAGCGTATGTCGTGCTTGAAATGCACTCACATCAGTCAGTCATAACAGTGCAACGACACTTCAGGACGAAGTTCAACAAAGATCCACCAACTGCTAACTCCATTCGGCGATGGTATGCGCAGTTTAAGGCTTCTGGATGCCTCTGTAAGAGGAAATCAACGGGTCGGCCTGCAGTGAGCGAAGAAACGGTTGAACGCGTGCGGGGAAGTTCCACGCGTAGCCCGCGGAAAATTGGCTCATGCCACAACTGGAGACCGACAGCGCCGACTTCATCTTTCAACAGGATGGTGCTCCATCGCACTTCCATCATGATGTTCGGCATTTCTTAAACAGGAGATTGGAAAACCGATGGATCGGTCGTGGTGGAGATCATGATCAGCAGTTCATGTCATGGTTTCCACGCTCTCCCGACTTAACCCATGCGATTTCTTTCTGTGGGGTTATGTGAAAGATTCAGTGTTTAAACCTCCTCTACCAAGAAACGTGCCAGAACTGCGAGCTCGCATCAACGATGCTTTCGAACTCATTGATGGGGACATGCTGCGCCGAGTGTGGGAGGAACTTCATTATCGGCTTGATGTCTGCCGAATCACTAAAGGGGCACATATCGAACATTTGTGAATGCCTAAAAAAACTTTTTGAGTTTTTGTACGTGTGTGCAAAGCATTTCGAAAATATCTCAAATAATAAACTTATTGTAGAGCTGTGAAATCGCTTCAATCATTTGTAATAACCCTGTACTTCTCAGTATTATATTATGTGACTCTCAGTAACATTTCCCTTGCTCTTTCTGCCTGAAACTCAGTATTCAAGAACCAAGATCATACATTTTGATGACTCAAATTAAAGCAATTGGCAGTTTACAAAGAAAATCTTAGCAGAAATGAATCTTGATTTCATCCCCCCCCCCCCCCCCCCCTCTCTCTCTCTCTCTCTCTCTCTCTCTCTCTCTCTCTCTCTCTCTCTCTCTCTCTCTCTCTCACTCACACACACACACACACACACACACACACACACACACACACACACACACACAATGATTGCTACCCACAGCAAGACTGAATACTGCCTAAAGGCATTATGAACACATTACACAGTGAGCAAAGTACTCTGCTCTGCAAAACTTAGAGATGAGACAGATAAGATATCAAAATGTCAACTGCTCGGTGGAAATCAAAAAGTGCATGAGCATGTTGGTAGAGGTCTCCCAATTGCACACAGGACACTGTGGTTATGGTGTTCATTACAACATGGCCCAGAGATAACATCTGGATGACATTACATGGATAAAAATCACTGGCAAAGTGGAAGAAGGACAAAGTGTGACAGGTATAGCCCAGGAGTTCAAAATTGCTCTCAAACTGTTTCAAATGCGTGGGGGCCATTCCAAAGCACAGCACTGTTGCCTGAAGAAAAGGAAATGGTTGACCACAGTCAAGTACAGCAGCAGATGACCACTACATTGTACAACAGGCAAGACCCACATCAAACAGCATGTACAACAACAACCAGATTTAGCAAGACTGCAAGTAATGCAATCTCACACTCCACAGTGGCATGGCGACTTTATGGCAGTCGTCTATTTGCCCTATAACCAGTACATTGTATTCTGTGAAATCTGCATATTGGCAACACCATTTCCAAAGGTGCCTGGACCAATGAGGAGTGAGGTAGCTTGCTCTTCTCAGATGACAGCAGATTCAGTTTGTGTAGGGATTCTGCACATGCTGCCGTATCGTGAGAGGTGGGTACACACAATGCGCCCAGAGTCGTGTGAGGAGGCATAATATTGCATGGGCGTACTGACCTCCAAACTAATGAACGTGGTACATTCCCTGGACAACATTTTGTGGCACTTTACTGTAGTCCTTCCCCATGTGTCTCTTCTGGGGTGCACATGGCCCCGACTTTATTTTTATGGATGACGATACATGACCTCATCCAACAGCTAAGGTGGAGCAGCCCTTTTAACGAGAAGATATTTGATGAATGGACTGGCCTGCCTTTCCCCACACTCATATCCCATCGAGCACGTGTGAGATGCATTACAGCACATCTAAATGCACTAACCACCATCCAGCAGTTGTTAACTGTGCTGGTGGACTAATGAAAAGCACTACCGCAAGAACCCCTTACCAACATTGCACTGGAGTGCAATGCACAGCATTTACTGCCGTCCATGGTCATCATATACCCCATTACAAACTATGCTCAGTCTTTTGTAATGTTCAGAAAACCTTTATAAATTGCGGTAACTAGAGTGTAATTATTGCCTTCGAATAAATGTGTTATTTCTGTTTATTTCATTGCATATACCTTACAATTACCTTCTGTATTCTCCTGTAGCAGTCCTTTTAATTTATGGTCCAAGTTTCATCGAACTGTTACTTGGTAGTGACACATCACTCTAAAATTACTTTCGTTCAAGTTTTGCACACCTGTGTATATAAGAGACAAATGGGGAATCAATCTATTGACAATACAGGCCAAATGGGAAAATCTCCTAACATAAGCAGTTCTGACAAATATCAGAATGTTAAGCATTAGCATCTCAGAACCAGCCACATTGGTCGGCTGTTCATGTGCCAATGTTGTGAGCATCTATGGAGTGTTGTTGAAACACTGAAACCATGAGCAGGTAGCAGGTAACAAGGTGTTCGACTTTTACGCCTCGTCACATTACAAGAAAGTCAGAGGTTGATCTGACAACAGAGTACAATGCTTATGCAGGCATGAGTGTTCTGAAGCATACAACATTGAAAGTTGGGTTCCTCAACAAATAACGTGTACATTTTCCAATGCTGCCACATCATCAACTACAACTGCAACAGATACGAGATCATCAAGATTGGACAGTGAACCAATGGGAACATGTCATTTGGCCAGATGAATCACTTTTCTTGTTACACTAGGTCTATGGTTACGTTTTGATATAGTGTCATCCAGGCAAAAGGCTGCTCAAAACATTCACTGGATCGCGGATGCTGGTCAATGGGGGCAATTTTATACCGTAGTTGACATTCACCCAGGTTTCCATGGGACCTGTGGCGGCACCATGACAGCTGTGGACACTGTAATCATCATTGTGGACCACTTGTTTCCCTTCAGGCTTCATGTCTTCACTGACAAAAATGGTGTTTTCTAGCAGGATAACTGTCGGCACCAAAAGGCCAGAATCTGCAACAGTGGTTCGAGGAGCATGCTACTGAACTCACTCTGATGCATTAGCCACCAAATTCCCCTTATCTGAACACAATGGAACACATCTGCAATGCTATCTGATGCAAGCTCCGCATCCACAAACCATCAGCCCATAATTTAAAGGAATTGCACGACCTGTGGATAGAACATCTAGTGGCACATGCCTTCAGAAATCTGCCAAGGAATTGTAAAATATGTGCAACACAGTATCACTGCTGTATTGTATTCTAAAGGTGGACCAACCCTCTATTTAGCAGGTGATCATAATACTTTGACTCATCAGTGTGTGTCCCAGTGAAGTTGTAATTGATGGATAATGGAATACAACACAAATTATGAAACTGCTAGGATCAACATTAGTACAAATAAAGTTTCCTGAATTGTTATAATCTGAGAATATACTGTTGTACGAGAAGATACATTGTTTTGCCTGTGCAAAGAATTGTCACACATCAAGAGAGAGGAGGAACTCTTTTCCTCTTCTAAACAGAATATTACAGAAGCAGAAATAAATGGCAACTTTAACCAGATCAGCTTAATCATTCATTATCATCATCTGACTGACAAATATGGTATTTCATCTCCCTCAAATGTGGAACTATACTGTCCTGAGAAATTATTACAAGAAGCACTAATTTTGGGGGGGAGGAAAGGGAGAGGGGGAGGGAGAGATGAGGAAGACAAATGGGGGAGGAGTGAGAGGGAGGGAGAGGGAGAGGGGGGGGAGAGAGAGGGAGAGGGGGAGGGGATAGAGGGGGAGGGGGAGGTGGGAGGGGATAGAGGGGGAGGGGGTGGAGAGGGGGAGGGGGTGGAGAGGGGGAGAGGGTGGAGAGGGGGAGGGGGTGGAGAGGGGGAGGGGGTGGAGAGGGGGAGGGGGTGGAGAGGGGGAGGGGGTGGAGAGGGGGAGGGGGTGGAGAGGGGGAGGGGGTGGAGAGGGGGAGGGGGTGGAGAGGGGGAGGGGGTGGAGAGGGGGAGGGGGTGGAGAGGGGGAGAGGGGGAGGGGGTGGAGAGGGGGAGGGGGTGGAGAGGGGGAGGGGGTGGAGAGGGGGAGGGGGAGAGGGGGAGGGGGTGGAGAGGGGGAGGGGGTGGAGAGGGGGAGGGGGTGGAGAGGGGGAGGGGGTGGAGAGGGGGAGGGGGTGGAGAGGGGGAGGGGGTGGAGAGGGGGAGGGGGTGGAGAGGGGGAGGGGTGGAGGGGAGGGGGTGGAGAGGGGGAGAGGGGGAGAGGTGGAGGGAGGGTGTGGAGGGGGGAGAGGTGGAGGGGGGAGAGGTGGAGGGGGGAGAGGTGGAGGGGGAGGGGGAGGGGGAGGGGAGGGAGGGAGGGAGGGAGACCAACTTTGAGGTAATTTTGGTACTTTCCATATTTTCATGTGAATCAATCACACAAGATATGCAAATGCAATTAGAAATTACGTTTGTGCAAGAGACAGCACATTTCTTGATTTGCTAAAGAACGAATATATTGATCTGGCACAAACTAATAATTCATTAATGGGTACCATTAATTTTTCAATGGTGGACTTACCTTTCTTCTGGTCAAAAAGAGGCCCAGCACAGACACTGTCACAGTAACAAGTAGGACTATTATTATATGATATACTGACATTTAAATAAATATTGTTATTGGCCCTTGACATATCAAAAGAGATTATCGATATATTGATGAAAAAAAAAAAAATCAATGTACCAGCCTATAAAAGTATCAGCTGCACATTATAAATATACTGCTGGTTTTAGAACTATATATTGAAGTATTTATTTATTATCAGTTATTCTGTAAATCAACAAGCTAGCTGCCTGCTTAACCCCCTTGGAGCAAGAATTGTAAGGAAAATGATGCACATTCATTTTTGGCGATAGCCACTTTGCTAACAATGGTTAACTCCATGTAAATGGCACAATAAAACGTGTCCAATGGGTCCATCTTTCGGTTTTGTCTTTTATCAGATTTGTCTGGAACACTTCATGCTGACTTCCCTGTTTTTTCATTTCTGCAAATGCCAGCGACCTAACAGTTTTAGTCTCAAAATTATGTGGTGAAGTTATATGTTGCAGTTTCTGTTGGTAGCACCAAGCAACAATTACATCAGCATGTCCCCTCCCATGTCTCTGCCCACAGCAAAAACCATTCTTGTCATTTAGATTACGGTTAACTTTTTCAGAAACTGCCGATGTGAAGAAATAGCACAAAAGTTTTGTCAAAATTTGTTTTTCAATACAACTGGTGTGCTATTTCTACATATCGGAAACCCTGTAACTCCATTCACACCACCTTCCCCAATGCAATCAGACTCCTACTTTGTGCCACCTATATTTGTTTCACATAGTCAAAGAGAAAAACTGGATGTAATGGGAGCTCAAAAAGTAGTAAGACTCCTTCACACAGTGGAAGTAAAATTATGTTCTATTACAATTTCGAAAGAACCATTTTATATATTTACTGAAAATTGAGGAAAAAAAAAAAATATAAAATAAAAATATCAGCAGTCAGTACTGCCATTTTGATATTGATATATCAGAGAAAAAATTATCTCCAACAGATAACAACACCAACACACACACACACACACACACACACACACACACACACACACAATAGAGAGCAGTTGACTCACCGTAAGTCAAATATTAGAGAGCCAATTATATCAAGTGCCTCTCCTGGAAGGTCAAGTCGAATGAGGGCTGAATACGTAGCCCGTACATAGCGGAGGCAATGGGGCAGCCAAGGCACCACTGCCTCCTGTCCATGAGATGGCCAGACTCCATAACTCTGTCTCTGAGGTGACATACGGTCAAGTGTATGTGGCAAAACAGCAGCACGAAGAAGATTAGTGAATCTTTCGATAGACTCCAGTACCATTCGCTGGAAAATAAATTTAGTACATAAAGAATGTGTCTCTGTGAACTATCAGAATGAAATTAACAAACTGAGAGACATGTCACAAATACCTTGAACAAAGGCTGCTTATCAGTGTCAACTTTGACATGCAGATCACCACTAAAATATGCCTGGCCCAGCTTCCACATATCTGGAAAGCACTCATTCAAAGTCTCTGTCAGTTCCTCGACAAAAAGTACTCTCTGGGGGACTGAACTCTGCCAGTCCTGATTCTGTGGTGAGTTGTTAATTTTGTTGTATTTTGTAGATCCTGAGTGATGGCTGCCAGATTTATGTTTGGCTGCAAAAAGTTTCATTAAGGTGTAAGTTCTCTTTTTTTCACTGCAGAACAACAGAAAGTCAGAAATTTTGTTTCACGTGAAGTTTTGATACTGCATTTAACCACTAGTTCACAACCATTAAACTTGTTTTTGAAGCAGCCCATAAAAATGAAGACCAAAAATATTTGACCTCCTCCTGTAACGATTAAGCAGTAAAGCTGCCTGTGACCTAAAGGTTAAGTTCTCTTTTTTTCACTGCAGAACAACAGAAAGTCAGAAATTTTGTTTCACGTGAAGTTTTGATACTGCATTTAACCACTAGTTCACAACCATTAAACTTGTTTTTGAAGCAGCCCATAAAAATGAAGACCAAAAATATTTGACCTCCTCCTGTAACGATTAAGCAGTAAAGCTGCCTGTGACCTAAAGGTTAAGTTCTCTTTTTTTCACTGCAGAACAACAGAAAGTCAGAAATTTTGTTTCACGTGAAGTTTTGATACTGCATTTAACCACTAGTTCACAACCATTAAACTTGTTTTTGAAGCAGCCCATAAAAATGAAGACCAAAAATATTTTACCTCCTCCTGTAACGATTAAGCAGTAAAGCTGCCTGTGACCTAAAGGTTGGTTTGAACACTGCAGTGTGCTATTGGGCACAGTCCTGTTAGATGTTGTATGTCCTGAACTGGCTTATTCGATCAGTTAAGGAGAACTTACAAATTAACTTGGACTTCAAACCATAGTGGAATTTGGTATTTTTCACATTAACAACTCTTTGCCAGAAGTGAAACAAATAATAAGTGCCAGAAAAACATCCCAGAACTGATGAGACTTGCCCACCAAGCCACCTCTGTAATGATTACAATTGCATTATTACTGTAAACTGAAAGTGAAGGCTGAGGATTATCAAAGCTGTGTCTATTGGTAGTTCTCTGTGGCTAAATCTTTAATCTTAATTTTTCCAGTTTAAAATTTGCTAATACCAGATAAATTTCTTCTAAAATACTCAATTTGTTACGAGTACAAAAACTACTCAATAATATGAGATTTGTGGGGTTTTCCTGTTACAATTGATAAATAGTATGGTTTTGGGTGTCCAGTCAGGTTGGAAACATCATTTTTATGCACAACATTTTGATCACTGACCTACCTGTCAATGTCAGATGGTGTGGGGAACGACCTCAGGAACACTCGCTACCAGTACACAAACATTTCACTGATATATTCCACAAACAGAATTTTCAATCCTGCCAGACACCAGAAATATATAATTTACTCAAATGTTATTTGCTTTCAACAAAAGAAATGTTATCCTGAATAAGTAGAGACAATTGCAATTTTAATTGGTTGTTTAAAACTCCTTATTAACTCTCTAATTGCCAATGTCGGTCTCAAGGAATTATGATTTGCAATAGATATTGTAGTAGTATTAAGAAGCCAAATGCAGTTAATGGTATTGTTGCTCTCAATCATCCACTGGCTACATACAGTTGACAGAGCATATCTTTGGACTAGGTTATTTTGTCACAACATGGCACATATGCAGCAGGATGCAAAAGAGCTACCAGCTGGGAAGGTTTTTGAGGCATGCTTTTCTAGTTAGGTTTCATTAAAATACAAGGGAATATATTTATAAAAATAAAACATTATTTTAATCACTGAAAAGACTTTATTCATTAAGAGTAATATTCTATACCCTTCGAAATGAAGAAAAATAGACAGTTCCCCACTCATCCTCATCCTGTGACCTGATAGAGCCATCCTTCCTTTTTAACCTGATCCAACCTATTCCACTCTCATCCCCAAGGGACAAACTATTTAGTTCCAAAAGCTAGGACAGTATCCTGTATTTTTTATGTGCCTATCAGCAGCACTGACACTGCACCTCCTGAAGTATTGGATAGCAAGTCTGTCTCTCAATTTTATTGTTTCCTTAAGTGACTTTTCCTTCTGATACAAGATTCCATACCATTGACTATTTAGCTGCATAAAGAGCTAATTTTATAAACATAAACATTCTGCCACACATACTGCTACAACTATGTATTGCATACTGTTTGCATCTAACCTGATTCATCACCACAAGCAGCTTCTAATGCAATATGCTCATCCTTGCAAGCATTCAGCTGTTTAGAGATGTAGGATGAATGGCTTGAAATGCAGTCCCATGCTGGATCCCCCGTTGATTCCAGATGCACCAAGTTTCTAGTTAACATAAAGAGAATAACATAATGAGTTATTTATTGATTTCTAAATATTCTTAAATGAATCCTCAAATGAAGTAGTCATACTTGATAATCTTTTTTTGGTCTTCCAGAGAAGCAGGCATATCTTGAAGTTTGGAATGTAAAAGTTCTCGTAGACCACTGATACGCTGCTCAACTTCAACAAGCACCTTCTTAAAAATCTGCAAATAAAAAAATAATCAGGCAAAACATAAATCTAGTAAATAATCAAAGCATCTGTTCCTGTGCAGATGTATTCATCACACATGAAGAATAGTAGTTCATATTACGAAGTTCATATTTTTCTTTAAGAGTTTGTACTGAGAGCTGCCTGTTATTTTTATTTTTCATGAAATATGCAAGAGAGAATGCCAGTGCTATCTGACTGCTATGAACTTAACCAAGTACTACAGTGGTTTTGCATGCTGAGATAGAGGTGGTATGTGTGGCTGATTGCACCTATTAACCATGAATGCACGATGAACAAATTGTTTGTGTCACGAAATGTCATGAAACTGAGTAGGTTATGTTAAAACTATTAAGTTACTATCACTGAACTAAAGATGACCATGTAAATGAAAGTTATTTTTTGCCTTTTCCGTTCTATAAAAACCCGAGAAAAAACACAATCTCTCCCTATCTAACTTCTTATTGCTGTCAGATGTAATGAATATTGCTTTGTATTTCATGACCAATGCGTTAATGAATTGTACTGTAAAAGTCAAATGATGCTTAAGTAACTGAATTACGTGTTGAGCTTTACCACACAATTACCAATGTTGAGGCTCTGGTTGATAGTCTTAAGTAAAGAAGGTGATGAGAACTGCAGTAATAGCAGCTGTTTAACGAAGTGAGGAGTTTTGTGTATGGCAAATTATTTCCACATTTTGTTGGAGAACTATATTTAATGAATTAAAAATAAAAAGTTTGATTCAGTGGTACATAATATTACTGAATTGTTAATATAATGAAAAATTTGGGTACAAACACTAAATGCAAATATTTCATTATTCTTTGCTTATTTAAGAGATGAGATGTTTATTAATTTTTTAGCCCAGTATATGACAGGATTTTAAAGATTAGGAGTCTGTCTGTCAAATCTAGAACTCACTATCTGATGGTGAAATATTTGAAATTAGTGTTAAGTTTAATGACTTCTATGTTTTCATTTTAATAATGTTGCTACCCTTATCATTCATACACCAGAACTGCAAGCTGCAGACTGACTGAATGTTATTTAATGTAATTTCAGGTGCAAGCAACCTGCACAAGAAGTTTGAACTTTTGGAGTTACAATGTTATGCAGAAATATGATAGTACTAACTCGCACAGAAATCAGAGTTCTGAACTGCATATAACAATGAAGAGCAAAAATATTATGACCACCTGCTTAACAGTGTGCTGGTCAACTTTTGGAACATAGCATGGTAGCTATTCTGCATAGCAAGGATTCGACTAGTCTTTGGTAGGTTTCCAGAGCCCCAGTCATGTTTCATCAGGTTCAGATTAGGCAAAACTGGTGACCAAGACATTAACACGAGTTCACTATTATGCTCCTCAAACCTCTGTAGCACAATTCTAATCTTGTGATGCTGACAATTATCTTGCAAATTTGCTCATCTGTGTATGTTTCTCGTCACATTGCATACACATAGCTAAGAAAACTTTTTCAAGCTTTTTCAGAGTACTATGGTTACTGTCAAACAATTAATTATTAGATTGGAAAAGATAATGCTGAGTTTTTGATTTCAGTGGTAGAAGAGAGTTTACTGTTTGGTGCATCTGGCAATTTGCATAACACTTGTATGCTTTTTGACATCACTGGTAACTGAATATTAGTCTGGGACAGGACAGGACTGGCACAACATTTCTGGGTACTGTGTGTCCTTTAAAATCACAAGAGGATTTGAAAGAAAAGGTTCTGGCTGATGAGGTGCAGGATTACTACAAGTCATTGTTTCAAACTGTTATTTGTAAAGGTGGCAGCTGACAAGACGGTAATAGAAAAGTTGGGAATGCCAATTTCAAAAGTCTTTTTATATAAAAATTTCTGGGGCTTAAAACACATACAATGAAAATAAATAAACTGCACAATCCTGATACACGCTCACTGATTCACTTTGAGAATTAAATAAGTAACTATTTACTCACTGAGCTAAAGAGGGAGCACAATGAGGTTATTTCTAACTGATATTCAAAAATGTAACAATATCGTAAAAAGTTGCTACTCATCATATAGTGGAAATGTTGAGTCACAGATAGGCACAACAAAAAGACTGTCACAAATCAACTTTCGGCCAGTACGTCCTTCATCAAAATTAGACAGCAAACACATACATACACACTCATGCAAATGCAACTCACACACACATGACTGCAGTCTCAGGCAACTGAGGCCACACTGAGAGCAGCAGAACTGGTGCATGATTGGAGTGGCGTCTGGGTGGGGGTATGGAGGAGGCTGGGGTGGGGAGGGGGAGGAGGACAGATAGTAGGGTAGGCATGGCAAACAGTAACATGATGTTGGGGAACACAGAGGGATGAGGTGGAAAAAGTGTAGGGAAGCTGTGTGCAGTCGGGAGGTTAGACGGAGGAGGGAGCAGAGAGGTGGAGATGGGGGGGAGGGGGGGGGGGGCAGGTACCTTCTCTCCATCCGAGCAACACGCACAACGCCACCTCAAAAAGGTCTCCACCCTGCTCACTTCCTACTCCCACCTTGGAGTCCACCCTCTCTACACCAACCCCCAAACCACCTCGGCATGTCCCCTCATAACAGGCAAACCCCGTCTCACGGACCTACTACATTTACCACACCCTCCAAAACTCCCTCCCACCACTACACAGAGTCCAGAACCTAAACAGATCCGAAACACAGTCATGGACCTTTCTTTCAGAAGTCTTAGCCCCACAGAAATATCAGTCCTTTTCAAAGGCCTCACTTTTTGCCCCAGTCCCAAATTCTGTCATGCAGGACTTGTTAAAGACCTTCTCTCCTTCTCCCTGTTCCTACAGTGAAAACACTTTTTTGCCACCAACCTTGCCAATCAGACTCAATCAAAGACCAATGCTGAACCCTGCCTAACTCAGTTCACTCCTCCATCCAGCCGTGGTCCACCCCCACTGCCCCCAAACCAGCCCCTGTTAACTTTCCAGAATTTCTTAACCTCGAACCTTGCCTCACCATCATTCCTCAAACCCATCAACATGCAAACTAACCTTACATCTGCCGAAAGAACCGCAGTTCACCATCTTAAAACTGATCCTGATCTTATAATCCTACCTACGGATAAAGGCTCCACCACAGTTGTTTTGAACTGCAAGAATATCTGGCAGAAGGACTCCGTCAGCTGTCAGATACATCCCCCTACAAACCTTGCCAAAGTGCACCCATTCCAGAAATCCAGGATCTCCAGTCACTCCTCAAATCCTTAGGCCCTTCCCAGATCCTCTGCCTGGAGTCCATCTCTCTAGTCAACCCTCCCACTCCCTGCACTCCCACCTTCTACACGCTTACTAAAATCCATAAACCTAACCACCCAGGATGCCCCATTGTGGCTGGTTACTGTGCGCCCACTGATAAATCTCTGCTCTAACACCTTCAACCTATTACCTGGAACCTACCCGCCTACATGAAAGATACAAACCATTTCCTCCACCGACTATCCACATCTCCTGTCCCTTTATCACACAGTGCCCTGCTCATCACTATTGATGCCATCTACCTTCACACTAGCATCCCCAATGCCCAAGGCCTTACCACTATTGAACACTACCGTTCCCAACACCTGAGAGATTCCAGACCAACTGCTTTCTTCCTAGTTGTCACATTTGTCACAACCAACTATAATCTCACTCACAATTACTTCTCCTCTGAAGGCATTACTGCAAACAAATCCATGATACAGCTATGGGCACCCACATAGCACCATCCTATGCCAACCTATTAATGGGCCATCTAGAGGAATACTTCCTAAACACCCAGAACCCAGAAGCCCTCACCTGGTTCAGACTCACTGATGACATTTTTGTGATTTGGATCGAGGGTGAGGACACTCTACCCACATTCCTCCAGAACCTCAACAATTTCTCCTCCATTTGCTTCGCCTGGTCCTACTCAAACCAAGCCACGAACCTAGATGTTGACGTCCACCTCAAAGATGGCTACATCAGTACCTCCGTCCATATCAAATCTACAAACCACCAACAATACTCTACTTTGACAGCTGCCACCCATTCCATACCAAGAAGTCTCTTCCATACAGCCTAGCCACCCATGGCCACCGCATCTGCAGTAAAGAGCAGACCCTCTCAAATTACACTGAGGATCTCATTCAAGCCTTCAGAAACCACAATTATCCTTCCAACCTTGTACAAAAACAAATCTCCCGTGCCTTATCTTTCCAATCTCTCACCACCTCACGAAGTCCCACCATCCGGCCACAGATGAGCATTCCCCTCGTAACTCAGTACCACCCAGGACTGGAGCAACTGAATTACATTCTCTGCCTGAGTTCCGACAACCTCTCATCGTGTCCTGAAATGAAAAATGTCCTGCCCACTGTCCTTCCCACCCCTCCCACAGTGGTATTCTGCCATCCACCGAACCTACACAATTTACTTGTCCATCCCTACACAACCCCTGCTCCCAACCCCTTACCTCATGGCTCATACCCATGCAATTGACCTGGATGCAAGACCTGTCCTATACATCTTCCCACCACCACCTACTCCAGCCCGGTCCCAAACATGACCTATCCCATCAAAGGCTGGGCTACCTGTGAAATCAGTCATGTAATCTACAAGCTAAGCTGTAACCACTGTGCTGCATTCTATGTGGACATGACAACCAACAAGCTGTCTGTCCACATGAATGGCCACCGACAAATTATGGCCAAGAAAAAAGTGGACCACCCTGTTACTGAGCACACTGCCAAACATGACATCATTC
Source organism: Schistocerca cancellata (assembly GCF_023864275.1). Classification (NCBI taxonomy): domain Eukaryota; kingdom Metazoa; phylum Arthropoda; class Insecta; order Orthoptera; family Acrididae; genus Schistocerca; species Schistocerca cancellata. The sequence goes on along the minus strand of NC_064631.1, from coordinate 609,650,860 downwards.
ATTTCAATTACTGCTTCACAGCCTGTGCCATATGGATCCTTCACATCATCACCAGCTTTTTCTTAATTGCACAGGTGGGAACTTTCCCTGCAATATATACAAACCTTTGTTAGTCATTGAACCCCCCCCCCCCCCCTCCGCTCCGCTCCCTCCGTCTAACCTCCGGACTGCACACAGCTGCCCTACCCTCTTTCCATCTCATCCCTCAGTGCTCCCCAACAGCATGACACTGTTCGCTACACCTACCCTACTACCCCTCCTCCTTTCCCCCACCCAGTCACCACTCCCATCACACACCGGTGCTGCTACTCGCAGTGTGGCCTCAGTTGCCTGAGACTGAGTCGTGTGTGTGAGTTGCGTTTGCGTGAGTGTGTATGTGTGCGTTTGCTGTCTAATTCTGATGAAAGCCTCACTGGCCAAAAGCTCATTTGTGACAGTCTTTTTGTTGTGCCTATCTGCAACTCAGCATCTCCGCTATATGGTGAGTAGCAACTTCCCTTTACACAAAACTGTTACATTCCATCCTGGATTTTCCATTGTTTGAGACTCAAAAATGCTGTAAATCTTGCTTTGATTCCCCTGATGTGATTAATAAATCATATGTGAAATTGGTTTGTATAGTAACAATTAAATATACTACAAACATCCATATGGAACTCATAGTAGAAAAAATCAACACATCAACACTCAAGTTAATCAGCTGGATGCTGTAAAGGTAAAACACATTAACGATTTGGCCTTAGGCCACTAATCTGCCTTTGAGTTATGTGAAATTGATTCCCACTACTCTGAGAAACGGCAATGACGATGTCCACACACAAACACTGTTTTGGTGGAAAGACTCTACAATTATGAGAACAGAAGCCATAAGCAGCACAAACTGTCTCTCCAGAAAAGGAAAGAGTAAAATTACGATGCTAGTTAGCAAAGACCACTGAAAAGCCATTTCACTTGGAAATGTTTGTAAATACCCCTTTTTAAAAGATTATACTTAAAACATATTTAACATCAAAATTTCATCTATCATGTCACGACACACAGGATATTAATAAATTGTGAAAAATATACTAAGCAGAGTATACCATTATTTATGCATCCTATGCCATTGTTAATCATGTGAAAAACATAACAGAATAAAAGATGGTCAATCATTATTCTTCTGTATTTACAGGTCAACTCTTCATTTCAGCCAATGGCCTCAGCGCAGTAGTAATATAAGTTCCTGTCAGATCACTGACGTTAAGTGTTGTCAGGCTTGGCTAGCACTTGGATGGGTGATCCCGTCCAGGTCTGCCAAGTGCTGTGCCAAATGGAGTGCACTCAGCCCATGAGAGACAAGTTGAGGAGCTACTTTATTGAAAAGTAGCAGCTCTGGTCACGAAAACTGACAGTGGCTGGGAGAGTAGCGTATTGACGACATGCCCCTCCATACCTGCGCATCCAATACACCTATCAGCTGAGGATGACACAACGGTCGCTTGGTACCGTTGTACCTCCCGATGCCTGTTTGGATGGAGTTTCTTCATTCTTCAGCTAATCATAAAATTCAGTATTTCCACCTCACAAAAGTGTTTGCAACTGGACTGCACTACAGCCTTAGATTCACTTTTGTTTAGACAAAAGTGTCAATACTCTTATGTTCTATATTAGAACTCAAAATTCCACCGATGATGTTTATGTTTGTAAGAAATAGTAACCATTAGTCTGATGCAAAAAAAAATAAGCATGTTGAGGATGACCACAAAACAGGTTAATAGGCAGGCTGCAAAGACACCATCACATGTAAAAAATGTAATTTAGGAAAGCAAGCAAGTTATAAGATATCTGATCAAATTCACTATCCAGTGTGACTTGTTTGATATTTTAACACATCATATAAATAAAAAATTGGCACCAAGCCACTATAAAAGGCAAAGGAGAAGTGCCTGCTCACCATCCAATGAGATAAAATAACCACAGAAGACTTTTTTTAATAGCCACACAGAAGAACATACAAGTAGTTTTACAATAAATGAAGGAAAGGAAACCACTCACCTATAGATGGCTAGTGTGTGGCACAAGAAACACACAACAGAAAACAGTATTTACATTAGCTTTCGAGCTCTTCCTCTTTATCTAGTAGGAATACACACATTAACACACACAACCACATGGACACATCAATGCACTCACCAACAGCAAGAAGGTCCCACAGCGATGGATGTGTATTTTGTCCATGTGGTTGTGTGTGTGTGTGTGTGTGTGTGTGTGTGTGTGTGTGTGTGTGTGTGTGTGTGTGTGTGTGTGTGTACTCCTATTAGAGAAAGAGCTCGAAAGCTGATGAAAGTACCATTTTCTGTTGAGTGTTTCTACGTGTCTCACATTAATCTGCTACAGGTGAGTGGTTGCCTTTCCTCCATTTTATGAATTATTCCATTCAGGAATTTCCATTGTTGTTATACACTACATTTTGAGCTATTGTGGGTGGGGTGTAACTCACTGAGATATAGAGACATGTTTGTGATAATTGTTCATCAAACAATTTCTTCTTCTTTCTTAATCTGCATGTCTATTGTTCAGCTTTTCTCATACTCCACATGTCTATTCTCCTGAAAAGACATTATTCTTTATATAATAAAAGGTTAATAATACAATATGTCTTTCCTCTGCCTACTGACTCTGCTGTCTTAGTCCCTCCTATCTCAAAAAGTCACGACTACATTTTCATTTCTGCCTCATGAAGCATTTATTTAAAATAGTAAATTAATTTTATAGTGCTTTAAAGAACTCACATTGACTTCTGTATTTCCAAATAAGTTTCTTGCTCTTGCATAATCATTGATGACAACTTCATATTCACCCTTCCGTATGTTACGCTCAATGTTCACTGGTAAACTGAACAAGAACTTATACCTCTGCAAGACACCAAGAGCATTTCGAGTGGCATCAGCACGTTCTCTGCGAGCAAGAACATCTTCGAACAACTTGTTTGCTTCTTCCACAGACACTATACAGAAACAGAAAATTTCAACCACAATCAATTTCAAGGAGTTTGAGACATCACAATATTTTGTGAATATAAAGTAGGAGAATAATTTATGGACTTTCTTTAAGCTTTTTTTTTCTTTACAAAAGCATATTTTTTCCACCCTTTAAGGCAAACAAGTTTTTTAGTATAAAAGTTATGCTCAAATTAGAAACATCCAGATTCAAGCAACTTAATTTGAGAATCTAAGGTTCGTCAAACTTTACTTCAGCACTGCCTGATGAACGTTCTTGGAATCTTCCCATTCACAGGTAGCTTACAGAGCACTATGAATAAAGCAAGAATCAGTGTTTATAGTGCACAAACCATACAAATGTTGAAATATTATAAAACATTTCTGGAAAACTGGACTTGCACTTGAAATGAAAGCAGATCTTAGCACTAAGGCAAAACAGATAGTAAGTGCAATTATTAACAGTAAAAGATTTTTCACTTGAACAGATCAATGTAAAATAATAGGCTTTTGCTGCTACCTAGAAAGGTCAAGAAGATTTGTTTGGAGAGGCAGGGGTGATCATCTGACCATCTCACTGCATACTTTTTTTTTTGGGTCATGCAATGTGAATTCACAAAAACTCTCTAGTGTTAACCGTTTTAATGAACTGTTGTTCTAACTTGCCAGCTGATTGGTTTTCATACCTCTAATAGCTTTCTCGACTGTGGCTGTTTGATCAGGACCAAACTCTTTCATGTCAGCTTCAAATTTCTCCTTCAAAACCATCAGAGTATCTAACTGCTCCATTACAGACCCAACATTTGTCTGGAAACAAAAATAAATTAACATATTATCAAGCTGTGGCATAAATTTCTTGGTTATATGGTTTATAAGTACATGTATTGCAATCATACTAGCTTCTGCAGCAAGACACAAATGACATTTTGTTATAGGGTACTATGAGTATTTATACTAATCTCCCAAGGAAAGTTCATTTACTGTTAGTCCAGACATTTCTGTGCTCATCAGCAGAACCAGTAGCCACTAAAAATATGAGGGAGGGAGAAAGGGAGCTTGGATGGTTGGTTGGGTTGGAGAGAAAGGGATTAAACTACGGGATCATCAGTCCCATTTTCCATATTCAAACAGGTCGCAGAGTAAAACCATTCCCCAAAAAAGCCTGGGAAGTAAAAAAGACGAAAAACTAACTGGAAAACACACTGATGGAGAAAATAAAAGAGGCAAGAGAAAAGGTGAGAATGTGCACAAAAAGGAATGAAGCAGTAGGAGGTATTAAAAGAATATAGCAGGTGGCTGGTGATGGCTGATCGCTAGAAGAAAAAAGGATGAGCAAGCTCCTCTGCAACACACTATGTAATCATAAGTATCCAGACACCTGGTTGAAAATGACTTCATGGTACTCTCCATCGGTAATGCTGGAATTCAATATGGTGTTGGCCCACCCTCAGCCTTGAAGACTGCTTCCACTCTCACAGGCATAAGTCCAATCAGGTGCTGGAAAGTTTGTTGGGGAATGGCAGCCCATTCTTCACGGAATGCTGCACTGAGGAGAGGTCTCGATGTTGATCGGTGAGGCCTGGCACGAAATCGGCATTCCAAAACATCCCAAGGGTGTTATATAGGATTCAGGTCAGGACTCTGAGCAGGTCAGTCCATTAAAGGGAGGTTACTGTCAAGTAGCCACTCCGCCACAGGCCGTGCATTATGAACAGGAGCTCGATCATGTTGAAAGATGCAATCGCTATCCCCCAATTGCTCTTCAATAGCTTGAAACAAGAAGGTGCTTAAAACATCAATGTAGGCCTGTGCTGTGATAGTGCCATGCAAAACAACAAGGGGTGCAAGACCACACAATGAAAAACACAACCACACCATAACACCACCACCTCCGAGTTTTACTGTTGGCATTACACACGTTCACCGGGCATTCACCATACCCACACCCTGCCATCGGATCACCACAATGTGTACCATGATTCGACCCTCCACACAATGTTTTTCCACTGTTAAATCCTCCAATGTTTATTCTCCTTACATCAAGCGAGGCATCGTTTGGCATTTACCGGCACGATATGTGGCTTATGAGCAGCCCCTCGACCATGAAATCCATGTTTTCTCACCTCCCACCTAACTGTCATAGTACTTGCAGTGGATCCCGATGCAATTTGGAATTCCTGTGTGATGGTCTGGATAGATGTCTGCCTATTACACATTACGACCCTCTTCAACTGTCAGCGGTCTCTGTCAGTCAACAGACGACGTCAGCCTGTACGCTTTTGTGCTGTAAGTGCCCCTTCACGTTTCCACTTCACTATCACATCGGAAACAGTGAACCTAGGGATGTTTAGGAGTGTGGAAATCTCACATGCAGACGTGTGACTCAAGTGACACCCAATCACCTGACCATGTTCTGCGGAGCACCCCCTTCTGCTCTCTCACGATGTCTAATGACTACTGAGGTCGATAATATGGAGTACCTGGCAGTAGGTGGCAGCACAATGCACCTAATATAAAAGCATATTTTTTGGGGGTGTCTGGATACTTTTGATCACATAGTGTAGTTTGGTTGGCGTACTGAGGAAGCACCATTCAGTATCCCAGATGCCGAAGACTTTACGCGTAAGTCCGATCAGTGATCAGTCTCCAGCAGGCCAGTCTCCAGAGTTAGTTTACCAGTAGCCTGTTTGGCCAGCAGTCAGCGAGTTCATTGCCTGGGATCCCAACATTTCCTGGGGTCCAAATGAAGGACTCTGAGCATCCGCTATTTCCAAGGGCATAAAACGATTCCTAGATAATCATTACCAAAGGGTGGTGAGGGAAGCACTGACCAAGAGCTTGTAGGCTGCTTAAGGAGTCACTACAGATGACAAAGGACTCATCTGTGCAGGAGCAAATATGCTCATGAGTGCAAGAGATTGCTACCAACTCTGCAGTGAAAACAATGCAGCCATCCGGCATGGAGCACTGTTCAGTATGTCCAGCGTGGGCATAAGCGAAGCCAATGTGACTATTGACCATCGAGCCATTAGCGTAGATTATTTATGAGCCCTTGAAATCACCGACAAGAGAGAAAAATTGTCAGCGGAACTGAGCCTTTTGGGCCTTGTGATAGGTCCATACAAAGCTGTAGCCAAGGCATGGATCATACAGGTGTATGTGAATGGACCCACAGGAAAGGTGGTAGAGGTAAAGTGTCGAGTACAATAACAAGCGACTGGATACAGATTGCATTTGGAATCCCCAATCTGGGTCACCGTTGTGGGAGATGGATCACTGTGTTAGGGTTGAGATCATTCGGAAAGCTTCCGTCCCAAGCCTCCAAGCCAAACTCCACAGTGGCGTATAGAGTCCAGCAGCTGCAATTCTGAGGGCAATGCTGAACCACACATTGTGCTCCCCAAGACGGGACTGTGCAAGGGCTTCAAACGGCTGCAGCGTTGTAGGGCGATGAGCAACCCAGTCGGTGTCGCTCAGGTATCGAATAATATTAAGATGCTGCCAGCACTTTTCCTTAAGCTGACGAAGATGTGGAAGCCAAGTTAAGTGGCGTTGAAGACCAGTCCCGAAAAGCAGTAAGTCTCCACTACTTTAAGTAGCTGGTGACTGAGGTAAAGTTCTGAATGTGGGTAGACAGTACGACAACAACAGACGTGCATGACGCAAGTCTTGGCAGCTGAAAACTAAAAGCCATGAGTGAGTGCCCACTACTACACCTTTTGTATGGCTCCCTGCAGTAAACGTTCAACCACACCAATAGAAGAGGAGCAGAAGTTAATACAAAAATCATCAGCATATAAGAAGGGGAGGCTAAGGATCCCACTGCTGCTGCGAGACCATTAATAGCAATTAAGAAGAGTGGTGCAGTCTGTACAGAGGCCTAAGGAACCCCATTCTCTTGAATGTGGGGCAAACTGTGTGAAGCACCAAGTCAAACGCTGAAAGTGCTGAATGACAAAAAGTTCCTTATAGCAATCGGGAGCGAGCCCCGGAGACCCCACTTGTGCAGAGTAGCGAGGATGTGGTGTCGCCAAGTGGTATTGTAGGCTTTTGACAGATCAAAAAAGACGACAATAAGGTGTTGACACCAGGAAAAGCTCGTTTGGATGACAGATTCCAGGTAGATCACATTGTCAGTGGACTGACCTTGACTAAAACCACCCTGGGATGGAGCCAGAAGGCCTCAAGACTCAAGGAGCCAACACAACTGCTGGCTCTCCATATGTCCAAGCAGCTTGGACAGAACACTGGTGAAGCTGATAGGATGATAGCTACCCACATCTAGCAGGTTCTTACCAGGCTTTAGCACCGGAACAATGATACTTTCCCACCATTGCAACAGGAATTCGCCATCACTCCAGACGCGGTTGAAAATGGCAAGAAGGTGGTCCTGGTAATCCAATAACAGATATTTGATCATTTGGGAATGGATGCTGTCTGGTCCGGGGGATGTGTCAGGACAATCAACAATCAGCAAGGGCACTGAGAAATTCCCACTCACTGAAGGGAGCATTATGTGGCTCAGGGTGGCATGGAGCAAAAGACAAGACGTCGTTTCACCTGCTGTTTTAGGAGATGAAAGATGGGATGGTATTTCTCACATGCAAAGGTGCAAGCATAATGCTCAGGAAGACACACTGCGATTATGCCTGGATTGGTATATGAAGCTCCATGTGTAGATATTCCAGGTCTACCTGCAGGTGTCCGATATCCATTAAGGTGTCTGAGCTTGGTTGAAACCTGGGAAGGAGAGGTTTGTGTTCCAATGGTGGGGACATATCATTCCCAACACTCTTGCTTCCTTTGTTTGGTGAGCTGACGGACCCAAGCACGGGGATGTACGAAGGCAATGAGGTACCCCAGGGACGGGTGGCACTTATGATGTTGGAGGGACCGCCTATGGTCTCTAATGGTTGCAGCAATTTCCTGCGACCGCCAAGGCACTGTCTTCCACCGGGAGCAACCTGAGGAACAAGGGATTACCGATTCAGCTGCAGCAACAATGGCAGTAATGATGGTGTGGATCACCTCATCGATGTTTCCATGCAACAGATATTCAACAGTGGTAGCGAAAGTGAAAGTGTTTCAATCAGCCTTGGTAAGAGCCCATCTGGGCAAGCATCCAGATGAGTGATGCTCGGGGAGGGACAGGAAGAGTGGAAGGTGGTCACTGCCATACAAGTTGTCTTGAGCTCTCTAGTGGATAGACAGGAGAATTCCAGGATTGCAAACCGAGAGACCAATAGCTGAGTATGTGCCATGTGCCACACTGAAATGAGTGGGGGCACCTGTATTGAGGAGGAAAAGTTCGAGTTGAGTTAGTATATCCTTGGTGTTTTTACCACAACCAGTAATCTTGGATCCACCTCACAAAGGATTATTGGCATTAAAATCACCCAGAAGTAGAAAAGGTGGGGGGAGCTGGGATATTAATGCAGCCAATGCATGGTGCCGCAATTCACCATCTGGAGGAAGGTAGATGTTACAGACGGTAATTTCCTGCAGCCACAGCTTCTAAAGGTGTTTGAAGCAGCACAGGTTTGCTACAGACAAAAAGCTAAGGATGTAGATACATACTCCACCTGAAATTCGGTCACAGTCATTACAGTTTTTGTAGTACCCCTGATAGCCATGAAGGATGGTGGTCTGCATTGCAGGAAACCAGGTTTCCTAAAGGGCAACGCAAAAAACAGACGTAACACTCAAAGAGTTGTCATAACTCAGTGAGGTGGGAGAAAAACCGGCAGCAATTCCACTGAAGGATGATGCTTTCCGTCATCTGGGAAGGCACGAAGGGACCAAAGAAGCAGATTACACCTCAGGGTCACCTGCCACCAGAGTCTCCCATTCCTTAACAGACTTCTTCTTTGTCAGTTTGCCCTCTCACTGCTCTTTAGGGGCTTGCTGGGAGGACTTCTCTGAAGTAGCTTCAGGGACAGAGGAAGACTGTGAAGCTCTTCGACCACAGGCTGGCCTCCACTTTACCACGGGGGGATACCATGGAAGGTAGAGTCCCAAAGGACGCCTTCCATGCAAGAGGAGCTGGAGGAGGCTGTTGCTTCTCCAACAGAAGAGGAGGAGGGGGGGGGGGGTGATGTTCCCAGCATTTGTGGGAGAGGTGGTCACAAAGTAAAAGCTTTTGAGCAACAGAAGATGAGGTTCCCCCTGTCACCGGAAGGGGGGATGAAGATGGACAGCCCTGAGGGCCCACTGGAGAAAGCTTGGACGAGGAGCGTAATGGCAACAATGACAGCGACATTACCATAACGGCAGCGTAAGTCAATAGCAATCGAACAGGGTTCAACCTTTCGTATTTCAGTTTAGCCTCACAGTAAGGCAGCCTGTCCACGATTTTGTACTCCATAATTTTCCAGTCCTTTTGGAGTACTGTGCAGTCCAACGAGCAGGGGGAGTGGTGCTCTCCACAGCTGACACAGGTGGGAGGACGGGCACATGTGGTATTCAGATGCAGTGGACGTCCGCAGTTTCAACATGTGGTGCTGCAATTGCACCGGGAAGACATGTGCCTGAATTTCTAGCACTTAAAGCCCACAAAGGGGAAGGGATGTATGGCTTGACATCGCAATGGTATACCATCACCTTCACCTTTTCAGGTAACAAATCACTCTCAAAGGTCAACATGAAGACACCGGTGGCAACCCTATTATCTTCAGGCCCCTATAGGTGTGCCAGATGAGATGAATGCCCCATCATTCTAAACTGGCATGTAGCTCATCATTGGGCTGCAACGAGAGGTCGTGATGAGATATAATTCCCTGGACCACATTGAAGCTTTTATGGGGAGTGACCGAAACAGGAATATCACCTAGCTTGTCAAGCAGAGTAACGTTCAGGGTGATACAACCTGAATCGGGAATGAACTATCATGCATTTTGGACAGTGCTGTCACTTCCCCAAACTTATTCTCCAGTGGTTCAACAGAAAATAGAGGCTTCGTATCCAGATAGCAGTCCCCATCAGTTCTGCTGCACACTAAATAACAAGGCAAATATAACTGTCTGCTTTCCGTAGCCCTATGTTGCTCCAATGGTGTAGCTAAGGAGGGGAACGATTTAGAGTCATACTCCACAACATTGAATTCAACCTTCCCTTTATTAGAGATGGCTGGGGCCAATCGGTACCCAGAAAAAGATGACTTGGTCCACTTCATTGCAAGTCATAAGCCCTGATGCCACCCACTGCAATCAGTGGCTCTACCCAAGGGGCCCACCCAGCCACAGCAAAGGCCACCTGGCATGATGGTCATTGCCGGGAGTCCCGATGCCCCAAACAAAGACAATGGGCATCTACTCCTTGGCATACGTGGGGAGATTGCAACTCAGGCATCAGTAGTGCAATCCCTGCATAGTCGGGGCTACGACCAAGAGGACACAGGACGAACCCTCTATGAAGGACTGGCTACCGTGCTGGATACTGCGAACTTAGGAATCCAGTACTGTCATGGAGGCAAAAAAGGACAGCAGACAATGGATGGAAATTATGAACCACTTAAGGTATCCTCACCCAAATAGCTAGAATATTGACGGAGCTGTAGCACCATGACAATAGTGGGTGCAGATCTTAATGCACGAGGGATATAAGATGCACCTTCCCAAAATATCCTGCACTTTGGAAAATTTGGAAAGTGTGGAGGTCAAACCCTAAGAGGGGACCATAATGTATTAGGCCGAAAAGTGAGAGACTCCTTTTAGTCACCTCTTACGACAAGCAGGAATACCTCATGACTATTCTAACTTCCGAACACGCAGGGGGAGAGTGAGGGAAGGAGGGAGGGAGGGAGGGAGGGAGAGAGGGAAGGAGGGAGGGAGAGAGGGTAGGAGGGAAGGAGAGAGGGAGGGAATGGATCATAATACACTCCTGGAAATGGAAAAGAGAACACATTGACACCAGTGTGTCAGACCCACAATACTCACTCCGGACACTGCAAGAGGGCTGTACAAGCAATGATCACACGCACGGCACAGCGGACACACCAGGAACCGCGGTGTTGGCCATCGAATGGCGCTAGCTGCGCAGCATTTGTGCACCGCCGCCGTCAGTATCAGCCAGTTTGCCGTGGCATACGGAGCTCCATCGCAGTCTTTAACACTGGTAGCATGCCGCGACAGCGTGGACGTGAACCGTATGTGCAGTTGACGGACTTTGAGCGAGGGCGTATAGTGGGCATGCGGAAGGCCGGGTGGACGTACCGCCGAATTGCTCAACACGTGGGGCGTGAGGTCTCCACAGTACATCGATGTTGTCGCCAGTGGTCGGCGGAAGGTGCACGTGCCCGTCGACCTGGGACCGGACCGCAGCGACGCACGGATGCACGCCAAGACCGTAGGATCCTATGCAGTGCCGTAGGGGACCGCACCGCCACTTCCCAGCAAATTAGGGACACTGTTGCTCCTGGGGTATCGGCGAGGACCATTCGCAACCGTCTCCATGAAGCTGGGCTACGGTCCCGCACACCGTTAGGCCGTCTTCCGCTCACGCCCCAACATCGTGCAGCCCGCCTCCAGTGGTGTCGCGACAGGCGTGAATGGAGGGACGAATGGAGGCGTGTTGTCTTCAGCGATGAGAGTCGCTTCTGCCTTGGTGCCAATGATGGTCGTATGCGTGTTTGGCACCGTGCAGGTGAGCGCCACAATCAGGACTGCATACGACCGAGGCACACAGGGCCAACACCCGGCATCATGGTGTGGGGAGCGATCTCCTACACTGGCCGTACACCACTGGTGATCGTCGAGGGGACACTGAATAATGCACGGTACATCCAATCCCGTCATCGAACCCATCGTTCTACCATTCCTAGACCGGCAAGGGAACTTGCTGTTCCAACAGGACAATGCACGTCCGCATGTATCTCGTGCCACCCAACGTGCTCTAGAAGGTGTAAGTCAACTACCCTGGCCAGCAAGATCTCCGGATCTGTCCCCCATTGAGCATGTTTGGGACTGGATGAAGCGTCGTCTCACGCGGTCTGCACGTCCAGCACGAACGCTGGTCCAACTGAGGCGCCAGGTGGAAATGGCATGGCAAGCCGTTCCACAGGACTACATCCAGCATCTCTACGATCGTCTCCATGGGAGAATAGCAGCCTGCATTGCTGCCAAAGGTGGATATACACTGTACTAGTGCCGACATTGTGCATGCTCTGTTGCCTGTGTCTATGTGCCTGTGGTTCTGTCAGTGTGATCATGTGATCTGACCCCAGGAATGTGTCAATAAAGTTTCCCCTTCCTGGGACAATGAATTCACGGTGTTCTTATTTCAATTTCCAGGAGTGTAGATATACCTTCTACAATGACAGTAACATTACAATGAATTTGCAAAAAGTTCACTTTTCTTATAAACAATTCACTTACTACTGAAGCAAGTGCAAAGGAAGGAAGATTAGAGTTTAGTGCCCCACCACCAACTAAGTAATTAGCACCAGCCCAGCTTCAGATAGGACGGAAAAGAAACTAGCTATGTCTTTTTCAAAGAGACCATCATGGCATTTGCCTTAAGTAATTTAGGAAAAGCATGGGAAACCTAAATTAGTAGGAGTGGATGGTGATTTGAACCACTGTCCTCCTGAATGCAGATTCAAGTGTATTACCACTGCGCCACCTCATTCAGTGGAATTACAATGACAAAAAGCTTGTTTACACAAGCCAGAAATTTGTGATACTACAGCAAGTCTGTTTTAATCACAACACAAGAGGTGTCATAATTCAGAGTAATGTCAATGGCAGGGATCTGAATTTTAAGCTACCACCTGCCTTTTCAAAAAGAACTCCTGAACTAAAGATATTATCTCTCAGACTGGTTCATTACTTCAAAATGCATGTTCCTTAGTCCCAGCATCACAGTTGTACCCTTTCTATGGTGCCATCCCCTTTCCATTATTTCATTTTTACTTCAGAAAATTTGGAAATCACAGGCAGGAAGACAATAAAACATGTTGAAATACTCCAAAATGTATTCCACTTTATGGATAAGCAATGTAATTGAATGTTATAGGGTAGTTTCTTTTACAAAACAATAAAAACTGAGCTGCATTTTTATTAGGATTAAGCTATTTGCTATCAGCTTGTTGAATGTATGTTCTATTTTTCTCTTGGTTTTGTCTAGTATGGTAGTGTAGAGGTAATTTATCAGTGCACTATCACAGTTTCTGAAGCGTCCTCCAATGTTTTTGGTAAGTCTATGTAGGTCAACAAATATTTTCTGATACGACTACTGTGCTCTGCTGCTGCTGAAATATTTAAAACAAATCTCTAAAATTCTATACAATCAAAAACCACGCCTCTAAGCAAGAAGTCCATCTTTTGTCACTGGACAGACAAAAAAGCTACTCACCAAGACGTTGCATGAGGAAACACATGAAAGAAATGGGAATGTGTGAGTTTTCAGAGTCAATGGCTCCTCCTCCTGGTAGAAGGGTCGAGAGGAAAGGAAGAGGGATGAAGGAAAAGGACCAGTGAGGTTTAGGAAATACCAAAAGTTAGAGAAAAAACACCCAGAACCCCAGGTAAAGGGACACTTACTGGACGGGATGAGAATGAAAAAATACCTGTAGGGGCACTTCCACCAGATGAGGTTTGAAAACGTGAGAACTTAAAGGTGAAGGTAGGGTAATAAGCAAGACAGAGATTACTGAAGAAATATCATGAGAGAGTCAATAACAGCAGAAAGTTAAGTGCATTATACACAGTGACAGAGATTACAGAGATTACCGAAGAAAAGAGTCAATAACAGCAGAAAATTAAGTGCATTATACACAGTAACCAAAAGTTAGGTGGACTGGGATATTTCACCCACCCGTTCTAGAACAGCTTTTCTTCACTCCCTCTCCCCTAATCTCTATAATATCCAGGTCATACCCCATGCTGCTCCTGCATCGATTTCCCTACCCTACAGCTGCCACCCCTGGACCAGTCCCCTGTATCACCAGAGCACAGCACACTCTACATGATAGGCGTGACCTTGGTGCCTGTTTCATCACACTGCCATCTGTATTCTCCCTCCTGACACCAGTTTCTCAGAACTATGAACGTTGAAACTGACTTTACAACATGTGCTTGGTTCTCGCCAACAATCTAACCTAAATTTATCTTAATTCTGCAGTCTGAGAACTTCTTTATCAGTTCCTTTTCTTCACTCCCATTTATTTTCCTATATTTTTTTCAATCTCTCTATTTTTCCCTGTCCTACTCACTTGACCACCACATATAATGCGCTTAACTTTCCATTCTTATTGACGCTTTCATGATTTTTTTTTTCAGTAATCTCTGTCTAGCTTATTACCCTACCTTCCACCTCTCAGTTCTTAGGGTTTTAATCCCATCTTGTGCAGACACCAACAAACAGTCTCTCCTTCTCATCCTATCTAGTAAGCCTCCTCTGACCCACGATTCTCGGCAACTTTTCTGTAACTCTTCCCATTACAAACTTCACCAGCCCTTTTTCCTGCATCCTTCTTCCTTTCCCTTCAACCCTTCTGTCAGAAGTTGATAATGGCTCCAAAAGCTCACACATTTCCACATCTTTCGTCTATTATTCTTGCCAAAGCTTGGTGAGTCCGAAGAAGGCAACACTGGCTCCAAAAGCTCGCATATTTCCACATCTTTTGTGTGTTATTCTTGCCGATGCTTGGTGGGTAAACTATTTACCTATCTATAATATATTTTCAAACACTGATTATTTTCACTGATTATTTCATTAGCAACTTTTAGAGGGAGGAAGATTCCAGTTTCCGTGCTCATATAATTCTGAAACTTTTTGAGGATGCGTTGCACCATATCAATCAACATGCGAAATTAAGAAGTGACAAGCACCAGTAGAACAACAACCCGTATATTAAATAAATGAAATACTTCCTCAAAATTGGAGGTACAGATAACATGATATGCCGATGTTGCAAGTAGTAGATACTATTCAGTTTTTAGAAATACAAATTAAGCCCAATCTGTAAAAAATACCTTTGTCATACTACAGTGAAGTATGCATGGCTGCAGGCATAGATGATTTAAAAATGAAGAAACTAGTTTATTCTGATAGTTTCTATTTGCTAATGAATATGAATATTTCTTTTTAGGGGAGCGAGGGGGCGAGGGTCTTTTAGCAGGGGTATTATTTTCAGAATGCAGAAGGGCGTTAATATATGAGCTTCCACACTGCCACATGGAAGGGTATACATGGATTCAATAACTTGACAAAGTATATTAAATATATTGTGGAAAATACTTTGATGTTCAAGATTTAATCAAAGTATAATGACAATTTTTTCTAAATTAATGAAGATCATTTTTACAAAACAAAAAGAGTAAGATTAATGTTTTGTGTCCCATTAATGACAAGGTCTTACACGATGGAACATACGTTTAGGGGAAACAAGGATAGAGAAGTAATTTGGATGCCATTCTGAATTCACTGCAACTGAAATATGGAAACTATGGAAATGTAAATCTGGATGGCAAGAAGTTGCTCCACCCAAATTCAAACTTACAATACCAAAGTAAAGGATAATTTGCAACCATAGTCAGTATCCACAGTTTCTTTACTATGTACACTCAAGACCATATCCCTGAAGGAAATCTTTGGTGAACTGTACAAAAGCAAAATTAGCAGATATCATAACCTCTATTACCATCTCAGCAAATTTCTGCAAACAAATATTTACCATAATACAGTACATTACTTAAAACTTCATGTTAAGCAGTGCATCTCACTTTCAAAAATGAAAGTTGTCCTTCTTTTTGCCCATCAACTTTCCGTCGCAGAAATGCGAGGCCAGCCTTTAAATCTTCAAAGGACGTTGCATGGTGGTTTTCAAGAAGAAACCAAGCAGCTACAAACTGCTCTGATGTTAGATCACCCGATCCATCAGGAAATAGCTCTCGAAGGTCATCCTCAGGAAATTTCTTACTGAAAGATTGAGCAAGACATGAGACATTTATTTGTTTAATTAGAAGACCGACACAAGCGTACACTTATCTATTAACTTACTCATTTTCTTCAACAGATAGACCTAACGGATCTTCCTGTTGATAACTTGTTGGAGAAAGTGATCTTCTCCCCCAAACGAGTGTCCGAAGTGGAGCTTCTTCAACCCAAACAGCACTTTCTTTCAAAGGACCAATTGTCTCATGATAACCTGTGTAGGACATAATATTACTATAGAAGTAAACACAATAATGGAGTGGTTTTATTCATATACAGGGACAAGCAGATTTCACAAAAAAAATATAACATGGAAAATAACGTGAAGTTAGCAGTTTTTAGCAAAATTGGCAACTTTTACAATATGTCACAAAATTCATAATTTTGCTGTATAAAAATGTTATAAATCTAAGGATGGTAGTTTACTGATGTTCACAATCCGTAGTTATTGAATATTAAAATGGTGTTTTGATGTCTAATTTCCTCAAGGTTGAGGTTCATGCATAATCTTAAAATGACATTTCATTTCTCTTGCAACAAACTTTGATGTAATGAGGAAAATAGCATCAAAATTGGCAAAAAATCCAATTTTGCAAAAATTACACAGAACCTGAAAAAAATGGCACAGAAATTGGCAATAAACAACACAGAATGAGGGGTCGGTTGTGGGGGGACAACACAAAATTGGTGGTGGGATACATCTCAGAACTTGGGAAAAATGCACTGAATTTGGCAAAAAATAGCACCAAACTTCACAGAAAAAAGCTGAATTTGGAAAAAAAGACACTGAATATGGCAAAAACAACAGGAACTCAGGCAAAAAATAACGCCAAAGCTGGCAAAAAAAACACCAAATTGTGCAAAAAAACACCAAATTGTGCAAAAAAGCAACATTTAATCTAGCAACAAATGACATCAAATTTGGCCAAATATAACACTGAATTTGACCGTGAAATAAAACAGTCTTTTCTTGTTCCTATTCATGTATAATAATCCACCTAATACTTGAAAATTTTGTTCTGGTTGAAGATTCATACATATTGACTACTGCACTGGGTCAAATGGTTAGCACAATTTAGTTACCGTATTTACTCGAATCTAAGACGCACTCGAATCTAAGCCGCACCCGAAAAATGAGACTCGAAATCGAGGAAAAAAATTTTCCCGAATCTAAGTCGCACCTGAAATTTGAGACTCGAAATTCAAGGGGAGAGAAAAGTTTTAGGCCGCACCTCCAAATCAAAACAAAGTTGGTCCATTGTAATACGAGACACAATTTAGGTCGAATGAATGACGATACAGCTACAGGAGTTTGGTTCGAGTCGTAAGCTTAACTGTTAAGTTTTACCAGGTAGCCATTGCTATACGTCAGGTGCTCCATCCGTATTTATACGGGTACCCTTCCTTTTCACGTGCTTCGTCTGGTTTGAATCGATTGCTTATTTTGCTTTGATCTGATAAGTGCCGTTTTCTTTGTTATAGGTGTTAACGTCACTCTGAGCTGAAAATGCATTACTGTACTGTGTAATGCATTGTTTGTCTCATTCTGATAGTGCGTGTTTACGGCCTGTCGCCGCGCGCGGCATGGCTTGCTTTTGTGCGCGCTACCGCCGCTTACAATTAAAAAAAAAATAAAAGAGAGGAATCGTCTCACTAGCGAAACAATGGCAAGAGACTGCTATTTGTTGTTACTTACACTGCTTTCTTTGATAATGATCAACAAGAACCAAATAATAGACTGCATATGATAGAATATGTTCTGAACGAGAGTTAGGCGAAAATTTTTCTCCGTTTGAAAATCTTTGCGGCCGCTACTCTAGTACGTCAAATTCTGCACAGGAATTAGTCATCTTAGATTTAAAAATCTAATCAGTTGCCGTGCTTATCTGACTGTATCACTATTAGGCATAAGAAAAATACGAATGTAAACATGACACGATATGTATATTCTTCCGCGTTTGCTGTTGTCTCACTCTAGTTTCGTACTTTATTAGGCAGATAGGATTTAAATGAAATAGCAGCAAACACGAAAGAATACGTGGCATAATGTTTACATTCATATTATTCTTATGGTGAAGAGAATACTGCATGTGATTCACATTTCGTCAGGTTCCTATTAGCAACCACCTCTTCGCACAGGTAGTAAAAAATTCAACACGTAGAGTTGGCCATATTGACAAACATCCCAAACAGTCTGGCCAGTCGGATTTTCGTAGTACATTGAAATTCTGCTACATTCGAAGATGAACAATACGGAATTTGTATTTACTTCGTTGGATAAGGCGGAGAAAAAAGCTCGTCTTCCACTTTTTTTTTAATTTATTTACTGACGTAGAGATTTTGGCGCCAGTATTTATCTCTGTGCCTACAAAGCATCCCCTTGTAGCGCTACATATATTCGACGGCAGAAGTTAGTTGTGGCGGCACCTACCAACATTTTTCAGAACTTCCGCTTGCTTTGCACTCGATTCTAAGCCGCAGGCGGTTTTTTGGATTACAAAAACCGGAAAAAAGTGCGGCTTAGATTCGAGTAAATACGGTAGTTAAAGACAGGAGTTGCAGAGTAACGAATGCAAAGGAATATTGGGAGCCAGAAGTCCTATGTGTGTTACATTCTGTTGCACAGCTCAGTGGTATGATATTGTGATGCAAGTGGGTCAGCGGAGCACCGAGTTAAGCAGTACAAAGTAGAACACTGTGTCACTGGCCAGCGGAGGACGTGACAAGACGCAGCTCGCCGCACTCCAGGTATCAACATCGAGGGTGGTAATCGGGTCAGTTATGCCAACTGAGCAACACCAGAATATTCTACCATCCTTTTGGAGATGAGGAACCACACACATCAGCAGCAGAAAGCCATATTTAAGGACCCACAGGCAGCTCACCTTCGTCTACCATCGTGAGATACTGGGGTGACACAGAGCCTGTGTCATTCAGAGACGCACAGTTTCCGAGTCATCGCAGTCATTGTAATAGTCAGCATCATAATACAGGTCGTGGTCTAGGAGGCACCAGAGTGATGCCGGCACTGCAGTCATCACTGTCCCTATTTGATTGTCAGACGCTGCCTGCCAGGGCTGTCATTGCCTGGGTTGCATTGTGGTAATGCACTGTCGCCATCAGCCAGGGGCACTGCCTGCACAAACACCGTTATTGGGACCGATGCCAGTAATCTGGTCCGCCAACACCAGACAGCCACTGCTACGGATGGTTGCTGAGATAGGGCACTGACCCACCCCACTGCCACCGCCGCCACCACACACCCCAGCCGCGATCGCAACAGAGGCCCGTGGCATGTGGTTCCAGTCACTGCGGTATGACCCAGCGAGGCCATAGTGCTGCTGCCAAGGCAACAGGTTCCAGTTACTCCAGCGCAGCTACAGTTCCTGCGGCAGTTGCACATTTGAGCATCCGCCCACCACCTTCATTGCTACTGAGAGTATTGTGAGTGAAAGCATTTCCTGCTCAGAGGGCCTACAACCAATGTATTGTATTTGATCAATAAATGATGTTATTCTGTCATCATGAACACAACCCCACCACCCTCTTCCTCACGTCCAGCAGAGAACCCACATTAAAATTCAGCAATGGACAGTAGTGTTTACACTGGTGTCAGGCAGACTGCTGAGGCATAAAGGAGGACGGACCTCATGGAATTAGAAGTCAGCAGTATGGAGCACCTACAGCAACGGTGTGCCACACAGCAAAGGAAGTAAGTGCTCATTTCAATTATTTTGGTTTCGAGCCTGTTGGGTTGTCCCTTTCCCTGTCTTTTGCCAGGATAATTTTTGTGTTCTTTGGATATACTTTTCTCTTGATTAAATTGTAGTCATGGTGAAGGAACTTTAAGCTGCTGAGATTATTGAGCAATTTAGGTATCAGGTAGATAAATTACAGCTAGAGGTAAATAAGCCAAGAGCAGCAGAGAGGGAGCAGTCACAGCCCAACCCACCCACTCTGGATGGCACTGCTGCAGGATTGATTACCCTGTCTTCTGGGGAACTGGGGGAAGATGTTTTTATCTTTTTTGACAATTTGGCTACAGCCAACAAATTAGGTGAATGGGGTAAGGAGCATTCATTATGCGTTGCTAGACTGAAATTAACAATATATGCTAGACCACATTATGTGTAATAAGAATCTGAGGGAGGCTAAAACATTTGAGGATTTTCAGGAAGGGTTAATAGATATCGGAAGAAGAACATGGCACAATATTGTCGGGAATAACTTACCAGGGTTTTTTCGTAAGCAAGATGAATCAATTGAAAGTTTCACTAACAGTATTCGTAAAATCAATGTAGGTACCTAAGAGCTCACAGACGATGACAGGGTTAACTCAGTAATTTTGTGGGCTGTAGAGCAGTTTTTGGAAAAGTCAAGAAAGGTGTGTACAGAATTTCCTAAGTATTTGAGTGAAGCAATGAATATTGTATCATCATTAGAGGAAATTGAGTCATTGTAAGTCAAGTGAATGTATAGTATAGACATCAAATGTTTTTGGTGTGGACAAAAGAGTCATGTACAAAGAGACTGCAGACAGTAAAATTGCAGGTATTGTAAGAAAATTGGTCGCTCGGACCGGCAATGCCATAACAGATATCAGCAACAATGGAAGTTTCAATCACAGGGTAGATCTTATGGGCAGCAGGTAAACAGCGCAGCGGGCAGGGTGTCCATTGTACCTCACTCCTATTAAGTGTCACACATTTAAGAAAGCAGTGGTAAACTATGTAAAATGTAGTTGGATACCGGTTCTCCGGTACTGGTTGCAAATAAGCAAGTATTTGGAGCAAATGGGTTAAGTGCAACATGCTGGACGTTAAATTGTGTAGGTGGAGGGTGTGTAAATTCACTCAATGCTGGAATGTTTAAGTTCTGAGTGGGGGAGGTTAACTTCCACGTGACTGCAGAAGTTCCTCCCATGGTTAGCAGTAGGTATGATGATGTTCTCAGATTCGATTTCCTAGGTGCAAATCGTGCCATAACTGACTTGGAATGGCATACAGTAGAATTGGATGGAACTTTGTTTCAGCTAGGCTCTGCGACTGGAATACCTTCATTGTCACAAGGTCTGCCCCATGGCCAGGGGAAACAAATTGAACTGTGTACAAGGTCCCATAAGGTCAATTTGCGGGATCGCATACTGAAAGGTACAGGAAGGTAGTCTGTACTGATGTTAGTTCTGACCTGCCAGTGAACTCGTTGTGTATTACCGAAGCTTTGGCAGATAACAAGGTATTGGATGCAGTTAGTCATTTTCTACAGTTTAGTGTGTGCTACGTTCAGGAGGCAGACAGCATGAGGATAACGCCTATCAGTATTGATAATATTGGCCCCAAGGCAGTAAAGTTGCCGCAGGGTACCCTGGTTGCAAATTTAGAAGTGTTGCATGAGGATAAACTAGACCATGATTTTACAGCACAACACACAATGTTGGAGGGGGTCTGATGACTGGTTAGTGTTAAGGAGTAAGGTAGCACATCTTGAAGCACAGCACAGATCATTAGTGGAAAAACTACTGAGTGGGTACAAGGCCTTATTTAATCTGTCAGGTCCATTATCTGCAACACCGCTTGTTCAGCACCAAATTCCTGCTGGAAATCAGGCATCCATCAACAAACAACTGTATCGAGTTCCAAGGCATTTACAGCTTATTATGGAAGTGTTTATAGACCAGCAACTTATAGATGGAATCACAGGACCTAGCTGCAGTCTTTGACATGTTCCCATTGTAATTGTAAGCAAAAAGAAAAAAACGCTAGATGGTTGCAAAGCATAATGTTTCTGTTCCAATTACCAGTTCCTCAAACAGAAAAAGGTCTCGGATGCACATCCTATGCCTCATATAACAGAGACACTGGACAACTTGTGTCAGTGTCAGTATTTCACAACACTGTATTTGCGTAGTGATTACCATCAGTTGGCAGTGACACCAGAGGACTGACCAAAAACTGCATTCTCCACACCGGCTGGACACCTTCAGTTTTACTGCACGCTTTTTGGACTTAAAAACATGCCGGCAATCTTTCAGCGTGTGTTGGATAGTGCGTTCCATGCATTAAAAATAAAACAGTGCATAGTGTACCTGGATGACATAATCATGTATTCAAAGGATATTCCAAAACATTTGGAGTAGTTGTGAAAAGTGTTTGATCATCTGTGCATTGCACCGTTAACATTGAGCTTAGAGAAATGTCATTTTGTACTGCCAGAAGTTCAGTATTTGGTTCACATTACAGGGCAGGATAGAATTCATACTGATCCAAAGCTAGTTGAGGCCTTTCAAAATTTTCCAACATCCACCAGGGTAGTAAAGGAATCGTAGTTTCATTTGGGGTTCACGAATTTTTACCATAGGTACGTTCCAAAATTAGCAGAAACTGCAAGACCTCTCATGCAATTGCTATGGAAAGGACTGAAGTTTCACTGGGCAGCTTAGTGAGAGACGGCGTTCCAGAAGTTAAAAGATCTGTTGACATCTAGTCCCATTTTTGTCTAGCCGGGCTTTGAAAACCCATTTATTCTTTCTTGTGATTCAAGCACTTTTGTGCTAAGGGTTATTTTGAGTCTCAAAGTAGATGGACAGGACACCCTATTGCATATATTTCACAGCAGCTCAATAATGCTAAATGAAATTATACCACTACAGAGAAGGAAATGCTTGAAGTGATTTTTGGAATTGGGTGCGGTTAAGGGTATATGGAATGAGTTTTTCGATGAAAAAATCGATTTTTGGGTAAATGCATTCTCGAAAAATTTAGACTCTCCCGTTTAATACCATGTATAAGATATTTGGATGATGTGAATACTACTATTTTAAATAATTTTTTAAAATAATTTCGTCACACGATGTTCCGCACCTTGTATATGAGACGCGAAATATACCTGATATAGACAGGCTTGCCAGAGATATAATTGAGCACAAGAGAGTTAGCTTTTCTGTTGGCTACACTGCTAGACAGTTGACAATAGATTCTGCTCCATTTGTATTGTTTCCTTTGTGAGTACATCCATATCATTGTTGTGAAAGTCGTATATGGGGAAGTCGTTGACTTTTCTTTCCTTCAACATGCCAAGACCTAGTCTGAAGGTATTTAGAAAGCGTGTACATTGGCGCAAGAAAGTAAAGTGTACTAAAAATTCATCTGATTCATCTTCATCAGTATCTGATGTCTCAGTAGCGACTAACTGGTAGTGATACATTGAGTGATGCTGCTGCCACTACACCGGAAAGTGCTTCAAGAAGAAAACTAGCTGGAATTGAAGAAGAATACAAGAAACTAAATGCTGGGACTACAAAATGTTGTTGTTGTTGTGGTCTTCAGTCTTGAGACTGGTTTGATGCAGCTCTCCATGCTACTCTATCCTGTGCAAGCTTCTTCATCTCCCAGTATCTACTGCAACCTACATCCTTCTGAATCTGCTTAGTGTATTCATCTCTTGGTCTCCCTCTACGATTTTTACCCTCCACACTGCCCTCCAATGCTAAATTTGTGATCCCTTGATGCCTCAAAACATGTCCTACCAACCGATCCCTTCTTCTAGTCAAGTTGTGCCACAAACTTCTCTTCTCCCCAATCCTATTCAATACCTCCTCATTAGTTACGTGATCTACCCACCTTATCTTCAGCATTCTTCTGTAGCACCACATTTCGAAAGCTTCTATTCTCTTCTTGTCCAAACTAGTTATCGTCCATGTTTCACTTCCATACATGGCTACACTCCATACAAATACTTTCAGAAACGACTTCCTGACACTTAAATCTATACTCGATGTTAACAAATTCCTCTTCTTGAGAAACGCTTTCCTTGCCATTGCCAGTCTACATTTTATATCCTCTCTACTTCGACCATCATCGGTTATTTTACTCCCTAAATAGCAAAACTCCTTTACTATTTTAAGTGTCTCATTTCCTAATCTAATTCCCTCAGCATCATCCGACTTAATTTGACTACATTCCATTATCCTCGTTTTGCTTTTGTTGATGTTCATCTTATATCCTCCTTTCAAGACACTGTCCATTCCGTTCAACTGCTCTTCCAAGTCCTTTGCTGTCTCTGACAGAATTACAATGTCATCCGCGAATCTCAAAGTTTTTACTTCTTCTCCATGAATTTTAATACCTACTCCGAATTTTTCTTTTGTTTCCTTTACTGCTTGCTCAATATACAGATTGAATAACATCGGGGAGAGGCTACAACCCTGTCTTACTCCTTTCCAACCACTGCTTCCCTTTCATGCCCCTCGACTCTTATAACTGCCATCTGGTTTCTGTACAAACTGTAAATAGCCTTTCGCTCCCTGTATTTTACCCCTGCCACCTTCAGAATTTGAAAGAGAGTATTCCAGTTAACATTGTCAAAAGCTTTCTCTAAGTCTACAAATGCTAGAAATGTAGGTTTGCCTTTTCTTAATCTTTCTTCCAAGATAAGTCGTAAGGTCAGTATTGTCTCACGTGTTCCAACATTTCTACGGAATCCAAACTGATCTTCCCCGAGGTCGGCTTCTACCAGTTTATCCATTCGTCTGTAAAGAATTCGCGTTAGTATTTTGCAGCTGTGACTTATTAAACTGATAGTTCGGTAATTTTCACATCTGTCAACACCTGCTTTCTTTGGGATTGGAATTATTATATTCTTCTTGAAGTCTGAGGGTATTTCGCCTGTCTCATACATCTTGCTCACCAGATGGCAGAGTTTTGTCATGACTGGCTCTCCCGAGGCCATCAGTAGTTCAAATGGAATGTTGTCTACTCCCGGGGCCTTGTTTCGACTCAGGTCTTTCAGTGCTCTGTCAAACTCTTCACGCAGTATCTTATCTCCCATTTCGTCTTCATCTACATCCTCTTCCATTTCCATAATATTGTCCTCAAGTACATCGCCCTTGTATAAACCCTCTACATACTCCTTCCACCTTTCTGCTTTCTCTTCTTTCCTTGGAACTGGGTTGCCATCTGAGCTCTTGATATTCATACAAGTGGTTCTCTTCTCTCCAAAGGTCTCTTTAATTTTCCTGTAGGCAGTATCTATCTTACCCCTAGTGAGACAAGCCTCTACATCCTTACATTTGTCCTCTAGCCATCCCTGCTTAGCCATTTTGCACTTCCTGTCGATATCATTTTTGAGACGTCTGTATTCCTTTTTGCCTGCTTCATTTACTGCATTTTTGTATTTTCTCCTTTCATCAATTAAATTCAATATTTCTTCTGTTACCCAAGGATTTCTATTAGCCCTCGACTTTTTACCTACTTGATCCTCTGCTTCCTTCACTACTTCATCCCTCAGAGCTACCCATTCTTCTTCTACTGTATTTCTTTCCCCCATTCCTGTCAATTGTTCCCTTATGCTCTCCCTGAAACTCTCTACAACCTCTGGTTCTTTCAGTTTATCCAGGTCCCATCTCCTTAAATTCCCACCTTTTTGCAGTTTCTTCAGTTTCAATCTGCAGTTCATAACCAATAGATTGTGGTCAGAATCCACATCTGCCCCAGGAAATGTCTTACAATTTAAAACCTGGTTCCTAAATCTCTGTCTTACCATTATATAATCTATCTGATACCTACTAGTATCTCCAGGATTCTTCCACGTATACAACCTTCTTTTATGATTCTTGAACCAAGTGTTGGCTATGATTAAGTTATGCTCTGTGCAACATTCTACAAGGCGGCTTCCTCTTTCATTCCTCCCCCCCAATCCATATTCACGTACTATGTTTCCTTCTCTCCCTTTTCCTACTGACGAATTCCAGTCACCCATGACTATTAAATTTTCGTCTCCTTTCACTACCTGAATAATTTCTTTTATCTCGTCATACATTTCATCTATTTCTTCATCATCTGCAGAGGTAGTTGGCATATAAACTTGTACTACTGTAGTAGGCATGGGCTTTGTGTCTATCTTGGCCACAATAATGCGTTCACTATGCTGTTTGTAGTAGCTAACCCGCACACCTATTTTTTTATTCATTATTAAACCTACTCCTGCATTACCCCTATTTGATTTTGTATTTATAATCCTGTAATCACCTGACCAAAAGTCTTGTTCCTCCTGCCACCGAACTTCACTAATTCCCACTATATCTAACTTTAACCTATCCATTTCCCTTTTTAAATTTTCTAACCTACCTGCCCGATTAAGGGATCTGACATTCCACGCTCCGATCCGTAGGACGCCAGTTTTCTTTCTCCTGATAACGACGTCCTCCTGAGTAGTCCCCGCCCGGAGATCCGAATGGGGGACTATTTTACCTCCGGAATATTTTACCCAAGAGGACGCCATCATCATTTAATCATACAGTAGAGCTGCATGTCCTCGGGAAAAATTACGGCTGTAGTTTCCCCTTGCTTTCAGCCGTTCGCAGTACCAGCACAGCAAGGCCGTTTTGGTTAATGTTACAAGGCCAGATCAGTCAATCATCCAGACTGTTGCCCCTGCAACTACTGAAAAGGCTGCTGCCCCTCTTCAGGAACCACATGTTTGTCTGGCCTCTCAACAGATACCCCTCCGTTGTGGTTGCACCTACGGTACGGCCATCTGTATCGCTGAGGCACGCAAGCCTCCCCACCAGCGGCAAGGTCCATGGTTCATGGGGGGGGACTACAAAATATGAGGTAATTAACGTCTCTTTATTATCAGACGTTTTGGAGAACAATGTGTGCTGCAAACAATGTGGAAAATGTGGTGTTTCATTGAAAACAAACTTACATGTAGGACTTGCTTGCGAATTAGAGTTGATGAGCAGTTATTGCAAACACAGTGTTACTTTCTTCAATTCCTCACATGTTACTGCAGATACAGGTAAACTATACAATATAAACATTAGACTGGTTTATGGATTACGGTGTATAGGAAAGGGCAGGGCTGCAGGTGCCATGTTGTGCGGTGTGATGAACCTCCCTCTTCCACCTTCAAAATTTGACAAACACATAATTGCAATAGGCTCTGCTGTAGAAGACGTGGCACAGGAAAACATGAAAGATGCTGTTGAAGAAGCAGTTGTTGAAAATAATAATAGCAGAGACTTGTCCATAGCTTTTCATGGAAGCTAGCAGAAGAGAGGCCACACATCTCTGAATGGTGTAGTATCAGCTACAAGTGTGGACACTGGTAAGGCAGTTGATGTGGCAATACTTTCCAAGCATTGTAGATGCAAGGAGAAAATGAAAAATAAACATGAAGAGGAGTGCATGGCAAATTACTATGGGTCAAGTGGTGGTATGGAAGTTGCTGTTGTAAGAAGTATTTATCAACGCTCAGTAAAATGGTACAACTTTAGATGCATAAATTATCTTGGAGATGGTGACTCAAAGGCTTTCAAAGAAATTGAGGAACTGAGACCCTGTGGTAACGATGTGAAAATTTCCAAACTGGAGTGTGTTGGCCATGTTCAGAAAAGGATGGGATCAAGACTTCGACGGCTCAAGGCTAACATGAAAGGCAAGAAATTGAGCGATGGAAAAACTTTAGATGGGAAAAATAGACCGACAGATGCTACAATAGATCATATTCAGAAGTGCTATGGTCTAGCAATAAGACAGAATACAGCAGATGCAGAATTAATGAGAAGAGCAGTCTGGGCTCTGTTTTTTTATACAGCTTCAAACAATGAGAATCCCCAACATGGGCTATGTCCAAAAGGAGACGATAGTTGGTGCAAGTACAACAGAGCCAAGGTAACTAAGAAACAATACAATCACCTGCCATAATGGATGAAATAAAACCAATATTCCGAGACCTCGCAGATATTAGTCTACTAAAGAAATGTCTTCATGGCCGGACTCAAAATCCAAATGAGTGTGTGAACCATGTGATATGGAATAGACTACCTAAAACTGTGTTTGTGGGTATAAACACACTTTACTTTGGCATTTATGATGCTGTTTCATCATTCAATCAGGGCAATATAACAAAGTGCAAAGTTCTGCAGAAGTTGGGGCTCTGTGTAGGACTACGAACTGCCGCAGCTATGCTTTGTTTGGACAAGGAACGGCTCAGGTCTTCAGATAACGCCATAAAAGTATATTCAAAGATGGCTAGACAGCATAGCAGAGCCATCAAGAGGAAGCTGTTGGACAATTCTGATGATACAAGCTATGGAGCAGGCTTGTACTGAAGTAAAAACTTTGAAGCTAATTTCCCGTAACTTTAGTTTTTTTGTGTATAAGGTACATTTTCTCAGCGCCTATTTATAGTAGAAAGATGAAATTTTCTGTACTTGTTCCTTAAGACCTTCTAATATATCTGAATTAAAAGATATGTGGAATTATTTTGTATTAATGGATGTAAAATTTAAAATACTTGTTAAAATGTATAACTTTTTTTAACATTTACAAAAAATAAAATATCTGAAAAACTATACATTATTTTTTCAAAATTAATAATTCAGCATAAAAGCAGAACATATCTCTGTGTTCTGTGAAAAAAATCAAGAGTATCGTCCAAATAACAAATGAGAAAATGTTCGTGGTCTCGCGGTAGCGTTCTCGCTTCCCGAGCACAGGGTCCCGGGTTCGATTCCCGGCGGGGTCAGGGATTTTACCTGCCTCGAGATGAATGGGTGTTGTTGTGTCGTCTTCATCATCATCATTCATCCCCATTACGGTCGGAGGAAGGCAACAGCAAACCATCTCCAATAGGACCTTGCCTAGTAAGGCGGTGCAGGTCTCCCGCATCGTTCCCCTACGCTCTGTAAAGGAGCATGGGACTTCATTTCCATTTCAAGCATAGGGCGTTCCGTATACCCTTAAGCGAACTTGATTGTGAGGTAGTATATTACCCAGGAAGGTTGCACACTAATGCAGATGGAATCAACTGTAAGGTACATGCTATGGAATGCACAGGCAGTGACATAACTGAATGGAGGACTGTCAGTGGTTTGCTAAATAAAAGTAGTCCTGCACAGAGGACAGAATATTGTATCGAACTACAGAGGCTCACAGCATGTGGTTCCAGTCTCCGTGGTACAAACCAGCAAAGCCGTAGCACCACTGCAAAGGCAGCGGGTTTCAGTTATGCCAGCACAGCTACAGTTACCTCAGCAGGTGCACATCTGAGCATCAGCCAGCCACCTTCGTCACTGCTGAGAGTATTAGGAGCAGAAGCAAACCCCCACCCAGAGGGCCAAAAAGCAATGTATTGCAGTTGTTCAATAAATGTTGTTATTCTGTCATCAGGAGCCATCCATAGATGTACCCCCACCAACCTCTTCCTCACACCCAGCAGCAAACCTACGACTGAACCCAGCGATGGGCAGCAGAGTCTCGTGTCTGTTTACACAATTACTTAAGAGTTCTAAATGTGAAAATTGAAAATAACTGTTAAAAGGATTACAAAGGGAAAGAAAAGATGTAACCTAAATTTGTCTCTAAAGGAAGTTCACTTGAGGTAATTATAAAATTACAAAGAGACAGAACGGCTTACCAGTACTTTCAGCAGCTAAAATTACAGTACCGCCAATATAAATATTCACAAGCAAAAAAACTATTCCTAGTTTTCAGAACAATTACATTCTTCTTCAGGGAATAAAGTGGAAGCGACTGGGAAAGGTTAGAAAGGAGGGGCAGTCACTCAAACCTCTGGATGAGATGGACCCACCTATTGTGAGTATGACAGGAGAAGGCACAACGTGAAGTTAAAGACTCTGATTGGAGCCACACCAAAAGATGTTTTAAAATAGATTTTTCACTCATTTATTAAAGAATTTAAATCACCAGGAAGTATTTCAAATATTTTCAACTCAGGTTTAAATAATGAAATCTTATATTTTTAAAACTATTGATATCAAGTGATATTTACTTGATAATGCGTATTATTTCTAAATTTCTTGTTGTTACTTGTGACCCAGTTTGACAACTTTTGCAACAAGTGCGATACCTATATATACAAATGACAAAAACACATATTGTGAAAAATAACTGAAGGGATCAAAAATTGGTAGGACTCTTGGGCTCTTGATAATTTGACAACACTGGTAACAAATTTGTAGCCTTCTCTGTACCGAAACCATGGACCACCTCCACTGAGACAAGACAAATGTGGTTCGCCAGAACAATGAAACCAAGCAATTATGTGTCAGTGTGTGTATCTTTATGGCTAAATGACTAACCTGAGACTTGGTCCCATTTGCAGGTTGCCTACCCAATGGTTTCTGGAGGCAACAAAAATTTGATTTTCTACTTTTCATATAGTTATTGACTGAATTTGAAAGGCTATCACAACCCGTGCATGAAGAGCTAAGATCTTATGTTAAAGTAGACAAGTGCTGCTGTTAAGAACTATTTATATATCTTGAGTCTAATTACTCATTCGTTTGGTATTTGAGAATGAGAGCATTTAGAGACTTCCAACACATTCTACACATAATTTCCAACCTTTACAAAACTTTTTCTCATTGGCATCAGCCCCCCCCCCCCCCCCAAAAAAAAAGGAAAAAAATTGTATCGCTTAATGCATTTTCACTGTTCATGCAGCATCTGGCTTGATGTTTTAATTTATTATGTCTTTACTACTTACTCTATTTGCAACACTTACTCTACCTGCAACACATTTTGCAGCCAGCATCCACATATAGAACTGAATGTACCTGAAGATATGATGTTTTGTACATGGGAGTTAGATTCTTTGAAGAACCCGAGATGGGGGTTTACTGGTTCTGTACTAGTTAGTCTTAAGGGCATCACCTGAAAGCTTGGCAATGATTTCAGTCTTATTTATGCATCCAATAACTACTAAACCCCTCAAATACAAAGTCTGTTATATTTACTACTACCATTATTTATATTCCACCAAGGACTTTCCATTAGCACAGTTATACCATCCAACACATAACCTTGTTAGGCAACAAAATGTCACACAAGGTGATGTTGCAATAGCAAGGCTCATCAGAGAAGCTACAATGACATTTAATTAAAGGTGAAGAATGGTACACAATAACTGTTAGCTGAATAGGTTTCTGCAGTCCAAGCCTGTTTCAAATAAAATTGTTACGGGTGTTTTCTGAGTCAAGATCGAAACAAAACTATCAATATTTCCTATTCTGTTGCCCACAATAGTAGCTGCAACCATAGCTACTACAGTGTGACACAGTCACAGACCCAAATGAATTTTAATGTAACAGTATATCATGCAATAAATCAGATCTGAGTGGTTGTGTAGGTGAAGTCATAGAACCTGAATTACAAGATATGAAAAATAAGTTGACTGGTTCTCACAGAAACCAACCACCACATGCAACTAATTTTGCCTCTCATTAAAATTCTCGCACAGAGGTCTGTAAAGTCAATGCAGTGAATATATATTACATGAATCATTTAAAATATTATGCAAGCCACTGAATAAGGTGAGATCTGCATTAATCTATATAGATAAAAAATCAACTGCCACACGAATGGAAGATTATCACCTGAAAATGGTTTAACTGATTTTGTTCTTGTTGCTATGTTCGTTATTCTCATGACAAGATTTGTACAAAAAAAAAATTTTAGATTTCAACAGCCACATGTATGAAATATCATCAATTAAGAATGGCTCAACAAATTTGGTTGATTTTTGTCTTTGTTGTGTTCGCAGTTGTCAAGACAAGGTTTGTACGATAGGAAATTTTTGGAAAATCCACAAGAAAAGTCAAAAATTAAAATCAGCTGTGAATCATCACCACCTGAGAAAGGCTCAACTGATCTGGTTAACTATTTTCTTTTGTTGTGTTTGTAACTGTGGGTGGCAACAGTATTTTTAGTACGACAAAGAATAGAAAAAATTGCATTCAGTTTGACAGTTCTGCTGTCGCATGTTTTCATAACAAAAAATCTGTGTGACAGTTATCCACATAATATATAAATACACTCCTGGAAATGGAAAAAAGAACACATTGACACCGGTGTGTCAGACCCACCATACTTGCTCTGGACACTGCGAGAGGGCTGTACAAGCAATGATCACACGCACGGCACAGCGGACACACCAGGAACCGCGGTGTTGGCCGTCGAATGGCGCTAGCTGCGCAGCATTTCTGCACCGCCGCCGTCAGTGTCAGCCAGTTTGCCGTGGCATACAGAGCTCCATCGCAGTCTTTAACACTGGTAGCATGACGCGACAGCGTGGACATGAACCATATGTGCAGTTGACGGACTTTGAGCGAGGGCGTATAGTGGGCATGCGGGAGGCCGGGTGGACGTACCGCCGAATTGCTCAACACGTGGGGCGTGAGGTCTCCACAGTACATCGATGTTGTCGCCAGTGGTCGGTGGAAGGTGCACGTGCCCGTCGACCTGGGACCGGACCGCAGCGACGCACGGATGCACGCCAAGACCGTAGGATCCTACGCAGTGCCGTAGGGGACCGCACCGCCACTTCCCAGCAAATTAGGGACACTGTTGCTCCTGGGGTATCGGCGAGGACCATTCGCAACCGTCTCCATGAAGCTG
The DNA here is from genome assembly GCF_023864275.1 of Schistocerca cancellata. NCBI lineage: Eukaryota > Metazoa > Arthropoda > Insecta > Orthoptera > Acrididae > Schistocerca > Schistocerca cancellata. The sequence continues at coordinate 609,618,528 of NC_064631.1, read as the reverse complement.
GGCTACGGTCCCGCACACCGTTAGGCCGTCTTCCGCTCACGCCCCAACATCGTGCAGCCCGCTTCCAGTGGTGTCGCGACAGACGTGAATGGAGGGACGAATGGAGATGTGTCGTCTTCAGCGATGAGAGTCGCTTCTGCCTTGGTGCCAATGATGGTCGTATGCGTGTTTGGCGCCGTGCAGGTGAGCGCCACAATCAGGACTGCATACGACTGAGGCACACAGGGCCAACACCCGGCATCATGGTGTGGTGAGCGATCTCCTACACTGGCCGTACACCACTGGTGATCGTCGAGGGGACACTGAATAGTGCACGGTACATCCAAACCGTCATCGAACCCATCGTTCTACCATTCCTAGACCGGCAAGGGAACTTGCTGTTCCAACAGGACAATGCACGTCCGCATGTATCCCGTGCCACCCAACGTACTCTAGAAGGTGTAAGTCAACTACCCTGGCCAGCAAGATCTCCGGATCTGTCCCCCATTGAGCATGTTTGGGACTGGATGAAGCGTCGTCTCACGCGGTCTGCACATCCAGCACGAACGCTGGTCCAACTGAGGCGCCAGGTGGAAATGGCATGGCAAGCCGTTCCACAGGACTACATCCAGCATCTTTACGATCGTCTCCATGGGAGAATAGCAGCCTGCATTGCTGCGAAACGTGGATATACACTGTACTAGTGCCGACATTGTGCATGCTCTGTTGCCTGTGTCTATGTGCCTGTGGTTCTGTCAGTGTGATCATGTGATGTATCTGACCCCAGGAATGTGTCAATAAAGTTTCCCCTTCCTGGGACAATGAATTCACGGTGTTCTTATTTCAATTTCCAGGAGTGTACATGTAATATATAAAGGGGAAACACTGTTGCCAAGAACTCTCCAAGTTTTTAACCAATTTATTACAAATTTTTACACAACACTCTAATAAACTTTCAGATGGAAATGGACATGGGAGGAGATTATGCACAAAGAGAATTGGGGGGGAGGGGGGGAGGGTTGTAGGAGATGTACAGAGCTATTGGACATTCAGACAGAAATGGGTGTAGAGAGCTGGGAGGAAGAGATGGGCAGAGACAGGAGAGATGGGGAGGGGGTGGGAATGTAAAAAGAGAGAGAGAGATACAGGGGGAGGGGGGGGGGATGGGAAGACGGGCAGGGTGGGGCATGGAATCTTGGATGCATATGCAATTCCCATACATATGTGGCAATTGTGAATCATTGCTGGGTCCACTAGTATCTTGTATAAAGCTATTTCAATTAAAATGTCACAGTGACAAGTATATATCCAAGACCTTTCGCATCCACGCCAAAGGAAGATAACAACCTGCCATTTCCACAATATTGTATGGAATCATCTTTGCAAAGTAAGACACTGTCAGACAGATAAATCTGCACAGGTATCTTGTTATTTGTGTTGTTGTTGTTGTTGTCTTCAGTCCAAAGCAGCTCTCCATGCTACTCTATCCTGTACGAGCCTCTTCTTACCTCAGTAACTACTGCAACGTAGATCCTTCTGAATCTGCTTACTGTATTCATTCTTGGTCTTCTTCTGATTTTTACCCCCCACACTTCCCTCCAATACTAAGTTGGTGATGCCTCAATGTCTCACAATGCGTCCTATCAACCAATCGCTTCTCCTAGTCACGGCGTGACACATATTTCCATTCTTCCCAATCCCATTCAGTACCTCTTCATTGGTTACATGATCTATCCATCTAATCTTCAGCATTCTTCTGTAGGACCGCATTTCAAAAGCTTCTATTCTCTTCTTGTCTAAATTGTTTATTGTCCATGTTCTGCTTCCACACATGGCTACACTCCATATAAATCCTCATCACTGGTGCGCAAGTCGCCCAATGTGGCACTGAATGAAATAAGACTTGCATTTGGCAGCCGAACTTCCCTGGATGGGGCCTCCCAGCCAATGAAGCCATATGCTCATTTCCATTTTTATATAAATACTTTTAGAAAATACAGGGTGTTTCAAAAATGACCGGTATATTTGAAACGGCAATAAAAACTAAACGAGCAGCGATAGAAATACACCGTATGTTGCAATATGCTTGGGACAACAGTACATTTTCAGGCAGACAAACTTTCGAAATTACAGTAGTTACAATTTTCAACAACAGATGGCGCTGCGGTCTGGGAAACTCTATAGTACGATATTTTCCACATATCCACCATGCGTAGCAATAATATGGCGTAGTCTCTGAATGAAATTACCCGAAACCTTTGACAACATGTCTGGCGGAATGGCTTCACATGCAGATGAGATGTACTGCTTCAGCTGTTCAATTGTTTCTGGCTTCTGCGGTACACCTGGTCTTTCAAGTGTCCCCACAGAAAAAAGTCACAGGGGTTCATGTCTGGCGAATAGGGAGGCCAATCCACGCCGCCTCCTGTATGTTTCGGATAGCCCAAAGCAATCACACGATCATCAAAATATTCATTCAGGAAATTAAAGACATCAGCCGTGCGATGTGGCCGGGCACCATCTTGCATAAACCACGAGGTGTTCGCAGTGTCGTCTAAGGCAGTTTGTACCGCCACAAATTCACGAAGAATGTCCAGATAGCGTGATGCAGTAATCGTTTCGGATCTGAAAAATGGGCCAATGATTCCTTTGGAAGAAATGGCGGCCCAGACCAGTACTTTTTGAGGATGCAGGGACGATGGGACTGCAACATTGGGCTTTTCAGTTCCCCATATGCGCCAGTTCTGTTTATTGACGAAGCCGTCCAGGTAAAAATAAGTTCGTCAGTAAACCAAATGCTGCCCACATGCATATCGCCGTCATCAATCCTGTGCACTATATCGTTAGCGAATGTCTCTCGTGCAGCAATGGTAGCGGTAGGGGTTGCCGCGTTTGAATTTTGTATGGATAGAGGTGTAAACTCTGGCGCATGAGACGATACGTGGACGTTGGCATCATTTGGACCACAGCTGCAACACGGCGAACGGAAACCCGAGGCCACTGTTGGATCACCTGCTGCACTAGCTGCGCGTTGCCCTCTGTGGTTGCCGTACGCGGTCGCCCTACCTTTCCAGCACGTTCATCCGTCACGTTCCCAGTCCGTTGAAATTTTTCAAACAGATCCTTTATTGTATCGCTTTTCGGTCCTTTGGTTACATTAAACCTCCGTTGAAAACTTCGTCTTGTTGCAACAACACTGTGTTCTAGGCTGTGGAATTCCAACACTAGAAAAATCCTCTAAGGAATAAACCATGTTGTCTACAGCACACTTGCACGTTGTGAACAGCACACGCTTACAGCAGAAAGACGACGTACAGAATGGCGCACCCGCAGACTGCGTTGTCTTCTATATCTTTCACATCACTTGCAGCGCCATCTGTTGTTGAAAATTGTAACTACTGTAATTTCGAAAGTTTGTCCGCCTGAAAATGTACTGTTGTCCCAAGCATATTGCAACAAACGGTGTATTTCTATCGCTGCTCGTTTAGTTTTTATTGCCGTTTCAAATATACCGGTCATTTTTGAAACACCCTGTACTTCCTAACACTTAAATCTGTGTTTGATGTTAACAAATTTCTCTTTTTCAGAAATGCTTTTCTTGCCATTGACAGTCTACATATTGAAAAATTTGTCCTTAGTGTAAATCATCAACAGGCACTGGAACCAGCACTGCACTGAAACTCGGGAAGCAGGGACAGAAGCTAGTCAAAGTTATTAGCCAACAAAAATGTGGCTGACTAACCATGTAACTGTTGGGGAAATCATTATATGATACTAATGCTCAACAGCATTTAAGCTTCAACACAGAAATTTAAGATGTTCCAGCATGCCGAAAGGAAGGGGAAACTACAGCTGTTAATTTTCTGAGGGTATACAGCTCTTCTGTATGGTTAAAGTATGGCATCGTTTAAGGTAAAATATTCCAATGCTGAAATAGATCCCCATTTGGATCTCTGGGTGGGGACAACTAAGGATACCACCACCAGGAAAAACAGAATTGGCATTCTAGTGGTTAGAACTTGGAATGTTAAGACCTCATAACTGGGTAGAGAGATCAGAGAACTTAAAAAGGGACATGGATAGGTTGAAGTAAGATACAGTAGGAATCAGTAAAGCGCAGTGGTAGGAAGAACAAGACTTCTGGTCAAACGAATACAGGATTATACACACAAAACTAAATAAGAGTAATACAGGATTAAGTTTAATAGCAAGTAAGATAACAGGAATTCAGGTGCAACAGGGGAGTGTTATAGGACCATTGCTTTTCACAATATATATAAATGACCTAGTAGATAGTGTCAGAAGTACCATGCGGCTTTTCGCGGATGATGCTGTGGTATACAGGGAGGTTGCGACGTTGGAGGGTTGCAGCGAAACGCACGAAGATCTGCAGTGGATAGGCACTTGGTGCAGGGAGTGGCAACTGACCCTTAACATAGACAAAAGTGATGTATTGCGAATACATAGAAAGAAGGCTCCTTTATTGTATGCTTATATGATAGCAGAACAAATACTGGTAGCAGTTACTTCTGTAAAATATCTGGGAGTATGCGTACAGAACGATTTGATGTGGAATGATCACATAAAATTAATTGTTGGTAAGGCGGGTGCCAGGTTGAGATTCATTGGTAGAGTCCTTAGAAAATGTAGTCCATCAACAAAGCTGGTGTCTCACAAAACACTCGTTCAACTATACTTGCACATCAGTGTGGGATCTGTACCAGGTCGGGTTGACAGATGAGATAGAGAAGATCCAAAGAAGAGCGGTGCGTTTCGTCACAGGGTTATTTGGTAAGCGTGATAGCATTACGGAGATGTTTAGCAAACTCAAGTGGCAGACTCTGCAAGAGAGGCACTCTGCATCGCGGTGTAGCTTGCTCGCCAGGTTTCGAGAGGGTGCGTGTCTGGATGAGGTATCGAATATATTGCTTCCCACTACTTATACCTCCCGAGGAGATCACAAATGTACAATTAGAGAGATTCGAGCGCGCACGGAGGCTTTCCGGCAGTCGTTCTTCCCGCGAACCATACGCAACTGGAACAGGAAAGGGAGGTAATGACAGTGGCACGTAAAGTGCCCTCCGCCACACACCGTTGGGTGGCTTGCGGAGTATGAATGTGGATGTGGATGTAGATGTAAGCTACTATGAACAGCATAGTGAACACATAATTGTACCACAGACAGACACATAGCCAACACCCAAGACAATAGTAAAACTTCGTATGTCCACTAGTTCTGCAGATGGAGAAAAGACTGAAAGAATGTATGATGGATCAAAAGACATTAGGCAGAGAATTAAGGACCCTCAACTGGTTGGTTGGTTGATTGATTTGGGGGAGGGGACCAAACAGTGAGTTCATCGGTCCCATCAGGTGAGAGAAGGATGGGAATGGAAGTTGGTCATGCCCCTTCAAAGGAACCATCCCAGCATTTGCCTGAAGCAACTTAGAGAAATCAAGGAAAACCTAAATCAGGGTGGCCGGATGCAGGTTTGAACTGTCATACTACCTATTACGAGTCCAGTGTGCTAACCATTGCACCACCTCACTCGGTGAAAATTTAATTGTGATGAGTAACTGGAACTCAATAGTTGCAAAAGTTAAAAAAGCATAATTTAATAATAACTGACACTTGGTTTAAGAACCATGTACAAAGACTGTACATGTGGAAGAGACCTGGAGGCACTGGAAGCACTCAGATGTATTACATAATGATAAGGCAAAGATTTTGAAACCAGATTTTAAACTGCAAGATATTTCCAGGCACAGGTGTGGACTCTCGTCACAATTTAATGGTTATGAACTGCACATTAAAATGGAAGAAACTGAGAAAAGGTAGGAAATTAAGGAGATGGGACCAAGGTAATTTCAAAAAACTTGAGGGTGTTGAGAATTTCATAGAGAGCATCGGGCAATTTTTGACTGAAACAGGGGAAATGAACACAGTGGAAGATGAATGGGTGGCTTTGAGAGAAGAAATAGTGAAGGCAGAAGATCAAATAGGTAAAAAGACAAGTCTACTACATATCCCTGGATATTACAGGAGATGCTGAATTTGACTGATGAAAGGTGAAGACATAAAAATAGAGCAAAAGAAACAGCTGATAGGGAATACAGGTATCTAAAAAATTAAATTGGTGTTAAGTGCTTACCGGCTAGCAGGAATGGATAGAGGATAAATACTACACTTCAGAAGCATGCATAACTGGAGGAGAGGTAGATACTGCCCATCAGAATATTAAAGAGATATTTGGAGAAAAGAGAAGCAACTTTATGAATATCAACAGCTCAGATGGCAACCCAATACTAAGTAGAGAAGGGAACCGTGAAAGGAATATGTAGAGGGCTCTACAAGGGAAATGAACATGAAGCCATATTATAGAAAGAGAGGAGTAGGTGGAAAACACAAGATAGGAGATATCATACTTTGAGAAGAATTTGAAAGAGCTCTCAATGATATCACTGGAAACAAACCCCCCTGGAGTAGATGACATCCACTAAGAATTATTGAGATCCTTGGGAGACCCAACCACAAAAAAACTGTTCCACCTGATGTGCAAGATACACGTGACAGGCAAAATACCCTCAAGACTTCAAGAAGAACGTAATGATTCCAAAGAAGGTAGGTACTGGCAGGCATGAATATTGTCAAACTATCAGTTTAATATGTCATGGTAGAGAAATATTTACATGAATCATTTACAGAAGAATATAAAAACTGATGGAAGCCAACCTTAGGAAAGTTCAGTTTGGGTTCTGGAGAAATGTAGGAACACCCAAGGCAATAATAACCATACAACTTGTCCTAGAAGATAGGTTAACAAACGACAAACCAACATTTACAGATTTTGTAAACTCAGAGAAAGCTTTTGATAATGTTGATAGGGCTACTCCCTTTGAAATTCTGCAGGTATCAGGAATAAAATGTAGGGAGCAAGCTGTTAAACACAGCTTCTACAGAAACCAGACTGAAGATATAAGAGTCACTCATGATTGGTTGGTTGGTTTGTTTAAAAGAGGAGGGAAGGGACCAAACTGCTAGGTCATCGGTTCCTTGTTCTGAATAAAACAATGCCACAAGGGTGAGAGTAAAACAAGTGAGACTGACAACACAAAATGGAGAGAAAGGAAAAACCAAAAGAACGACTGAAGGGTAACAAACACTTAAATGGACAAAAGCGGAGAAGAAAACCACAGAAATGCAAGAAACATGTAGAAGAGATTAAAACGACAAAACAGATTACCATGGCTGGCTGACCATGAGAATAAAAAAGAGAAGCCAGTCACTCTGCAACACATTAAAACCTCCATCCAAAAAGCACAAGGGTGGAGGACACAGAGGGACAAAGTACATGTGCTAAAACTTAAATCAAATGATAAAACACACCCTCACAAATAAAACATAAAACTAAATCAGCCGATGAAGTGTTGACAGATAAAATTAGTGGCAACGAGTCTGGTAACCGAAGATTTTGTCGCAGGGCAGTCAAAGTGGGACAGTGCATCAGAATATGAATGGGCCACTGTCAACTTGGCACCGCATCGAGACTGAGGCGGGTCTTCACAGTGCAGGAGGTAGCCATGGGTCGCCCAAGCGTGGCCAATGCAGAGTCGACAGAGAACCACAGAGTCCCTGCGAGAGGCCCGCATGGAGGACTGCCACGCATTCGTAGTCTCCTTAATGGCAGGCAGTTTGTTGTGCATATTGAGACTACGCCATTCCGTCTCCCAAAGCCGAAAAACCTGGTGCCGTAAAAATGAATGCAGTTGAGTTATTAAAATCCCAATCTCCATAAGCGGTTTCCGGGTAGTCTGTTTGGCCAACCTGTCAGCAAGTTTGTTGCCTGGGATTCTCACTTGTCCTTGAGTCCACACAAACACCACTGAATGACCGGACCGTTCTAGAGCATAGATGGACTCTTGGATGGTCACTACCAAGGGATGACGAGGGTAACACTGGTCGATAGTTTGTAGGCTGCTCAAGGAGTCAGTACACAGAAGAAACGACTCCCCAGGGCATGAACAGATGTGCTCAAGAGCTTGAGATGTAGCCACCAGCTCTGCAGTGAAAACACTGCACCCATCGGACCAGGAATACTGTTAATATGTCCTCCACAGACATAAGCGAAGCCGACGAGACCATCAGAAATCGAGCCGTCACTGTAAACCACTTCATGGCCTCGGTACACATAAATAATTGAGGGGAAGTGACAGCGGAGAGCCGTGGGGTGAACTGAGTCCTTTGGACCATGTGAAATGTCCAGGCAAAGCCGGGGCCTAGGTGTACACCATGGAGGTGTACGTGAATGGACCTCGAGTATAGGCGGTAAAGGTTAACAACTCTAGTTCAGACAGAAGGGATCAGATGTGAACCACAATTGTAAGACAGTAATTCGGACGCGCAGGAGAACTACGAATGTGTGCAACGTAACTGGCGAGAAGTTGCGCACGCCTGACCTGCAATGGAGGGACTCCAGCCTCCGCCAGGACACTGGTCACTGGACTTGCCCTAAAAGCTCCTGTCACTAGTCGAATACCACAGTGGTGCACTGGGCCGAGTAAACGCAATGCTGAGGGCGCCACCGAACCATAAACCAGACTCCCATAGTAAAGGAGGGATTGAACAAGGGCTCTGTAGAGCTGCAGCAGCGTAGAGCGATCTGCACGCCAGTTGGTGTTGCTCAGGCAGCAGAGGGCATTGAGGTGCTGCCAGCACTTCCACTTACCTGACGAAGGTGAGGTGTCAAAAACCAGTCCTAAAAATCTGTGTGTCTCCACTACAGTGAGTCTAAGGTAAAGTTCACATTCCGAATGAATGGTACTACGCCAACAGAAGTGCATAACACAGAACTTCGCGGCCGAAAACTGGAAGCCGTGGGCTAGAGCCCATGACTGTGCCTTGTGGATGGCTCCCTGTAGGTGCCACTCAGCAAGGATGGGCGGATGCTTTGGCAGAGATGAGCACACAATGAGGGTGAAAGGAGGTGAACAGGGTGATAGTGATAGGACAGAGGGGGGTGAAACTGTTCAGTGGAGGGCGTGGGGACAGTAGGTAACCAAAGGTTGATGCTGGGATAATTTCACGAGTATAGAATGTGTTCTTAGAATAACTCCCATCTGTGCAATTCAGAAAAGCTGGCAGGGGAAGTGAGGATCCAGATGGATCATGTAGTGACGCAGTCATAGAAATCACGCATTTTACATTCAGCTGCGTGTTTAGCTCTGGCCTTGGCCACAGTTTGGTAGCGGCTGTTCATCCTAGTAGACAGCTGGTTGGTAGTCATACCAATATAAAAAGCAGCTACATCATATACCAATGACTGCCACGGAGCTGGTATATGATGTAGCTGCTTTCACAGGTGATCTGGTCTCTGATGGGGTAGGATAAGCCTTTCACAGAACTGGAATAGGAAGTGCTGGGTGGGTGGATTGGGTCGGTCTCGTACCTGGGTCTTCCACAGAGATATGATTCCTGTGGCAAGGGGCTGGGTTTGGGACTGGCATAGGGATGGACTAGGATGTTGTGGAGGTTGGATGAGCGACAGAACACCACTTTTGGAGGTGTGGGAAAAATCTTGGGTAGAATGTCTCTTATTTCAGGGCATGATGACAGATAATCAAAGTCCTGTGGAAGGATGTGGTTCAGTTGTCCCAGTCCAGCATGGTATTGAGTGACAAAGGTGGTGTAGTGATGCAAGGGGCACCAAATTTGTTATAAAAGTGTGAATTTATGTGCGCCTTTTACTACGAAACAAGTTATCACATGCAGTGCAAAAGTGCACGTGAATAGTTCACTAACCTATGTGTTGAATTTTATTTTGTGATCTTGACCCGAATAGAGAGTAAATCCAGTTTCATTTAAACATTACGTGAGATAGACACATCACGTTATTACAAGAGAGTCGTTTAGCCCATTAGGGAAAACTGAAAACCGCGCGCTCGATTTGAAATACTTTACACGCCAGTGCACAATTGAGCTGTCAAGTAAATTGTGTACAATAGTTGGACTCAATGCACAAAGTTAGAAATTCATTTTGAGCCAAGTTCTCATTTTGACAAAATATGAACTGAAAGTTTATTCAAAATATCAAAGTCCAGTTTTAATTGAGACACATATCACTTTGTTGATTACATTGCCTAGCAACACTGTAAAGCAGCTTAATTAATTCATTAGAATGATTTGTGACATAGTAAGGCCCATTACACACACAAAATATTACACTAAGTTTGCTGAGAGTGTTTTTCTTTCCATAAATGTCAATAAACCAACAGTTTCAAAAGTTAAATTATTAACTATCGTGTAACTTCATTGATTTTTCTACGCCACTACAGAACTTGTTATATTGTGTCTCTTCATAAGAGATCTCAAGAAGCCAGGATAAACAAGAAGAAGAAACAGACTAAAGAAGAGGCATCGGTATAGTGACATTCCTTTGTAGCTGGTTCTTGGGTGTGGTGGGAGGGTTGGGAGTGTGTGGGGATGCAACATGGGAAGTCTGTTTGCCGACTAGGTCTGGAAAATAATAGGCCTTTGTAAGAACTTCAGCACAATGGGCAAGGGATTTCCTCTCACTGCAGATACACCATCCCCAAGTGGCAAGGCTGTATGGGAAGGATATTCTGGTGTGGAAGGGTGGCAGCTGTTGAAATGCCAGTGCTGTTGGTTGGTTTAATGTGGACAGAGGTGTGGATAGAGCCACCAGAGAGGAGGAGGCCAATATCCAGGACTGTGGCACAATGGATTCAGAAGGTTGGCATAGGAGGGTGCCATGTGGATTCCTATGGCTGTGCTGCATATCTGTTTGCATACCTTCCCTCCAAAGGAGTAGTAGTTGTGTGTTAGAATAAAATTAGATGTATGGGGAATGGAGTAGAGGGTCTGGAGCCTGAAAGAAATTGGGAGAGGTAGTGCTCAACAGGGGCAAGAGCATGGGCGTGAGGGATGTTGGTTTATAGGGAAGTGGTGTCAACAGTGATGAGTAGCGATCCAGGATGTAAAGGGATGGGAACTGGTGAAAGAAGTGGTTGGTATCTTTGATGTGGGACAATAGATTTTGGGCAATTGGGGAGGTGTTGGGCAATGAGGAGCAAAATTCTTTCAGCGGGACACAATAACCAGCTGCAAAGGGGCAGCCAGGACCCAAGCCTTTAAGCACGGATCGGAGGTTATGCTGAACTTCTGGGATGGGATCACTCTGGCAGAGTTTATAAGTGGAGGAGTACAACAATTGGCAGAGGCCTTCTGCCAGGTAGTCATTGTGATTTACAATGACTATGTTGGAACCTCTGTCTACAGGTACAATGATTACATGAAGATCTGCTTTGAGGCTGTGCATGGTTGTCCTTTTTCTACTGAAAGGCTCGTGCTCCAAGGAAGGGACTTTGGGATGAATGGTGAGGCCAGGTTGGAGGTAAAGTGGTGTTAGGTGGATCACATCCCTGTGAAAGACCCAGATGCAAGACCTGGCCCATCCACAACTTCCTACTCCAGTCCTGTCACAGGGGATGAATGGCCTCCACCAAACCATGGCCAAGAGCAAAGTGGACCACCCTGGGGCACAACATGCAGCTGAACACAACACGCTTCACTTCAATGTCTTTTTCACAATCCACCCCATTGTATCCTCCCTTCCACCACCAGCTTTTCTGAACTGTGCAAATGGGAGTTATCCTTACAACACATTCTCCTCTCCTGAAATTATCCCATCCTCAACCTATAGTAATCTATTGCCCCCACATCCTCAGCTCAACAGTTTCTGACCCCCTCCTCCTACACCTCATCCCAATTCGTGTCCCCTCGCCATCAATGTGTGCTACTATCTGCTAACACACACACCAGTCTTTTCCCACCTATGCACCCCTCCTCTTCTGCTCCCTGCTCTCCCCTCCCCACAGTCTCCCAACACTTCACCTGGCAGATTTGCCCTGCCACCCTCTAATCCCTGTGTAATCCACCAGACAGCACTCCTCTCACCCCTCCCCCCACCCCCCATGCTCTGCTATTCCTTTGTCTTCCCTACCACATACAGCTTTTGTTCAACACAACATTTTGCAGTCTGCCCAGAATGGCTGGAGACAGCAGTCACGTGTGTGAAGTGTGCCTGCTTGTGTGAATGTGTGTGTGCATTTTCCTCTCTTTTCTGGAAGAGCTTTGTCCAAAAGTTCAGTTTGTAAAAGTCTTTTCATTGTGCCTGTATGTAAGTCAACATGTAATCCTTACAATGAGTAGCAATCTATCCTTTTCATAAGTGTTGATATTCCTACCTGGACTTTCTACTGTCAAATTTTGTGAAATAACTACGATGTCTGCTAGCCCACACATTTTCAGCCGACAGTCATCCAACACTGTTTTTAGACTTTTCTCCGCAATTTCTGACGTGGTCACTTCATTTGGTTCATCAATGAAGTGCTCCTCTTGGCAGCTCATATGACCTCAAACTCTGCTACCCAACATTTTGTTGACAGTAAATGAAGGAGCAGACTCTCCCATCATATAATCTAGCTCATCTTTAATATTATTTTGACTAAGAACTTTCAAATAAAAATTATTGTATTCCACAACGATGACCAGTTTTATCTACATTTACAAATTCATGTCGGTGTTCACTACTGATGGCTGCCAAACGAATACTAAACTATGTAGCATCGTCACACTTCAAACTCAGGCTTTATAAGATTGGTACAACAACCACTATCTATACATAGGGTTGGGTACCTACGGTACAGCCTTTGTATGAGGTTTGCTAACGACATTGTAATTCTGTCAGAGAAGGCATAGGATTTGGATGATCAGTTGAGTGGAATGGATAATCTATTGAAAAGACATTGTAAGATGAACATTAACAGAAGATAAACGATGGTAATGGAACGACGTAGCTGAATTAAACCAGATGATGCTGTGTGAATCTGATCAGTAAATGAGATGCTAAAAGTAGCCTCAGATGAGTTTATCTATTTGAGCAACAAAATGAATGATGATAGCTGAAGCAGAGGGGATATAAAATGCTGGCTGGGTACAGCAATGAAAGCAGTTCTAAAAGGAGAAATTTGGTAACACCATATATAAATTTACCTTTGGGCATCTTTACTGAAGGTATTTGTCTGGAATATTGCCTTGTACATAAATGAAACATGGACAATATGCAGTTCAGACAAAAACAAAACAAAAAAAAGCTTTTGAAATTTGGTGTTACAGAGCAATGCTCATGATCAGGTGGGTAGATCAAATAACAAATGGGGAAGTACTGCAGTCAACTGAGGAGAAAATAAATTTGTGGCACAAGTTGACTAAAAGAAAGTATCAGTTCACAGGACACGCACTAAGACACCAAAGAATTGTCAATTTGGTATTTGGAATGAAGTGCAGGCAGTAAAAATTGAAGGAAGATACCAATGATGAATAAATTAAGCAGATTCAAATGGCTGTAGGTGGCAGTAGTTATTCAGGATAGACTAGCATGGAGAGCTGCATCAAACCCATCTGTTAACGGAGGAGGAGGACGATGACGACAATGACAACACTGACATGGGTAAAGCTAGGGAGAAGAGAGTGCTTCTTCAAATGTGGCCATCTCAAGGACTGGTGTGATCTGAGTGCTGAGAGGTTCTCTTTGTTTCAACACAGCATGAAAACCCTCATAACAACATTATGTTTGAACTGCACTAAATAATAAATAATATAGTGTTACATGTTAAAACATCATAAAGAAGAGAAGAGACAAGATGGAAACAATTTCCTGAGTGAATTGTTAGTTATACAATATGGTTTTTCTGTCAGAGTACAATATAAATAAGTCCCAGTGTTTCACTGAAACAAATGACACTTATTTTACATCAGCAATAGCAACTGAGAAAATGGAAAGATGAAAACTAAAATTATTACAATGAAGAGATTTCATGATTGCTTTGTAAGCAATACCTGAAAGAATTTAAAAGATCTTGGAAGGATATAGACAATACACAAGACACTGTAAAGAGCAAGTGCCTTAACAAAAACAAACAGAAGACACAATGCTCAGGACTTCATGCACACATACCTCTAAATTGCACAGTAGATGTTCCTCTTCCACCAGACCGGGTGGTAACAATAATGTCTCCACGACCTTTTCCTGGTCCAGATCGTGCAATGATTTTGTTGGGTGACTTCCATTCGGCAGACAGTTGGCAGTCACATCCACATATTGTAAGACCTGAAAAAGTACTGCAAATGTAACTAGATGACTACATGCATAAAAAACTCAATAAAATCCTCCATACATAATTAGAAGGATTACGAAATTGTGTACAACCATACAAGTAAAACTAAAAAAAAGAGTTCATGTAAACATAGGTCCGCAAATGTTTGGTTACAGAGTTACGGCTAATAAAAGATTTTGCCTGAAATTTAACTTCGCTAATTTGAAGCCATCGAAAACAGTACGAGATTAAAGAAAAGCATGATTTCCATTTACTTTGTTGTTATTGGTCTGGTGAATCTAATAAAATATGTCCCAGGCGTGTATCTGCAGTAGTTTTCCAGAACATACAGAGAAGCAAAGATTATTATACAAGTAAATTTGTTTACTCCATTAAGAATGTACAGATGTTTAGGTCACTGTTGGCGACCATTAGTGAGTTGTTTCTGTCACTTCCTAACCTTGAAATGAGTTAGTTTTCTGCACTGTTCGGTGAAAGAACATAATAACAACAGTGTATTTAAGTGAAACCACATAGTAACTGTTGTAATTTGTCGATAGTTTGTGAAAGAGGGATGCCTTTCAAATTTTCGAGAGGAATATGCCGATGTTGTGTTTATTTATGACAATGTAATGGTAATGCTATGGCTGCAGTTAACAGACAACCTTGTGAAACTGAAATGAGCTACAGATCTGTTCATGCACATGCAGTTAAATGCACTGAACTTGGTGGAGACATTTTTGAACATTTATTGTGAATGTATTGTGAAACTGTACATACAGTGTACAACTTCCTTAACAATGAGCTTTGTTTTTTTCCGGTTTAACATGAATTTACATGTGCTATGATATTAATAAAAGCAGAACACCTGACACATTCATACAGTTTCAGTTACCGTTATTACCATCATGTTTCCAAAATTGAATTCTCTACAACTTCTGTTGAAAACTTCTTACAATTGTCTGGAATTTAAAAAACAAATTGGGCCAAGTAGTTAATAAATTTAAAAAATTTACGAAATTATTTCTTTGCTTTTCTAGAGGTCCTGGGAAACTACAGCAGATTCATATCTGGGGCATGTTTTATTAGATTCACCAGATCATTAACAACAAAATAAATGGAATTTGTGCTTTACTTTAACCTTGTACAGTTCTGTAATGGGTTCATATTAGTGAAGTTGCTGAATTTCAGGAAAAATCTTTCATTAGCCGTAACTCCATAACTAAACATTTGCGGACCTATGTTTATATAAACTTTTTTCTTTAGATTTTCTTGTAGAAGAACAAAATATTTGCATATCTGTGTGTGTGTGTGTGTGTGTGTGTGTGTGTGTGTGTCTGTCTATATATTCAGCCTGAAAGCCATTACAGAGCATAGTGACATGAAAGATAAAGGAGAACAAGACAAGGCTTACAGCATGAGTTTCCAGGTGAAGGGGGGAACATATGGTTTTTATGAATAAACAGTGCTATGAAGAAAGATATTTGAGTGATAAGCACACTAATGTTTGGCTTTGTTGGCTAAACTATTTTCTAGGAAAACCTTAACACTATAACAAACTCAAACACTCATATCACAGCCTACATGCTGACAGTGAGACCTTCTAACTCAGCAAATCTGACAGACTGTGCCTGCCTTATTTATGTTGTTTCACACCTGGCTGGAAATGGAAATTTGACAACAAAACATACATAGGCTATATAACCCACTCACTAAACCTGACAATCTGTATCAGCCATATTTATGCAGTCTTGCACCTGGCTGGAAATCAACAGCCGACATCATCAAAAATACATACAAATCCCACTCACTAATATACCCTGAGAGGGTAAGTTTACACCAAGTTAGCTGTTTATCAGTTGTTGCTCAGTTATGTATTTATTCTTATCTTGTGGTTGGAGCGTGATACTGTCCCCTCTCAAAAACTTGGTTGTGGTAGCTCACTGACCCCCAGCATAACATGAGATCTACATTCACTCCATACATAACACTTTTATTTATAAAGAATTAGAACCTATCAATGTAACGATGTGTAATACATAACTAACATGTCCCCAACAAGTATTTTGATGTAGATTGTTTACAAAAACTATGATAAATGGTAGGAAGATTCACTGCTTAACTCTTACCATACATTTTGCAAATATTATCACAATGCTTTAGTTACACCTTTTTGCTCTTATGCTAGGGAGTACCATCTACACAAAGTAACCAATTAATGATTGTATTACCATTCTACAACAATAATGATAGAGAATATCGTCACTCACCAATGAGATCTGTGGGACTGGTTCCAAGAAACTCTCCTCTCAGTGTCACTCTCGTCCCTGGAGGTCCTTCTTTGGGGGAAATTCCGGTTACAATCGGGGGAGGAGCCATGTTTGATAAAGCTGTAAAATAAACCGACCTGTCACAAATTCTGTCCGAGATACTTTTCACAAAATATCTGAAAATCATAATAGACACACTGCACCATTACAACCTCTTATAAAGAAGATACAACTTCAATTATTGATTCGAATTAAACGCTACCATAGAGAACCATAGCAACATCCACTAAAAACGAAATAAGTGAGGCTGTCATACGGAGGCTACTAAGTCTGCAAATTCAATATACAATCAATTTGTTTACATTCGTGTACCCAGACTGGTTCTCAAACTTCTACTAATAGAAAAATATCGCGGATATATTCAGCTTCGTTCCACAGGAATGCATTCCTGAATATTAGGCCTTACTACCGGTGACAAGTTCCGCCCCTTTCTCACCTGGAAGTGTACTACATAATCATGAATCGTATGAATATATTCATTCGCGACGAGAAAATAATTTACTGTGACGTGCATAGTGTTCATAAAAACAATAATAAACTCGTAGAAAGAACAATAAACTGTTTAAAAACAAAAAAAGTAAATTTTTGACAGATAAACTTAACCTAGTTCAGCTGCTGTGATTGCAGCAAAGCAGACTATGGACTCCTTACAGTCATTAACAATAACTAAACTCGCTCCCAAAGATCAACATCACTATCATATATTTTACGCAGTCCTTGTAATTTTTTCCTACATAACATCCACACAGTCCCACTCCCACACTCCATGCTTAAACAACACAATAATCACATAGCGAGATTGTCGCTAATCAGTGTCGCCAACAGTATGGGTTTTCTGTATTCCTCAGGTTTGTCGGGTTGTATCTTTGAAGCTCCAGGAATCAAGTTTTCCTCAGTTTACCAGTACCAATCAGCACAGGCTTATCACATATTTATCTGAAACCTATATTCATATTAAACACGATAAACATTCAGAAGAGGAAAATAGTACAAGCCCGAGAACGAACGTATTAAGTGAAAGGATTCGTTTTATACTTCAGGTGGTGCCCTAATCTGAGTACCTGTATTGTCATATTTACGCCTGATTTCACTGAAGGCTTCTTTGTCGAACAATTCTTGCCCTTTAAAATTTTTGACGTACACACACTTATTTCCTCAACAAGTCTGATCTCTGGCTTTTTTTGCTTCTAATGTCGCAATTCTTGATGTTCCTCATGTAAGCAGTCAATCTTTCATTCCGTAAAAGTAACAATACCACATCTCGTGGCCCCCTTTACACCGTAAGCCTTCTTTACACCGAAGTGATCACAAGCGAATATGAGCGAATGCGCATTCGCGTGAACGATGCGCAAGTATTCGCTAGTGTGTGCCTTCCATACCTGTGCCTTTGAGTTTGCATTTACACTGGAGCAAATAGAAGAAAAACACGAGATCACAGAGCAGCCGACATGATGATTTCAGAGTTTGCCAGGTTTTTGTGTTTTTATTTGCATATTACGAAAATACACAGTTTTAATGATAAATCGCATTAAAGATCTCTCCAGACAGCTCATTTTTAGTATGATTATATTATTTGCAGGGAATTATCAACTTTTTAGCCCAACACGTTGAAAAATAATCAGCGGCCTTAATTTAAAGTTATTTGTTCACTGCCCAACCTTGCGGTCGCTGTGAAAGATTTTTAACAGTGTAATTTCGTGCAGTGAGTTATATTGACGATATTCCTTGCATGATCCGAAAAAAGCGCCGCAACTGTTAAACATTCCATACTGCCGCGTTGTCCTCAAAATGTTCAAATTAACATTATTCCGTACACTGCAGTCGATTTCCCACCAGTTTCTTTAAATAAATAAATAAACTACATTCCAAACACTACCTTGTATCCTATAAATCGTTTAACTAAACAATGTCCCACATATTGTCTGAATTGTTTAGACATTCCACACACTGCAATCGATTTCCCGCCAAGTGGCGAATCAACTGAATCTTTTTCCCACCAATTTACAGGTGGGGAGGGGAGGAGGAGAGCTGGGGGATTTCCTAGAGGGGGAGGAGTTAATTAATTGATCGATTTAATTAATTAGTCGACCAAATTGACATCAAATGTGTGCTTGCATTGGCAATTGGCATTCCCAGAGGGGTGGTGGAGGAGGAGGGGAGGAGGAGGTGGTGTGAGGGGTTCTTGGAAGAATAGATTACCCCCATGTGACAATGTATAAGAAACTTGTAATACGACTTTAGTTATAAGTTAAGAATATCTTTCGTGCTTTCAGTTCGTTGTATATGAATGTATTGTGCACAACATTTTTTGTGCATGTCTGTTTTCGCCATTAAAGTGCATGTTAATAGTATTTACCCGCTTTCTGCGTCTTTCTGAGAGCGTTCCTACCAGTGAATTCCTATAGTACGGATTCTGAAAAGAACTACAGCAGCCAATACAATATAATAATTGTACTTCGCCAGTTTGTGTTCACTTCGACAATGGAGCTGTTCCCCAATCGCTGGTACAACACTGTGACTCCCACAGTGACTCACATAATATTTTCCACAGCCCAGATCAGTCTACTTGGAACGTGAAAGTGACATTCTACCGTGTCATACCATTGACTACAAGAGTAATAAGCATGTGCATGAACAATATGCAATGACTTCCAACGTCCTCACTGATTTCGTGGATGAGTGCAATCTTTCCTTACGCCAACAAGACAATTTTCCGCCAACTACTTCAGACCTACACAGCATCATCTTGTGTGGCTTTCCTTCCGCATCACGCACAACACAGTTGAATCAGTTTGTAACCTCAAGTGGGATCCAGCTTGTTGGGCCACACAAGAAGATTCTCAGGTTGCCATTTGAATCATGCATGGCCCAGGGATCTCGTTCAGCGCTGTTCTAGGATTGACTGACCCAGCACATCAAGAACGAAATTTCTGCGAAGTATATATACAACAGTTTCCATCCAACACTGCCGCTATTTCAACCAGAACACCCAGCACCACGGAGCAGTTCTAGGCGCTTCAGTCTGGAACCGCGGTGCTGCTTCGGTCGCAGGTTAGAATCCTGCCTTGGGCATGGATGTGTGTGATGTCCTTAGGTTAGTTAGGTTTAAGTAGTTCTAAATCTAGGGGACTGATGACTTCAGATGTTAAGTCCCATAGTGCTTAGAGCCATTTGA
This sequence comes from Schistocerca cancellata, assembly GCF_023864275.1. Taxonomy (NCBI): domain Eukaryota; kingdom Metazoa; phylum Arthropoda; class Insecta; order Orthoptera; family Acrididae; genus Schistocerca; species Schistocerca cancellata. Next base: position 609,598,869 of record NC_064631.1, on the reverse strand, counting down.
GCCATTTGAACCCAGCAACATGGTTCATGATCACTGACTTCATCCTACAGAGCCAAGGCATCTTTGACAACACTTCCAAATTCATTGCCCTATCAATTAACACAGAAGAGCGTGTCGATATTATCTGCGAAGTCCTACTAGCACCTCCAACTGACGGCAGATCTGGTGCCGCCAAAGAGATTTGCTTCACTGGCTCAGCAAGACAGCAGAGTAACAATTGTGACAAGTAATTTACGAGAAATAGCTGTGCAATTGAACGGTATCTCAGCTTTGGATACATCTCTGCACGTCTTTCACCTCATCTCTCATTCCAGACATCGCACTTTGGATGCTATGACTCATCGAACTTCCGCCACAGATACAGATGACAGTAATCTCACAGGAAAACGATCAAATGGAAAGCAAATTACTCCTGGCCAACAAACGCTTTGCAATCCTGCGACAACAACAACATGCAATGTGCCAGATAACAATGACCACTGCCAGTACATTCCTGATGCAGCTCGCTCTCCACTACTGCTAGCAACCGCAATCTGAGCTGCTCTGAACATTCATGAGAGTGACATTACTAACCCCCATCACGATGGTACTAACTTCTAGCTAGCCACAACAGCCACACCCTCGTCTCACAACAACATTCCACTAACAGGCAAGCCAATACTATTGCTGCTGCATTAATTTCACACCCGCTTCGCGCGACCAGACAAGCAACTTGTCCACGCCGTGCAACCACCCAAAGGAAAGATGTGATCCAAATCGCAGGACGCAACAAAGTCCACAACACAGACAGGTGGACCAAATTAGTTTTTCCCCATCCCTGAGCGATAGAAGCAGATTGTATGTGTTAGACCACTCAACAAATCAATACATCCTAATCAATACTGGGTATGAAGTGAGCACCATTCCCAGGGAGAACTCACCAATGATGTTTACAATGCCAGCCATCCAGCTGCGAGCTGCAAACAATACTCATATCAAACATATCAGAATTGTCTTGCACACTGTGGGCCTTGGCCTATGCGAGAAATTTCCGTGGTAGTTTTGGTCGCTGATCTTCAAGAACCGATCTTGGGCGCGGATTTTTTGCACCGCTTTCATCTCTTTTGGGGCATGACACAAGGTATCCTCAGCCAAATCAGTAGTGAAGAGTCAGTACCAGGTATGAACGGTCGTCTGCCACGACGTCCACAGACCGTTCTGTAGGAGACCATTGTGACAGCAACCGCCTCAGTGTCAGCAGACGACACAGACATACAATCAGGGCATTCTGCACTGCAAGAATCACCACAGAAACAGTCAGTATGCTGAACTTTGTTAACAGTATACATGCATGCCCCACATGTGCCTCCCCACGTTTCTTAGACAACTCATGGGAAATTTAAACCGAGAAACACTATATATGACACTGTGCATAAAATTAATGCTAAATAAAGTCTGCCTCTCCGCCACAAAGTGTACAGACTGGCAACAGACTGACTGTGATCAACTAAAACAAGCGACGAAACTGGCATAGGCACTGCTCAGACTGACGTCTCCACTCACATCACTCCAGATTACGATAGCACATCAAACATTGTGAATACCAACAGCAAGTTCAAGGTGAGACTTCGTATGACACTGACGTAAACCTAGTAGAAGATCAGCAAGAGGAATGACAGGTTTATTTCCAGACAGTTCACTCTCTGCTACGAACTTCCCAGCGATGTCAAACCTGCGGCTATTGTGTCACGGTTATCGATCGACGGTTTCCTGATTATCAAGGCTCCTATAAAACGACACCTGTCTACAAGCTTGAAAGCGGAGACTGATGACATCACACCCTCTATTCAGTCACCTCCACAGCGCAGCACTCCCCCAATGCGACTCAATACCCTCAACGAATTCCAGCTACGGTCGCCCCCTGTCAACCTCTCCCCTACCTCAGCCATTATCACCTGTATTAAGTCAGAACGAGGATCACAACATTACATTCTTTCTCTTCGCTTCTTGCTGAGAAACGGCACAGTCATGCCCTGCATCGCAGCTAGCCACGATATGGTTGGTCATGCGTGATGCGTGACTGCGCGAAGATGACGTCAGGAGCTGCGCCTTCAGCGACCACCTCGCGCCAGCGCTCAACACTCTGGGATGTGGGTGGATGTGTATGTGGCGGGGGCCGGGGGAGGGGGCTCTGTGGGGACCTCACTATCGATAATGAAAGTGCCGGAAAACAAAACTCTTTGGCAGCTAATTTAGCCTCCCTGATGCTTTCAATTTGTTGTTTACGATTGTGTCATGAACGCTCGTTTCTATGCATGTCTGTATTTACCAATAAAGTGCATGTTAATAGCATTTATCTGCTTTCTGCACCTTCCTGTGAGCATTGTCTCCAGAAATCCCTACAAACGCACAAGTCAGCCACAAGGCGAATGATGTGCTGCGTAGGTGCTTTAGTGAAGCTAAAGTGTGTGTACTACGCAAATAAATGCGAAAATAGGAGTTAAAAGTTATAGAATAAAACTAATTGCACCTGACTATTAATTAAACGTAAAAGTACAACTCGGTAAACATAGTAGCTGAGGACGACGGTTCAATCCCGTTTCCAGCCATCCTGATTTAGGTTTTCCGTGCTTTCCCTAAATCGTTTCAGGCAAATGCCGGGATGGTTCCTTTGAAAGGGCACGGCCGATTTCCTTCCCAGTCCTTCCCTAACCCGAGCTTGCACTCCGTCTCTAATGACCTCGTTGTCGACGGGACGTTAAACACTAACCACCACCACCATAGTGGCTGAACGATTTGTTATTTTGATCAGGGCAGCTGCAGCATTCAAAATGCAGTCGACAAAAACGTAGTGGTGGCGAAGCTATTACTGTATTGTGCTCAACAGGGATGAATAAAAATCCGAGAAGCACCTTTGCATAAAATCATGCTACTCATAAATAGTCTAGTTACTCTATTTCTTCAAGTAACTAAGGTAAGTTCATTAGCCAGAGAAGAGCATAGAAACATCTTAAGTTACTCTTCTTTCGTACAAGCGTCCTGCTCCCCTCGCCCGTTATGAAGATGGACCGTGACAAAGTGGGATGACTTGCTCCCTAAGCAACAGTTGTGCCTCAGGTGCAACCACAACTGTGGGGACTCTGTGGAGAGGTTGTAATAACCTGTCATTCGTGACAAAGGGCACAAATCTCTCCAGTAGCTGCAGGTCAACAGTCTCGCTATTTGACTGATCTGTCCTCGTGATAATGGCCAATATGGCCTTGGTAAATAGCTGTTGTGAACGTCCGAAAGCATGTGTAAGCTATAGCCCTTATTTTTCCTGATCCCGTGCAGCTCTACTCTATGGTTACATGATGATAGCATCCTCTTGGGTAAAATATTCTAGAGATAAAATAGTTCTCAATCGCATCTCCAGACAGGGACTACACAGGTGAATGATGTCACCAGAACACAAAATTGTGTTCCAGAGGTGAGAGAAAGAAATATTAGATCTCTTAAACGAGTAGGTATCGTAAGTTGGAGGATTTATAACGAGAAATGGATAGGATGAAGTTGGATACAGTAGGAAATAGTGAAGCGCAATGACAGCAAGAACATAACTTATAGAAGTGGATTATAAATACATAATCAAATCGGGAGTAGGTCTAATAATGAATAAGAAAATAGGAATGAGGGTAAGCTACTATGGACAGCATAGAGAATGTATTATAGTAGTCATGATAGACAAAATGCCAACACTCACCACACTATAATCTGTTCATCTTATGAATAAACTTGATATAAACATTGCACTATGTATTCTTCCGCGTTTGCTGGAACCTCATTGGATTTCCGTTCCAGGAAGGGCTTCAGCCAAGCTGTATCGAGTACTGTCAAGTACGATAATAAGGGTACGTTTTGTGCTGTGCGTTGCGCGCTCATCGACTTCGCGATAATTTGGGACAGTAGATTTGGCGGCGCATTGAACTTCGACAGCACTGGCCTGTCAGCTGGCACAGCTAGCCTGCAGTGACGTGGCCAGCTGCAGTTCACACGTGAAAAGAGACGAGCAGAGGAACGATACAGCTCGAATGTCATTTAATTTTTAAGCAGAATGAAATAATACACTGCAAGTCTCCCACCATACGTTCCTTAGACGACTAGACGAAAACCGAAGAGCAGAGGAACAATACAGCTTCGAATGTCATTTAATTTTTAAGCAGAATGAAATAATACACTGCAAATCTCCCACAATACGTTCCTTAGACGACTAGACGAATACCGCAACACGTTATCTATTTTAACTAACGTACTATTGTAATTAAAAACAAGAATGATGTAAATTCCTGACTTAACCACAGGGTAATTTTTCTACATAAGCTGCGGGTAACGTAAGACAGTATTGAAGGATTTCACCGTATAGTAAAATCCGAGAAATACATTTCTGTTCTGGAAGTGTCACTGCTATGTTGATAACGAGCCTATGCAAAAACTGAATCCACGAAGCGAACCAGGCGCAGCATTTTCTCTTCTTTTTTTATGACGAGCCGTTCTATATCCTGCCAGTGTTCAGCAGTGACGTGTGAAAAAGCTGCGTGCGATAGTTCCAGTACGTCTGACAGATTAACAGACTTGTTACTTCTCGGGCCAAATCCCACAGCTTGGCTCCAGATCAGTTCTGTTGGATTCATATTGTAATGGTACTGTAGCAAATGTAAAAATGCAGCATTTGTATGATGTGCTCGATGCAGTGAAAATGATTGTTTTTCATGTTTCTATGGTACTTATCTACCACTGTGGTATAAAACGATGGACATAGTCCAAATGAAGAGGATTTGGTTTTTCAGTTCTGCCTTAAAAATTAAATTGTTATATTTTCTTAATTTAAACAATTTTTATGAGCAGTCTTTCATAAAACATCGATAATTAAGAATTTGTATTTGAAATGGAAACAGGAATTTCGCGTCCAATACGTATTTAGAAACATATTCATAAAAATGATGATGAGTTTTATAATTACGAGATGTAGGTATTTCAAACTGAGCGATAACAAAAAATAGAACACTAGTGAGATCTGAACCAACGCACGAAGAACGGCATTTAGTTCACATTCCGTTACGCTACGCTACCCACCGCGCTACACATTCACTGTGGGTTTCTGTATCAACTGTAATATACACATTGCTGGGAAAACTCCATAGCCGATTATCTCGGTAAAATTATGAAAAACATTAAGAACAGCCTATCTCTCGGGACTTTTTAACCGTGTTCCGAGCGCGTGTTTCACTACGGAACAGAATCCAGCCTCAGCCATTTTCATAGTGCGCATTAACAGTGCGACAATCAGAGCACAACGCTGCAGAGGCTGTGACTGTACACGATGCTTGACGTAAAAACTACGTAGCTAAAGCGTGATTATGAAAAACGTTGATGGCTGTTAATACATTCGAACATCTGAAAGTTTCATTTAACGTAACTTAGTAATAAGATTCCTAATACATAAGTAGGACCTACTTCCAAGAGCGTAAGAACACCAGTGTAAGTGTGCTATGGCTTTTGACCAATCATCGCGTTTGTGTTTATTTACATCAGGTTTATTCTTATGATGGACGGATTATAGTTCAAGTTTATACGCCATCTAGCTCTGCAGATGACGAAGGAACTGAAAGAATGTATTTTGAGCTAAAATAAATTATGCAGATACTTAAGGGAGACGAAAATTGTGTTGTGATGGCATCTTGGAATTCGACAGTAGGAAGAGAAGGAAAAATGGTCGGAGAACATGGGCTGGAGGAAAGGAATAACAAGGGAAGCAGCCTGACAGAATTTTGCACAGAACATAATTTAATCACTGATAACACTTAATTTAAGGAGCATGAAAAAAGACTGTTTACGTAACAGAGACCTGGAGGCAACAGAAGATTTCCGATAAATTATGTAACAGCTAGACAGATTTCGAAACCATATGTCAAATGGCGGAACATTTATTTATTTACTTACTTACCAGTCAGCGCAACAGTCCTTGTAAAACCTTGGCCTCCTCTGTTCAAATGGTTCAAATGGCTCTGAGCACTATGGGACTCAACTGCTGTGGTCATAAGTCCCCTAGAACTTAGAACCACTTAAACCTAACTAACCTAAGGACAGCACACAACACCCAGCCATCACGAGGCAGAGAAAATCCCTGACCCCGCCGGGAATCGAACCCGGGAACCCGGGCGTGGGAAGCGAGAACGCTACCGCACGACCACGAGATGCGGGCACGGCCTCCTCTGTCACCTGTCTCTATTCACCTCTGTACATCGTTTTCCTTCTCCAGTTCTTGTTTCCCATTGCTTTGAGATTGTCTCCCATACCTTCAAGCCATCTTTTCTTGTGACTTCCTCTTTTTTCTTCTCTCGTTGTGCTTTCCTGCAAACACTTTCTTAACATTCGAGTTTATGGAATTCTCTGTATGTGTCCAGCCCATCATATTCGTCTTTGCTTGATTTTCCTTACAATACTCATCTTTTCAAAAAGCGTCTGTAGTTTTGCTTTTGTTCTTATACTTCAGATTTCTTCCTTTCTCTCGGACTCAAATATCTGCCTCAAAACCTTCCTTTCTATTCTCAGTTTCCATCTTCTTCCATTGTAATTATCACCCAGTGTTCCGATCCATACGTTCCTAAAGGGCTTAGTACACACAGAGGGAAACAATCGCAACACCAAAAAATAATTGACGCAGAGTAGTGATATTTCGAGAATACGTTTGTGGCTCTGAGCACTATGGGACTTAACATCTATGGTCATCAGTCCCCTAGAACTTAGAACTACTTAAACCTAACTAACCTAAGGACAGCATACAACACCCAGCCATCACGAGGCAGAGAAAATCCCTGACCCCGCCGGGAATCGAACCCGGGAACCCGGGCGTGGGAAGTAAGAACGCTACCGCACGATCACGAGATGCGGGCAATACGTTTGTCTAGGTAACACACTTAAGCGATATACATTGCAAGATCACAGGTTAACGTAGATGTGAAGTAAGTAATTGCAAATGTGAAATGCTGGTACATTAATAACGAATATAACCACCAGAATCTTGAATCCAAGAAAGCAAACGTGCATGCTTTGTGCTATACAGGCGCTGGATGCCACTTTGTGGGATGGAGTTCCATGCCTGTTACACTTGGTCCGTACGTACAGGGACAGTTTATGCTCTTTGTGGATCACATCCGATGATGTCCCATACGTGCTCGACTGCAGACGGATCTGGTGATCGAGCAGGCCAAGGCAACATGTCGACACTCTGTAGAACATACTGTGTTACAACAGCGGTATATAGGCGAGCGTTATTCTGTTGGAAAACCCCTCTTGGAATGCTGTTCATGAATGGCAGTGCAATAGGTCGAATCACCAGATTCACGTTCAGATTTGCAGTCAGGTGGGTGGGATAACCCCGAGAGCGCTCCCGCTGCCATATGAAATCGCACGACAGACCATAGCTCCAGTTGTAGGTCCACAGCGTCTACCACACGGACAGGTTGGTTGCAGGCCGTCAACTGGCCACCACTGGCCATCACTGACAGAACCAACTTTCATCAGAAAACACAAAAGACCTCCAGCGTGCCCTCCAATGAGCTCTCGTATGAACAGGGCGTCTGGCTCGGGTTGTCTTCGAAGTAACCGGTTTGTAACAGTTCGTTGTGTCACTGTGGTACGAACTGCTGTTCAGATTGCTGCAGCAGATGCAGTGCGATGCGTGAGATCCGTACGCCAAACACGATGGTCTTCCCTCTCGGTAATGCAACGTGCCTGTCCGGAGTCCGGTTTTCTTCCGACCATACACTCTCGTGACCACCCCTGCTAACAATCGTGTACAGTGCCTACATTTCTGCCAAGTCTTCCTGCAATATCACAGAAGGAACATCTAGCTTTTCGTGGCCCTGTTACACGACCTTGTTCAAACTCAGTGAAATGTTAATTATGGCGTCTTTGTCTCCTTAACATCAACTCACCACGTCCAGTCTCAAAGGTAACTAACGCTCACGACTGATACAGTGTGTATTTAAAGCAAAATCTTATTTGCATCCTCATAGTGGTGCTACTAGCGTCGTTCTAATGCGACTGGCGAGAAATTTTAATAGACATCATCTTTCAGATGTAGAAACACGGCTGCCAACTATTTTTATGTAGCACAACTCCTTTTTGGTGCTGTAATATTTTTCCATGAGTGTAGTCAGATATACCGGGTGATCAAAAAGTCGGTATAAATTTGAAAACTGAATAAATCACGGAATAATGTAGATAGAAAGGTGCAAATTGACACACATGCTTGGAATGACATGGGGTTTTATTAGAACCACAAAAATACAAAAGTTCAAAAAATGTCCGACAGATGGCGCTTCATCTGATCAGAATAGCAATAATTAGCATAACAACGTAAGACAAAGCAAAGACGATGTTCTTTACAGGAAATGCTCAATATGTCCACCATCATTCCTCAACAATATCTGTAGTCGAGGAATAATGTTGTGAACAGCACTGTAAAGCATGTCCGGAGTTATGGTGAGGCATTGGCGTCGGATGTTGTCTTTCAGCATCCCTAGAGATGTCGGTCGATCACGATACACTTACGACTTCAGGTAGCCCAAAAGCCAATACTCGCACGGACTGAGGTCTGGGGACCTGGAAGGCCAAACTTGACGAAAGTGGCGGCTGAGCACACTATCATCACCAAACGACGCGCGCGAGAGATCTTTCACGCGTCTAGCAATATGGGGTGGAGCGCCACCCTGCATAAACTTCGTACTTTCCAGCAGGGGTTTATCAGCCAGGCTGGGGATGATGCGATTCTGTAACATATCGGCGTACCTCTCACCCGTCACGGTAGCAGTCACTGACGTTTTGCTGTCCAGCGCTATCTGTCGGACATTTTCTGAACCTTTTTTTTGTTCTAATAAAACCCCATGTCATTCCAAGCATGTGTGTCAATTTTTACCTCTCTATCTACATTATTCCGTGGTTTATTAAGTTTTCAAATTTATACTGAACCATCACCCGGTATCTTGATTTTTAATTTGCTGCTAACATTTCTGAATTTGAATATATTCTACAAGGAATAGTAGCATCGGTTTCCACTCGCTATCATTTGTTGAATTCTATTGCTGTCATATTATCTGCTGTTATTGTCGAACCTAGATACTTAAACTCTCCCACTTTTTGATATAATTTCCAGTTTATTTTTACTGAAACCTCTTCCCTATCCCTACCAGCATCTACCACGAACATATACTTTGTTTTGCCTACATTCACTTCCAGTTCTAACTTTCGCTCCGCTCTCTCTAATGCAACATAAGAATCCTTGAAAGGTGTGACAATACTCGCAATTAATGTTATATCATCAGCGTGTGTCACCAGCTGGACTTGCCAGTTAAATATTGTTTCCCTCAGCTTTGCTGGCATTTCCGAATTGCCTTCCATGGTGTTAAGTTAAAGAGTATGCAGAGATAATATCTCCCTGCTGCAGCCCCCTCTGTACATGAAACTCTCCTGACAACTTTTGTTCTTTCTGACCTTGCAAACTGTCGCTCTCATTTCCAACCAGCTCAATAATTTCAGTAGGATTCTAAAATTTCTCGTACTTTGGAGAACCTAATTTCTGTCTATACTGTCGTACGCTTCTTTAAAATTAATGTATAGCTAATGAAACTTCTTGCCATAATCATAAAAATTTCTCTTGCACTTGTCTCAACAAAAATATCTAGTCAGTTGCGGTTCTGTTTCTCCTAGAAACTGTAGAGGAACTCCAGGTATTGACTGCGGTAAGCAGGTTCAAACGGATGTAGGTTGTAGCAGTTACGCAGAGATGAAGAACATTGCACACGATAGATTAGCATGGCGAGCTGCAGCAAAGCGGTCTTCGGACTGATAACCACAACAAAAAGGCGACCCATAACGTCCGTACATTTTTCAGATGTCTCACTTTTGTATAATTATATGATAGTTCGCTCGGTGTCGTAAATTCCAGGTGGGCGTTTCTTACATGGCATTCCGTAACGCCAGGCCTGAAGGAAGAAGCGAGACTAGACCTTAACTTCCCGTCGATGTCACTGCCAGTAGCGATGAAACACCAAATAAGAATGGGCGAGGAAACTGATCTGGTGCGTGTTGGAGATATTATGACAGAATTCGACAGAAGTCATTTGGGGAAACGTACATAAGATTAACTGTAGTTTGACCTTCATATGTCCGCGGCATGTTTTCAGTGGTACGACCAGACGTCCGGGTGCCTCGCGTTTGTCGACGAGGAAATTACGTGCTGTGAAAATCGTAATAATATCCACTTAGTTCTCGAAAAATTTGAGTCTCGTGCAAAAACTTACAACTAGTTCTTATACTTTAACTACAGGACTTTGAGTCAACACTAAAGCTACTCATGTCATACATCTATTTGGGAGTGAGATATAAGAAGTGGAACGCCATATAGACTCACCTGTCGGCTAAGCAAATGGCTGGAAAATGGATGCTTCTCTGCATACAAAACACTTGTGTAGACTAGAGTACTACTCGAGTTTATGGGACTCATATCTGCTCAGACTATCAAGTGACATAGAGTGTATGCAAAGAAGGACTCCGGAAATTACCACAGTTGCTTGACTGGCGACAGTGTGTGACAGAACTGCGTCTTAACTGCAGACACTCGAAGTAAGGCGCTCTTCATTTCACGTGAAACTGCTCAGAAAACTTCAAGAGCCATATCTGGGGCTCTTCAGTCCACTACGTATCCACTCTGTAGAGAGTGTGCAGTTAAAATCAGCCACATAACAGCTCGCACAGAGAAATACAAATTACACACACCAAATAAAATTTTGCATCACCTCGGTTCCGAGAGTTCCGGAACCTCTACAGAAAATTGGAATAGAGATCAACATAAACATCATTTCCGCCCTTTTTATTGCTCATGAGAACCACACACTGCATGTTGTGCCACCATACAGCGAGAACTTCAGAGGTGGTGGTCCAGATTTCTGTACACAGCGGTACCTCTAATACACAGTAGCACGTGCTCTTGCATTGATACATGCCTGTATTCGTCGTGGCATACACCCACAAGTTCATCAAGGCACTGTCGGCCCAGATTGTCCCACTGCTCAACGGCGATTCGGCGCAGATCCCTCAGAGTGGTTGGTGGGTCAAGTCGTCCATAAACAGCCCTTTTCAATCTATCCCAGGATTCCAGAATGAGATTTTCACTCTGCAACGGAGTGTGCGCTGATATGAAACTTGCTAGCAGATTAAAACTATGTGCCGGACCGAGACTCGAACTCGAGTTCGAGTTCGGTCCGGCACACAGTTTTAATCTGCTAGCAAGTTTCATATCAGCGCACACTCCGCTGCAGAGTGAAAATTTCATTCTGGATACATCCCCCAGGCCATGTCTCCGCAATATCCTTTCTTTCAGGAGTGCTAGTTCTGCGGGTTCGCTGGAGAGCTTCTGTAAAGTTTGGAAGGTAGGAGTCGAGGTACTGGCAGAAGTAAAGCTGTGAGGGCGAGGCGTGAGGCGGGTAGCTCAGCTGGTAGAGCACTTGCCCGCTAAAGTCAAAGGTCCCGAGTACGAGTCTCGGTCCGGCACACAGTTTTAATCTGCTAGGAAGTTTCTTATCCCAGGATTGTTCGGTAGGGTTCATGTCTGGCGAACATGCTGGCCACTCTAGTCGAGCGATGTCGTTACCCTGAAGGAAGTCATATGCACGATGGGGGCGCGAATTGTCGTCCATGAAGACGAATGCCTCGTCAATATGATGCCGATATGGTTGCACTGTTGGTCGGAGTATGGTATTCACGTATCGTACAGCCGTTACGGCGCCTTCCATGACCACCAGCGGCGTACGTCGGCCCCACATAATGCCACCGCAAAACAGCAGGTAAACTCTACCTTGCTGCACTCGCTGGAGAGTGTGTCTAAGGCGTTCAACCTGACCGGGTTGCCTCCAAACACGTCTCCGACGATTGCCTGGTTGAAGGCATATGCGACACTCATCGGTGAAGAGAACGTGATGCCAATCCGGAGCGGTCCATTCGGCATGTTGCAGGGGCCTATCTGTACCGCGCTGCATAGTGTCGTGGTTGCAAAGATGGACTTCGCTATGGACGTCGGGAGTGACGTTGCGCATCATGCAGCCTACTGCGCACGGCTTGAGTCCTAACGCGACGTCCTGTGGCTGCACGAAAAGCATTATTCAACACGGTGGCGTTGCTGTCAGGGTTCCTCCGAGCCATAATCCATAGGTAGCGGTCATCCACTGTAGTAGTAGCCCTTTGGTGGCCTGAGCGAGGCGTGTCATCGACAGCTCCTGTCTCTCTGTATCTCCTCCATGTCCGAACAACATCGCTTCGGTTCACTCCGAGACTCCTGGACACTTCCCTTGTTGAGAGCCCTTCCTGGCACAATGTAACAATGCGGACGCGATCGAACCGCCGTATTGACCGTCTAGGCATGGTTGAACAACAGACAACACGAGCCGTGTACTTCCTTCCTGGTGGAATGACTGGAACTGATCGTCTGTCGGACCCCTCCGTCTAATAGGCGCTGCTCATGCATGGTTGTTTACATCTCTGGGCGGGTTTAGTGACATCTCTGAATAAAGGGACTGTATCAGTGATATGGAACTATCTTCAGGAGTTCTGGGAACCAGGGTGATGCAAAACTTTTTTTGGTGTGTGTATTATTGTGCCCTCGCTCCATCAGGGAAAGGAATTGCAAGAAACCACAAAACGTACAGTCCGTCACAGACTTCACAGTGATTCGGAAAGCATAGATGTAGGAGCTCACACGAAGTATTGCAACAATAATTGATCCCACTTACGTAAGACCTCAGCGGCACTTTTATCACAATCTTTCGTTTTAACTTGTTAAAAGCAAGCGTACCCACAGGATTATCAAAGACTTATCTCGAACTGGAAGCTGAAACTCGGTTGATAGCGTTATCTGTTCCAATATCGCGTAACAGCCGCTGCCCTTGGAACAGCGCTGTGTGTACTATAAGCGAGTATGACAGTAACGTCCTGTTTATGACGCCTCCTCGCTGGTAAAAACGTGGCGGCGGACTGGCGTCTAATTAAACATTAGTGGAGGGAAGCTGTGGCGTTCCATCAGGTGGCAGAGTTTCGTCCGAAAAATTCAGAGATTCAATCTGAAAGACTTGAGGATCTTTACCTCAACTAGCATTCCATTGCCAGGTAACATTAAATCTGTATTCGTACTCTGCAAACCACTACGAAGTGCATGGCAGAGGGAACTTCGTGTTGTACCAGTTGTAAGCACTTTTTCCTCTTCCGTTCACGTATAGAGCGCGGGAAGAATGACTGCTGTAAAGGTTTTGTGGGCGCTGTTATTAGGCTGATCTTATCTTTATGATCCTTATGGGAACGATACTTAAAAGGTTATAGTATATTTCTTGATTCATTACTTAAATCTGGTTCTTGAACGTTACCGAGTACGCTTTCACGGGATAGTTTGCGATTACCTTCAATCGTTTGCCAGTTCATCTCTTTCAGTAGCTCCATGATGCTCCTACATCGGTCAAACATACCGTGAGCGTTCGTGCTGCATTTCTCTGCATACGCTCAGTATAACCTGTTAGTCGTATTTTTTAGAGGTCCCACACACACATTCGAGCAATATTCTAGGATCCTGATGATAATGTTCTTCAATTCAAAATGTAGTTCAGACTGGTTGAAAATACAATATTTGACACAGCAGTACAACATTCAGAGCAAGAAATAGATCAGGGAACAGACTGGATTAGGACGTGTTGTTACGACTGTAATATATAAAGAAGAGTTTCCATTTGTTTGTTTGTAATTCACAGAAGTATACAGTTTCATTTTGATCTTGATGATATTGTGCACACTTTACCTTCAAAACAAGAGGAAGATCACTGCGTACGTAAGGTTTTGTAATCTGACTTGAAACATATATGTATGTAATAATTAAAGGGGAAATGTTGTTACCAAAAATCTCTAAAAGTTCTTGGCAGATTTACTTCAAATTTCTACACGATTCCGTAATGAACATTTGGGCGGACGGAACGTTGTTACCGAACATCTCGAATAGTACTTGACACATAAACAACTCGCTACTCCTTCATTTTATACCCAAATGTAGGAGTACTCCAAGGATCCTTTGTCTCCTGTACACAGAAGACGTCCCAAAATCGCCCTGTCCTATGTACCTACTCCACTGTGCTGATGACACTACCTTTCCTTCCATCCATCTAACTCTCCAGTATTCTCAACGATCCCGCCCTTCAGCTCAGATTCAACGATTTCATTTGATGATCTAACTAAGGATACCTCTCCATTAACCCTGCAAAAATCCAGAAATAATTGTAGGAGAAAGTACTCGCGCGTCCTGTGCACAAGAAATTTAGCTAACAATACACCTAACTAAAACACCAGCACTCCTGTCTTACTAGAAATAACAATAATGTTCACGAAGATTTAACGTTACTTACTTTGGTCGAGAAAGCTGTTGTTATCCACAATCTAAATAGTATTGTTTATCCTTGTTTTCCCGAGGTGGTCTACACCCTTGACTACCTCCTTACTATGGATCTTTGAAACGAACATCATATCTAATCTAATCCATTCAATGAAAGACTAATCTGGTATTCCCATCCACTAAACACACAAAAGAAAGCCCACAATAGACAGTAACTAAGTGAATATGGAGACTACGTCTGGAGACCCTTATCTACAGGGTGATTTTTGCCACCGTGTACAATCTCTATGGATTGATCTATGACAGGATACGGAACAAAAAAGGTCTAATGAACTTACGTCCAGAAATGCTTGGTTTCCATCCTAGAGACCATTTACTCAGTCATACATTGTTACAGAGACTACGGTCCAATACGCGCTGTACCATGCAGCCACAGTTACAGTATGTGCTGAAAATGGTTTAAACGAGACTCAACGCATGCGTGTGCGCGCCGTAGCAAGTTGCGTCTCACACGTTCACTTTGGCCAAGTTGCATACGAACAGTGTGAAAGGCAGAATGAATACGCTGCTCCAATGCCTCCACATCTGGAATGAGCTCTGCATACACGATACTTTTGAGATAGCCCCATAACCACAAATCGCATGAGTTGAGATCCGGTGAACGAACGGGCCGTACAACTGGACGCCCGCGTCCGCTCCATCGACCACGGAAGACACGATTGAGATGCATACGGACGTTAACGGCGAAGTGGGCTGGAGCGCCATCGTGTAGCAGCCACATAACCCTTTGAATCATCAATAGCACTTCTTCCAGCAGAGGACGCAAAGTCACACGCAAGAAACGCCGATAGTTCCGGCCTGTAAGGCGACGTGGAAGAAAGACTCGTCCCAAAATACTGTCGGCAGTTATCCCGGCCCACACAATCCGGCTGCACCGATGTTGACGATTCGCTGTCACGGGGGCTTTCCATACTATCCCACAGATGACTGTCATGAAAGTTGAAGATACCACTTCGGGTAAATGTCGCCTCATCTGTGAATAGGTTGGATGACACAAATCCTAGCATCGTGGTTCCTTTGTGAAGAAACCAGTGATAAAATTGCTCCCGATGTGGAAAGTCTGTCACTAGTAAGCCCTGCACACGCTGTAAGTGATAAGCATAGTAACAATTGTCTTGGACTCGCATTCGGGAGGACAACGGTTCAATCCCGTCTCCGGCCATCCTCATTTAGGTTTTCCGTGATTTCCCTAAATCGTTTCAGGCAAATGCCGGGATGGTTCCTTTGAAAGGGCACGGCCGATTTCCTCCCCACTCCTTCCCTAACCCGAGCTTGCGCTCCGTCTCTAATGACCTCGTTGTCGACGGGACGTTAAACACTAACCACCACCAACAATTGTCTTGGAGTTTGTCCCACACGGCCGACCGCGGTGGCCACGCGGTTCTAGGCGCTGCAGTCTGGTCTGGAACCGCGCGACTGCTACGGTCGCAGGTTCGAATCCTGCCTCGGGCATGGGTGTGTGTGATGTCCTTAGGTTAGTTAGGTTTAAGTAGTTCTAAGTTCTAGGGGACTGATGACCTCAGATGTTAAGTCCCATAGTGCTCAGAGCCATTTGAACCATTTTTTTGTCCCACACGGTCGTCTGGCTTCCCCTGTACTAGCGGGCCAGCCGCTTGGTACTAACAAGGCGGTCGCCTTCCACAGTGTTAATCACATTTTCCTCCAAGTCTGGTGTCCGAACATTTAGTCTACGTCCTTTCCTGCTTCCTGAAACGCCCCTGTCTCAGACAAACATTGAATGCTGTAATTGTTGTCGGCACGGATAGGTCTCCTGATACAACCTTGCTGCCCCCTGCCCGTTGCTATTTGCCTTTCCGTAAGTAAACACCATGTCGGCAAGCTCTCGATTCGAATACGGAACCATTGTGTACAACGCTGTATCACATCCACTACAAAATGAGTCAGCAAGAGAAGTGAATCGGACACAGCATTACGAACTACTACGGCAGGAGAGGGCGCTAGGGTATGAAGAATGAGGAACAGTACCACCCTCTAGGAGGAAACCATGCATACTGTAACTGTGGCTTCATGATATTAGACCGCAGTCTCCGTAACAATGTATGTTCTCTAGCATGGAAACCATGCATTTCCGGACAAGAGCTCATTAGCTCTTTTTTGTTCCGTACACTCTCATCGTCCAATCCCTAGAGTTTGTACACGGTGGAAAAAAATCACCCTGTATACACACAAGATCATCTGCCGAATCTTCATTTGTGCATATGTAGCATGTACCTCCGTGGGTCCTAGGTTTCACTACTTCCTCCAAACCTTCGGATAACCTGCACCTAGGGACCGATGACCTCAGTAGTTTCATCCCATAAGACCTCACCACAAATTTCCCACCAAAACCTGCACTCTTGCCGACCGGTGTAGCCATACGGTCTAGGGCGCCATGCCACGGGTCGCGCGACTCCCCCCCTCGGAGGTTAGAGTCCTCCCTCGGGCATGGGTGTGTGTGTTGTCGTTGGCGTAAGTTAGATTAAGTAGTGTGTAAGCCTAGGGACCGATGACCTCAGCAGTTTGGTCCCATAGTCGTTACCACAAATTTCCAATTTCCTGCAAGTTTCCTTGCTTTCTGTTTTCTAATATATTCTTCCACACGTTTCTCGTACCTCTTACAAGGTTTCCAAATCTCCTCACACACTTAGAAAACCTAAGCCTATCCTACATCTACAGTAAACTTAGGCCGTCCACCCTTGAGAATCTGGTCTGTTGCAGCGCCTATATCAGCAGATCCCAACTTCTTTTCATCTACAGTCGATCGCCTTCCTTTCCCAGTGTACTGTGAAACACATCTTTTTCACAGAACTTGAAATAATCCCGTCATCTACCCACCCTAAGAAATACTCTCTGTCCCCACTTGCCCAGCCACAAATGAAGACTCCGATCCACCTTCTTTCTGCCTTACTTAAAACCTACTCATCTCCTATTCCTACATTCCAACTATAATTTTCTTCCCCCACACATAAACCACATAATGTTTCAAATAATATCCTCTCTAATATAGGCCACACCCTAATTCCATACCATCTTTCACTGCCATCATTATTTATTTTCTTGTTATATGTTAGACTAAGAGCTACAAGCTGCAAATTACAAACTTACGAAGGAACTTACATATTCTGCAAAAAAAATTTCACTCTCCCCGTATTCAGATACCAATACCGGTGTTAAATAACTAGTTACCAGCTTCTGGAGTAGCGTTCAGGTCATCACTCCATTTGCCAGGATATCTTCTCTTGGAACAATGTTGGATGATGGAATGCAGTACCTCCTCTGTCGCTACAGAGCCATATTAAATGCTGTGTAAGGTTGCCCGAGTTCAGGCGTGGCATGTTCGAACCCTGTTAAGGCGACACCAGCTGGTACACAGGCGTCTTTGAAGCCATGACGATGGATTCCTATAATCGAAATCCACCTATTTTCAATGCTTCCTTTAGGAGATAGGCTGGACATCATCTTCCCACATAGATCTGTGGGATCAGACGAGAGTTTGGAGCTTTATCCAGTTCACTGTGGATTGGATGTGCTTTTGTAGGTGTGGGGGTATGGAATTTGTTCCGTTCTGTCATTATGTTCTGTTATCGCCTCGGGTCTGGCGGAGGAATGTCTGCAGGGGCATGGAGTATGGAAATGGTGAGGATTTCAGCGTCCCAGTTACAGTGCACATTGCCTCATTTAGGCGTACATCTATTTTTCTGGCGTACTTGTTCTTGTACTAAGGATTGTGTGGTTATCCATAGAGTATTTGTTGCGCACCCCTGGTTGTTCCTTCCGTCTTCTTTATTACGTTGGTCATGGTTTTTAGTTTCTGCCCCCAATACTGTGCTTAGTTTTTACACGTCAGCAAACTATCAAATGTGATGTAAAAATATACTGCATAATTATTGTTGTTTATTAGCTTGGACTGAAACATTAAGCCGGCCGCTGTGGCCGAGCGGTTCTAGGCGTTTCAGTCTGGAACCCCGCGACCGCTACGCCCGCAGGTTCGAATCCTACCTCGGGCATGGATGTGTGTGATGTCCTTAGGTTAGTTAGGTTTAAGTACTTCTAAGTTCTAGGGGACTGATGACCTCAGATGTTAAGTCCCATAGTGCTCAGAGCCATTTGAACCATTTTTGAAACATTCAGCTTAGTGTCTGCTAGGTTATTAGTTGAATGGAATAACTGACTTTCCCAATGGTCTTCATGGAACAGAATATCGCACATCATCAACTTCACGTGCTGCATATCACCACCGTTTCTATCATACTATAATTTACTTTCATATTCTTTTTATTAGTCAGGTAAGACCAAAGAGGCATAACATTGCTGTTACCAGCCAATCCCAGTTGGAGGGGATGCAAATGCCAAACACCTTCTTTTTTTTTAAAAAAAAAAAATACTTGTGTGTTTGGAAAGCGGATAAGACAACGCGACAAGTAAAAACAGAAACAAAACTGTAGGTACAAGGGCGTACTGAAAAGTAATGTATCCGAATTTTTTATTCTGTTCTCAAAATCGGTTGAGAGTTTACATGTCATTGCATATTATTTGGTCGATTTTGCCGCTACACTGACGCAAGTTGCAACCCTCTACCACTAGAGGACTCCGAATTGCAGCGTGTAACATAGCGGTGTGTAACGTAGCTATGTCAGTGTACTGTGGGAGCCATAGAAAACTGAAAGAACGAATTCGAAGAGTTCGTCCACGCGTGGAACACCCTCTCCTTCAGCGTGACAACACCAGACCACACACTGCTGCAATCCGACGCCCTCCCCCCACGGGCGCTGATAACCACGCAGTTGAGCGCCCCACAAACCAAACATCATCATCATCAATCCGACGCCCTGGGTCCGCTGACATCGATCAACCTCCGTACAATCCCGACCTGGCCCCATCCGATTTCATCTGCTTCCAAAACTTAAGGAACATCTTCGAGGACTTCACCTCGATAGTGGTGAAGCGGCGCAAGCAGAAGTGAGATTGTGGTTGCTTCAACAAAGTCAAACTTTCTACAATCTCAGTTCGACAAACACCACCAGTTTGCACAGTGCCTTGTTAACGACTGTGTGCGTGGCTTCATGGGATCTGCGCCACACTCGAACCCTACCATTAGCTCGTATCACTCATATGACCAGACCACGGTTTTCCAGACGTCTAGGGTCCAACGAGCCCAGGAGAGGCGCTGTAGATCTCGGAATATTGAATTCCCTAACGGTATCGTTATCAGGAGAAAGAAAACTGGTGTTCTACGGATCGGAGCGTCGAATGTCAGATCCCTTAATCGGGCAGGTAGGTTAGAAAATTTAAAAAGGGAAATGGATAGGTTAAAGTTAGATATAGTGGGAATTAGTGAAGTTCGGTGGCAGCAGGAACAAGACTTTTGGTCAGGTGAATACAGGGTTATAAATACAAAATCAAATAGGGGTAATGCAGGAGTAGGTTTAATAATGAATAAAAAAATAGGAGTACGGGTAAGCTACTACAAACAGCATAGTGAACGCATTATTGTGGCCAAGATAGACACGAAGCCCACGTCTACAACAGTAGTACAAGTTTATATGCCAGCTAGCTCTGCAGATGACGAAGAAATTGATGAAATGTATGATGAGATAAAAGAAATTATTCAGGTAGTGAAGGGAGACGAAAATTTAATAGTCATGGGTGACCGGGATTCGAGAGTAGTAAAAGGGAGAGAAGGAAACATAGTAGGTGAATACGGATTGGGGATAAGAAATGAAAGACGAAGCCGCCTGGTAGAATTTTGCGCAGAGCATAACTTAATCATAGCTAACACTTGCTTCAAAAATCACGAAAGAAGGTTGTATACATGAAGAATCCTGGAGATACTAAAAGGTATCAGACAGATTATACAATAATGCTAAGACAGAGATTTAGGAACCAGGTTTTAAATTGTAAGACATTTCCAGGGGCAGATGTGGACTCTGACCACAATCTATTGGTTATGAACTGTAGATTAAAACTGAAGAAACTGCAAAGAGGTGAGAATTTAAGGAGATGGGACCTGGATAAACTGAAAGAACCAGAGGTTGTACAGAGTTTCAGGGAGAGCATAAGGGAACAATTGACAGGAATGGGGGAAAGAAATGCAGTAGAAGAAGATTGGGTAGCTTTGAGGGATGAAATAGTGAAGGCAGCAGAGGATCAAATAGGTAAAAAGACGAGGGCTAGTAGAAATCCCTGGGTAACAGCAGAAATATTGAATTTAATTGATGAAAGGAGAAAATATACAAATGCTGTAAATGAAGCAGGCAAAATGGAATACAAACGCCTCAAAAATGAGATCGACAGGAAGTGCAAAATGGCTAAGCAGGGATGGCTAGAGGACAAATGTAAGGATGTAGAGGCTTATCTCACTAGGGGTAAGATAGATACTGCCTACAGGAAAATTAAAGAGACCTTTGGAGAAAGGAGAACCACTTGCATGAATATCAAGAGCTTTGATGGAAACCCAGTTCTAAGCAAAGAAGGGAAAGCAGAAAGGTGGAAGGAGTATATAGAAGGTCTATACATGAGTGATGTACTTGAGGACAATATTATGGAAATGGAAGAGGATTTAGATGAAGATGAAATGGGAGATATGATACGGCGTGAAGAGTTTGACAGAGCACTGAAAAACCTGAGTCGAAACAAGGCCCTGGGAGTAGACAACATTCCATTAGAACTACTGACAGCGTAGGGAGAGCCAGTCCTGACAAAACTCTACCATCTGGTGAGCAAGATGTATGAGACAGTCGAAATACCCTCAGACTTCAAGAAGAATATAATAATTACAATCCCAATGAAAGCAGGTGTCGACAGATGTGAAAATTACCGAACAATCAGTTTAATAAGTCACAGCTGCAGTCTTTACAGACGAATGGAAAAACTGGTAGAAGCCGACCTCGGGGAAGATCAGTTTGGATTCCGTAGAAATGTTGGAACACGTGAGGCAATACTGACCTTAAGACTTATCTTAGAAGAAAGAATAAGGAAAGGCAAACCTACGTTTCTAGCATTTGTAGACTTAGAGAAAGCTTTTGACAATGTTGATTGGAACACTATCTTTCAAATTCTGAAGGTGGCAGGGGTAAAGTACAAGGAGCGAAAGGCTATTTACAATTTGTACAGAAACCAGATGGCAGTTATAAGAGTCGAGGGACATGAAAGGGAAGCAGTGGTTGGGAAGGGAGTGAGACAGGGTTGTAGCCTCTCCCCGATGTTATTCAATCTGTATATTGAGCAAGCAGTAAAGGAAACAAAAGAAGAATTCGTAGTAGGTATTAAAATCCAGGGAGAAGAAATAAAAACTTTGAGGTTCGCCGATGACATTGTAATTCTGTCAGAGACAGCAAAGGACTTGGAAGAGCAGTTGAACGGAATGGACAGTGTCTTGAAAGGAGGGTATAAGATGAACATCAACAAAAGCAAAACGAGGATAATGGAATGTAGTCGAATTAAGTCGGGTGATGCTGAGGGAATTAAATTAAGAAATGAGACACTTAATGTAGTAAAGTAGTTTTGCTATTTGGGGAGTAAAATAACTGATGATGGTAGAAGTAGAGAGGATATAAAATGTAGACTGGCAATGGCAAGGAAAGCGTTTCTGAAGAAGAAAATTTTTTTAACATCGAGTATAGATTTAAATGTCAGGAAGTCGTTTCTGAAAGTATTTGTTTGGAGTGTAGCCATGTATGGAAGTGAAACGTGGACGAAAAATAGTTTAGACAAGAAGAGAATAGAAGCTTTGGAAATGTGGTGCTACAGAAGAATGCTGAAGATTATATGGGTTGATCACGTAACTAATGAGGAGGTATTGAATAGAATAGGGGAGAAGAGGAGCTTGTGGCACAACTTGACTAGAAGAAGGGATCGGTTGGTAGGACATGTTCTGAGACATCGAGGGATCACAAATTTAGTACTGGAGGGCAGCGTGGAGGGTAAAAATTGTAGAGGGAGACCAAGAGATGAATATATAAGCAGATTCAGAAGGATGTAAGCTGCAGAAGGTACTGGGAGATGAAGAAGCTTGCACAGGATAGAGTAGCATGGAAAGCTGCAGTTCACCACCGGCAATGGAGGGTGAAGCTTTGACAATGACAGCCACTCGTGCTGGCGAAACGTCAGTAAAATCATTAGATGAACGTCGGCCGAAGAACCCGAGACAGAAGCCAATAGGCAGTTTGATCTCATTTATACTAAAACTGCAGTACACGCGAGTTGCCTATTTGTTTCCAACGCCCTCAATGGAATGCATAAGTTCTAATTAATGTTCACCAACCTGCAGTCTCCAATAGCTGATGTCCCCTGTGCAGAAAACAGCACGCAGGTCGTGAATCCGTTATCTTGAGGCTGTAATAAACTCTTAGCGAGCAACTGATTACTAAATTTCCAGTTACTTTGTTCATACGGGATACCACTCGCTTTTTATTAGCAGAACACGAAAAACTGTACAATTACATTTCACTTTAGAGTCACAAATAATTTCCATTCTTTAGCAAAATAATCACTGCGTGTTTGCTTAATTACTATCACACTGTTCTCAGCTACATGTCCAAATAGCCACAAATTGCTAATGAAGTCTTAACTGACAGCGACCGCGGCAGACAACACGTCTGTCCTCCGACACTGCTGAACCGGCTCTCATCTTACAGCCGAACCACTTCGTCCGCCATCCAAGTTAGGCGCGATCCGAAGATCACCGAAGTGCTTCGTCTGCCTTTTCGTATAGGAGTTGTTTATTGTTCTGCTGGTTATTAATATTTGTGAAATAATGGTATGATAGCACGCTCTTGAGAGATGCTTTAATTCGAATTGCAAGTAAATACGCTGTTTAGTTTTCTACATCTACATCCATACTCCGCAAGCCACCTGATGGTGTGTGGCGGAGGGTACCTTGAGTACCTCTATCAGTTCTCCCTTCTATTCAAGTCTCGTATTGTTCGTGGAAAGAAAGATGGTTGGTATGCCTCTGTGTGGGCTCTAATCTCTCTGATTTTATCCTCATGGTCTCTTCACGAGATATACGTAGGAGGGAGCAATATACTGCTTGACTCCTCGGTGAAGGTATGTTCTCGAAACTTCAACAAAAGCCCGTACAGAGCTACTGAGCGTCTCTCTTGCAGAGTCTTCCACTGGAGTTTATCTGTCATCTCTGTAACGCTTTCGCGATTACTAAATGATTCTGTAACGAAGCGCGCTGCTCACCGTTGGATCTTCTCTATCTCTTCTATCAACCCTATCTGGTACGGATCCCACGTCGGTGAGCAGTATTCAAGCAGTGGGCGAACAAGTGTACTGTAACCTACTTCCTTTGTTTTCGGACTGCATTTCCTTAAGATTCTTCCAATCAATCTCAGTCTGGCATCTGCTTTACAGACGATTAACTTTATATGATCATTCCATTTTAAATCACTCCTAATGCCTACTCCCAGATAATTTATGGAATTAACTGCTTCCAGTTGCTGACCTGCTATATTTTAGGTGAATGATAAAGGTTCTTTCTTTCTATGTATTCTGAGCACATTACACTTGTCTACATTGAGATTCAATCGCCATACCCTGCACCATGCGTCAATTCGTTGCAGATCCTCCTGCGTTTCAGTACAATTTTCCATTGTTAAAACCTCTCAATATACTACAGCATCATCCGCAAAAAGCCTCAGTGAACTTCCGATGTTATCCACAAGGTCATTTATATATATTTTGAATGGCAACGGTCCTACGACACTCCCTTGCGGCACACGTGAAATCATTCTTACTTCGGAAGACTTCTCTTCATTGAGAATGATATGCTGCGTTCTGTTATCTAGGAACTCTTCAATCCAATCACACAATTGGTTTGATAATCCATATGCTCTTACTTAGTTCATTAAACGACTGTGGGGAACTGTATCAAACGCCTTGCGGAAGTAAAGAAAAACGGCATCTACCTGGGAACCCGTGTCTGTGGCCCTCTGAGTCTCGTGGACGAATAGCGCGAGCTGGATTTCACACGATCGTCCTTTTCGAAACTCATGCTGATTCTCACAGATTAGATTTCTAGTCTCCAGAAAGTCATTATACTCGAACATAATATGTGTCCCAAAATTCTACAACTGATCGACCGACGTTAGGGATATAGGTCTATAGTTCTGCACATCTGTTCGACGTCCCTTCTTGAAAACGGGGTTGACCTGTGCACTTTTACAATCCTTTGGAACGCTACGCTCTTCTAGAGACCTACGGTACACCGCTGCAAGAAGGGGGGCAAGTTTCTTCGCGTACTCTGTGTAAAATCGATCTGGTATCCCATCAGGTCCAGCGGCCTTTCCTCTTTTGAGCGATTGTAATTGTTTTTATATCCCTCTGTCATCTATTTCGGTCCTACCATTTTGTCATCTGTGCGAGAATCTAGAGAAGGAACTACAATGCAGTCTTCCTCTTCCTAGAATTAATAACAGAAGATTATGATTTTGGTGTGCAACTACCGAACGCAGCAGGAAATCGCGTAGGAGGACCACAATTTAAGAGGTCTTTCTCACAACACCCGTACCGAACAAACCATCTGTCGTCGGTACCTCACACCACATTACGTCATCTTCCCACCGTTGCCTTCTCAACTGTTAAGAAGAGCTTCTTGCAGCCTAATACAGGGTGCGGCAGCGTTCATAGTAGGATATTAAAAATACAAAATCAGGCAGTAACTGTAATTTATTTATTACCTCTTATGTCAATTAATAGTTAAAGGTATGCCATTTACTAATGTGTAAGTCATTGTCCATTGCGTGGATTACTTTTTTTAATATGACTCCTGTCAAATGATGCCCCTCTGCACAACACATTAATCTAGGCGGTGTTGGAAGCTTTCCATAACTCGGCGTAACGTTTTCCCTGGGACATTGCCGACGGCAGTTCTGATACGATCCTTCAACTGAGGAATGGTGGCCATAATTTGCATGGATTTCTTGTGACAGACATTTCCCGGTAGATTAATTTCTCGTTTTGGTGACATTTCCTGGCCGTCCCGCTCACCTGACCTTTCGTGTGCAGACTTTTTCCTTTGGGGCTACCGAAAGCAAGAAGTGTTCCGAACACGTTGTGCCACCATTCCTGAGTTGAAGGATCGCATCAGAACTGCTGTCGGCAATGTCTGAGGGAATACGTTACGCCGAGATACGGAAAGCTTCCAGCGCCGCCTACATGAATGTGTTGTGCAGAGGGGGCATCATTTGACAGGAGTCATATTAAAAAAAAAGTAATCCACGCACTGGACAATGACTTACACATTAGTAAATGGCATACCTTTAACTATTAATTGACATATGCGGTAATAAATAAATTACCGTTACTGCCTGATGGTGTTATAAAATGACTTTTATCTTAATAATATGAATATTTAAATATGTGTTTGGAGAGAGAGAGGGATTGATTTTTGATTGAGAATTTTACTTCAAGCCGTAACTGGTACCTGAATTTTGGTTGCTGCCTCCTTGAATGATCAGCTTCTGCACCAGTTGGTGACGTATCACAAATTGGAGGAAGTTATTGTTTAAAAAATGTTCAAATGTATGTGAAATCTTATGGGACTTAACTGCTAAGGTCATCAGTCCCTAAGCTTACACACTACTTAACCTAAATTATCCTAAGGACAGACACACACACCCATGCCCGAGGGAGCACTCGAACCTCCGCCGGGACCAGCCGCACAGTGCATGAGTGCAGCGCCTCAGACCGCTCGGCTAATCCTGCGCGGCCGAAGTTATTGTTTTTAAGGTTTAAAATAGGACTTTGTTAGTTACTTGGTCGTATTGCGGATAGCTTTGAGCCCAAGTTTTCGTAGCTTTTCATACCTAAGGGACCACTGTTGTAAGCAAATAAGATCAAACAGCAATCTGCTTTTCGTGAGAAATTGGTCAGTGGAATGAGGCACCATAGTACTGTACAAGAACATAATCCAATTACTGTAATTAAGAAATTATGAGAGGTTGTTACTTATTGAATGAAAACTATAGAGAGTGCATTTCTTTTCCTGTATTTTAGTTAACATTATACACTTACAATTCTGTCGATTGATAGACGGCGACGACAATGTAGTTCACCTCCTTTTCCAAAAACAAGATATTTCTATTCTTCACTTCCAGAAAATTTGTATACATAAATGTTTGGCAATTTTTACACATACTTTACTCGGTTTTATCACTAAAATATCAATTTTCATTAAAGGTAACAATACGTTCTGATCGACGGCCTAGCAACACGTCCTCTTTCCACAAGATACAGATTAACAGTGCTCTTTTTCTTTAATAAATCAATAGTTTTTTTTAGTCCATACACAAAGATTCACAACTACTATCGTTGCGGGGATTGCGCGCTAAAGAGTTTGTTGCTGTCCAGCTGCGCTTCACTTCACCTCAAGTACTTTTTTAATCAAATTTACATTTGCGGTATTTACATACATTACTGAGCTCAGAATAAAATCAGACACAAATTAGTTTAAAAAAAGGGCAGTGAGGCTCACATAACATTACAGTGTGTTTTTAATATCCTACTATGAACGCTGCCGCACCCTGTATGATGGCTGCAAAGCCACAAATATTACACGGGGAAATTAATATAGGGTCATTCCATCTCAAATCAAGTAACAGTATGAACCTTGATATCTCAGATTTGGATGAATTTTTTTTTCAGGTAATGTACCCCACTAACACTAGTTTAAAATTGAGATTTCAAATTTTTCTGATCTTTGGTTTTTGAGTTTCAAGGGTTTAAAAATCACAAAAACCTGTTTTTGATCAATCGATGATTGTTTTAAAATGCTGTAGCTCAAAAAGTATACAACCTAGAGAGCTCAAACTTGCACCATTGTTTTCCTCTAAAAATTCTCTTCAATTTGATGTGTAACGTGACTATGCTACCTAAATCTGAAAATTTTAAAGTATTCCAGAAAAACATTTTTTGAAATTTCTAAAATACATACCCTCGGCTTTCTTTATAAAAATTATATGTGTTGTCCAGTGTAACTGACTACACGCATGCAAAATTTCAATATGGGATTTCAATGGGTTCTTGCATAAAATAATATTTTACTACCGCAATACACACTAGTGAGATGAAAAGCAGACTATTTCTAGGCCATGAATACTAAAGTAGGCCTATGTAATTGTAACAAACTTAAATTATTATGTTAGCCTTTTTATGCAACATTGCCCTTTATTATTTGTTACTTCATTAAATGATATTTTAATGCAAGAATAAAATACATAAAAAATAATAACTTTAGAATCTTACGATTTTGTACGACATTCACCTTTTATCATAAAAAAAAGTGAGATTTTTATATAGGGTCAAGGGTCTAGTTTTGGCCACTATCCCACTTCCGGCCACCTTGATGTAACGGGGAAGCTATACTGCATCATTTCATAATATATTATAAATGGAGGGAAAACTAAAACATCTGCAGTATGTCTTCATATCAGATTGCCTGAAACATACTGCAGTCGCTTTCTATGTATTCCAGAAAGAACTGCTAGAAATCATAAAGCAAACCTTGCATTTTGCACTTAAAAAAATTACTTACTTTTCTGATGGCAGCGATGCACGATATAAAAATAAGAAAAACTTCAGTAATTTGTGTTTGCATAAAACTGATTTTGAAGTTGAGGCAGAGTGGGAGTTCTTTGCAACATCCCATGGCAAGAGCGCATGCGATGGCCTTGGCGGAACTGTTAAGCGGCTAGCTGCTAAAGCCAGCTTACAAACACCAACAAATCTTAACACCCAAATCACTTTATGTATTGGTCATGGAAAACATAAAAAACATTGACTTTGAATATTGCACAACAGAGGACTATGAACTGACCAAAGAATACTTACTTCGTCGGTTTAGTTACACAAAAGCGATTGTGGGAACACAAAAGTTTCACTCATATAAACCCTGCACAGAGAGTCAAATTAGTGTCAAGCCTTATCATTTTAGTCTTGAATATGTGACAACACTGAACCAAATAACACTGTCACATATGGAAGATATTACTGCTGGTTTTGTGACAGTAGCATATGATGAGTCTTGGTGGCTAGGATGCAATGAAGAAAAATACAATGACATGTACCGAATAAATTTTTTACACCCAAAGAGTCCATCCCACTCTTTTTACTATCCACAACCAAGAGATACATTAGATGTCCCAGGAAATACTCTTTTACAAACAGCGAATCCAACAACAACTACAGGAAGAACCTACACTTTTAAGTGCTAAAGAAATGAAGTTGTCTTCTCTTGCTTTGGAAAAATATCTTAAAAGATCATAAAAGAAGCACGTTTAAATTATATTACACCTACCCTCACTAAACACTAAGTTGTACAAATACCATGAGTATTAACTTTGTAAATACCAATTGGTATTAGAAATACAGTTCTATCCATACAGATATCAACAAGTTAATCTTTTTCCCAAGCGAAATTACTTATATGGCAATTTATAATATAAGGAACTTGTAAATGATTACAAATAACACTGGAAAACCAAGAAAAAGATAATCTCTGCCATTTACAACTAAGGATGAAGGTGAGTGGCTTTATTCAAAATTTTAACTTGTAGCACGTATATCACCAATTAAAATGTGCTCACTTCCTTCTGATGCATAGTTAAAAGGATCATGAACATTAAATTAAAGCAACACTATATCATTTAATGAATTAACAAACAATTAGAGGGTAATGTTGCATATAAAGGCTAACATAATAATTTAAGTTTGTTAGAATTACATAGGCCTACCTTAGTATTCATAGCCTAGAAATGGTCTGCTTTTCACCTCACCAGTGTGTATTGCGGTAGTAAAATATTATTTTATGCAAGAATCCGTTGAGATCTCATCTTGAAATTTTGCATGCGTGTACTCAGTTAGACTGGACAACACACATAATTTTTATAAAGAAATCGGAGGGTAGGTATTTTGGAAATTTCAAAAAATGTTCTTTTGGAATAGTTTAAAATTTTCAGATTTAAGTAGCATAATCTCGTTACATATCAAATTGAAGGGAATTTTTAGAGGAAAACAATGGTGCAAGTTTGACCTCTCTAGGTTGTATAGTATTTGGGCTACAACATTTTATAACAATCATCGATTGACAAAAAACAGAGGTTTTTTTAATTTTTAAACCCTAGAAACTCAAAAGCCAAAGATCAGAAAAATTTGAAATCTCAATTTTAAACTAGTGTTAGTGGGTACATTACCTGAAAAAAAATCAAAATCTGAGAGGTCATGGTTCAAATCATGTAATAAAATTGGTAGATTTGACATGGAATGACCCTATAGCATCCAGGTCAAATCGAAAACTGTAGGAATGCAAGCAGGCAGGCAGGCAGGCAGGCGCCTCCTCAATTGACTGGCGTGCTCTTGCTGTAACGCGACACCAGCAGACCAGCGAGGCCCATCCGTCTCCATCTCAGTGGCTGCAGCGATACGCTTACGCAACAGCGTGGCGATGCAGAGCAGGCAGTTGCACCACGAATGCTCGCTGAGGAAGTCGATACCCACAGCTGACCCGGGGTCCGCCGAATGCGCATTGCTTCACGGATTCCACGTTCTGACAAAGCGGTGTTACATTAGACAGCGTCCGAGGAAACGAACTTCTTGTGCAACACAAGAAACAAACAAGAAAAACTGATGAGATATAACTTAGCAGCTGAGCATTCGCGTACACTATCGTATACAGCACTTAACTGATGACGTGAGATGGAATTTCAAAACACACCAACTGAAGCCCGAAGCTGAAGCAGTCTTAATTTTAACAAGCGCGGGACCACGAAGTACCACTAGTGTGAAGCGCAGCTGAATTTATAAATAGACTACGTCTTGCAAACGGTAGATGCAGATGGATAGATC
The DNA here is from genome assembly GCF_023864275.1 of Schistocerca cancellata. Classification (NCBI taxonomy): domain Eukaryota; kingdom Metazoa; phylum Arthropoda; class Insecta; order Orthoptera; family Acrididae; genus Schistocerca; species Schistocerca cancellata. The sequence goes on along the minus strand of NC_064631.1, from coordinate 609,568,517 downwards.
TGTTTGGTTGACCTTGGCTACCTCAAGGGTCAAACACAGTGCCGGACTCTAAACAGCCGGCCGAAGTGGCCGTGCGGTTAAAGGCGCTATAGTCTGGAGCCGCGCGACCGCTACGGTCGCAGGTTCGAATCCTGCCTCGGGCATGGATGTTTGTGATGTCCTTAGGTTTGTTAGGTTTAACTAGTTCTAAGTTCTAGGGGACTAATGACCTCAGCAGTTGAGTCCCATAGTGCTCAGAGCCATTTGAACCATTTTTTACTCTAAACAGAGTGAGGCTTGGTAGCAGCCTATGAAGTTAAACTTCGGTTACTCGATAAATCAGTTTAATCTAAAAGCCGTAAATTCAACTAAATACCTAGGTATTACAATTACGAACAACTTAAATTGGAAAGAACACATAGAAAACGTTGGGGGGAAGGCTAACAAAAGACAGCGTTTTATTGGCAGGACACTTTGAAAATGTAACAGACCTGCTAAGGAGACTGCCTACACTACGCTTGTCTGTCCTCTTTTAGAATACTGCTGCGCGGTGTGGGATCCTTACCAGGTAGGACTGACGGAGTACATCGAAAAAGTTCAAAGAAAGGCAGCACGTTTTGCATTATCGCGAAATATGGGAGAGAGTGTCACAGAAATGATACAGGATTTGGGCTGGAAATCATTAAAAGAAAGGTGTTTTTCGTTCCGAGGGAATCTTCTCACGAAATTTCTCCTCCGAATGTGAAAATATTTTGTTGACACCGACTTACAAAAGGAAGAACGATCACCACGATAAAATAAGGGGAATCAGGGCTCGTACGGAAAGATATAGGTGTTCGTTCTTTCCGCGCGCTAAACGAGATTGGAATAATAGAGAATTGTGAAGGTGGTTCGATGAACCCTCTGCCACGCACTTAAATGTGATTTGCAGAGTATCCATGTAGATGTAGATGTAGATGCCAATATGCTAAAGCAAACAGTGAAAATAAACAGATGTTTACGTCAAAAGTGTGATCAGGAGTTCACTGGAGTGCTATCGCAATAATTAGCACAATGGAATGGAATTGTAAGTGGTCTCAGGAAAAGTTTTGTCACGGATGCAACAATTTCCGAAGGTAAATTGCAGAGGAATAATTACGGCAGAAGCACATAAAAAACTGTGGCTCTGGAAGAGATTATCATGAACCACAACTGTCTATATTACTAGAAATGTTAAGAAATTGAGGAACATTATTCGCCACCACCAATTACGACTGCTCAATTCCTACCATGTAGAAACTTTTATATATTCTGATATTTAACCACGTAAAGGGACTAACAGTAATCTACAGGTACGTGATCCAACTTTAAACATTTTGGGTAATACAATGTGTTAATTATCGATAGTTTTCTGTTTTAATACTACCTCCAGTCTCGTTTCCTACGTGATTTTACAAAGAGTTGGTTAAGTCAGTAAGTGTTAAAATTTGATACGACTGTTGAGATGTCGACTGTTTATCAAATTACTTACTGGTATTAATGGTCACAAAGGAGCTTGGTCGCTTTACAACCTTCCGTTGTTAAATTCGTTTGCTGTACACTTAGGTGACAAAAGTTGGCTCAAATTGCTCTGAGCACTATGGGTCTTAAGATCTGAGGTCATCAGTACCCTAGAACTTAGAACTACTTAAAGCCAACTAACCTAAGGACAGCATACATATCCATGCCCGAGGCAGGAATGGAACCTGCGAACATAGCAGCCGCGTGGTTCCGGACTGAAGCGCCTAGAACCGCTCTGCCACAGCGGCCGGCGGTCACAAAAGTCATGAGATACCTCTAATATCGTGTCGGACCCCTTTTGCACGTGGTAGTACTGCAACTCGAATTGGCATGGACACAACAAGTACTTGGAAGTCCCCTGCAGAAATATTGAGCCATGCTGTCTCTACAGCCGTCCATAATTGCGAAAGAGTTGCCGGTGCAGGATTTTGTGCACGAACTGACCTCCCCATTATATCCCATAAATGTTCAATGGGATTCATGTCGGGTAATATGGGCAGCCAAACCATTTTCTCGAATTTTCCAGAATGCTCTTCAAAGCAGTCGCTAACTACTGTTGCCAGGTGCCATGGCGCGTTGTCATTCACAGAAATTCAACCGTTCTTTGGGAACATGAAGTCCATGAAAGGCTGCAAATCGTCTACAAGTAGCCGAATGTAGTAATACCAGTCAATGATTGGTTCAGTTCCACTTAAACGTAACCCACACTGTCATGGGGCCACCACCAGCTTGCACAGGGCCTTGATAACAACTTGGGTCCATGGCTTCGTGAGGCCTGCGCCACACTCGAACCCTACAATCAGCTCTTACCGACTGTAGTCGGGACTCAGGAAACGGTGTTCGAGTCGAGCCCAGGAGAGGCTCTGCAGGCGGTGTCGCGCTGTTAGCAAAGGCACTCGCGTCCGTCCTTTGCTGCCGTAGCACTGTAACACCAAATTTCGCCGTACTTTCCTAAAGGCCGTCGAACGTCGCTCATTGATCTCTGTGGTTATTTCACGCAGTGTTGCTTGTCTGCCAACACTGACAACTCTACGCAAACGCCGCTGCTCTCGAACGTTCAGTGAAGGCCGTCGATCACTACCTCGTCCGTGGTGAGAAGTGATGCCTGAAATTTTGTATTCTCGGCACACTCTTGGCACTGCGGATCTCGGAACACTGAATTCCCAAACGATTTTCGAAATGGAATGTCCCAAGCGTTAAAAGTCTGTTATTTCCCGTTGTGCGGGCATAATCACGTCAGAAATCTATCCACATGAACCATCTGAGTACAAATGACAGATCGGTCAAGGCACGGCCCTTTTTATCTTGTGTACGCCATACTACCGCCGCTTTCATAAATGCATATCGCTGTCCCATGACTTTTGTCACCTCAATGTTACTTTTGAACTTCATTGTGACTGAATTTTAGTAATTAATTTCACATCAGTACTTCACAGATATCTAAATAACTACATAATAAGACTTTTGCTGGCATCCATCTTGTTTGTTTTTTTTTCAACTAACTTTGCAACAATAAAGGAAAAGCTTGCATAAAAGTAATTCAGTTCACTTACAAAATTTGTCCAGTCAGGTTGGGCGGCCATCATATTTTGTTTTTGTTATTTATCTCAGAGGGATGAACTAAGGGTAAATTACACTCATGCTCATAAATTAAGGATAATGCTAATACATTGTGAAACAATGCTCTGGTGGGCGGTTGCGGGTTTAAATAACTTCGGGGTATGACCATGCGGTGCATTTGACCTGTGGTCGTCGCACGGTGGCGCTGGCAGCAGTCCACATTCACAGAAGTGTGTTGGTGCATGTCATAGTACGGTGCACCGAGTAAGTGTCCACACGTTTTCAGGCGTGCTAATGGTGACTGTGTGTTGAAAATGGCTCAAAGAACACATATTGATGACGTTATGAGGCGTAGAATACCAGGGCGACTGGAGGCTGGTCAAACACAGCAGATCGTAGCACGGGCATCCCGTCTGCCACAAAGTGTGATCTCAAGATTATGGCAACGATTCCAGCAGACAGGAAACGTGTCCAGGCGCTACAGTACGGGACGTCCACAGTGTACAACGCCACAAGAAGACCGATATCTCACCATCAGTGTCCGCAGACGGCCACGGAATACTGCAGGTAGCCTTGCTCAGGACCTTACCGCAGCCACTGGAACAGTTGTCTCCAGACACAGAGTCTACATACGACTGAACAGACACGGTTTATTCACCCGGAGACCTGCAAGGTGCATTCCACTGACCCTGGTCACAGGAGAGTCCGTAAAACCTGGTGTCAAGAACAAAGTACATGGTCATTCGAACAGTGGTCCCAGGTTGTGTTCACGGACGAGTCCAGGTATAGTCTGAACAGTGATTCTCGCCGGGTTTTCATCTGGCGTGAACCAGGAACAAGATACCAACCCCTTAATGTCCTTGAAAGGGACCTGTATGGAGGTCGTGGTTTGATGGTGTGGGATGGGATTATGATTGGCGCACATACACCCCTGCATGTCTTTGACAGAGGAACTGTAACAGGTGAGGTGTATCGGGACATCATTTTGCACCAGTATGTCCACCTTTTCAGGGGTGCAGTGGGTCCCACCTTCCACCTGATGGATGACAACGCACGGCCTCACCGAGCTGCCATCGTGGAGGAGTAGCTTGAAACAGAAGATATCAGGCGAATGGAGTGGCCTGCCTGTTCTCCAAACCTAAACCCCATCGAGCACGTCTGGGATGCTCTCGGTCGACATATCACTGCACGTCTTCAAACCCCTAGGACACTTCAGGAGCTCCGACAGGCACTGGTGCAAGAATGGGAGGCTATACCCCAGCAGCTGCTCGACCACCTGATCCAGAGTATGCCAACCCATTGTGCGGCCTGTGTACGTATGCATGGTGATCATACCCAATATTGATGTCGGGGTACATGCGAAGGAAGCAGTGGCGTTTTGAAGCACATGTGTTTCGGGATGGTTTTCTCAACTTATCACCAATACCGTGGACTTACAGATCTGTGTCGTGTGTGGTTCCTATGTGCCTATGCTATTAGCGCCAGTTTTGTGTAGTGCCACGTTGTGTGGCACCACATTCTGCAATTATCCTTAATTTATGAGCATGAGTGTAGTTGCTGCTCACATCCTGACACTTATTAGTCACTGTTTGTTTAGTGGGTATAACTAAGAATCAATATACTTCAGACAGAAAATGCAGTTAAGTGTGTTATGTATGTCTGTTGTAGGTAAAGAACCAAATCCGATATCCACCCAATGTTCGGGAATTAATTACATGATTGCTTGTGACATTAATTTTGGTACAGGCTTGTACATGCTTACAATTGGTCAATATTGTTATCAGCGACATGTTTTTCCATTACAGTAGTATGTTCCAAGCGCAAATACTGGTATCGGGCTGCGCGGAAGTTGAAATCCCGCTGGAGCAAATGGACCTCGATGGACGATAGAGGACAGTGTCGCCGTAGAGCTGCACTCGCCTAGTGAGTACGTGAACTCACCGGCCAGTAGTGCCTCTCGCGCCTGGCAGAAATACCGCCACATCTCAACGGCTCAGTCAGTCGCGTACTTCGACTGAAAGCGTTCGTTACCATGTCCATCGTACTACTGACTTCTCGTCGACTATAGTGATGCGCCCAGTGACAATACTGCATAGGTGGCTCTTCTCACATGACTCTCCATTATATACACAGTATCACGACGGACTTATCTGTGTGTGGAAGCTATGAAGAAAACGAATGTTGCCAGGTTCCGTTCGTCTGTGTGATTTGGTCCTAGCATCTGCCGTAACTGTCTGGGTGGCAGTGAGTGCACAACACCGTTCTATGTACTGACTTGGCAGAAAATTCTAAGAAATTCTGGTCTTATGTCAAAGCGGTAGGTGGATCAAAACAAAATGTCCAGACACTCTGTGACCAAAATGGTACAGAAACAGAGGATGACAGACTAAAGGCCGAAATTCTAAATGTCTTTTTCCAAAGCTGTTTCACAGAGGAAGACTGCACTGTAGTTCCTTCTCTAGATTGTCGCTCAGATGACAGAATGGTAGATATCGAAATAGACGACAGAGGGATAGAGAAACAATTAAAATCGCTCAAAAGAGGGAAGGCCGCTGGACCTTATGGGATACCACTTCTATTTTACACAGAGTACGCGAAGGAACTTGCCCCCCTTCTTGCAGCGGTGTACCGTAGGTCTCTAGAAGAGCGTAGCGTTCCAAAGGATTGGAAAAGGGCAGAGGTCATCCCCGTTTTCAAGAAGGGACGTCGAACAGATGTGCAGAACTATAGACCTATATTTCTAACGTCGATCAGTTGTAGAATTTTGGAACACGAATTATGTTCGAGTATAATGACTTTTCTGGAGACTAGAAATCTACTCTGTAGGAATCAGAATGGCTTTTGAAAAAGACGGTCGTGTGAAACCCAGCTCGCGCTATTCGTTCACGAGACTCAGAGGGCCATAGACACGGGTTCCCAGGTAGATGCCGTGTTTCTTGACTTCCGCAAGACGTTCGATACAGTTCCCCACAGTCGTTTAATGAACAAAGTAAGAGCATATGGACTATCAGACCAATTGTGTGATTGGATTGAGGAGTTCCTAGATAACAGGACGCAGCATGTCATTCTCAATGGAGAGAACTCTTCCGAAGTACGTGTGATTTCAGGTGTGCCACAGGGGAGTGTCATGGGACCGTTTCTGTTCACAATATACATAAATGACCTGGTGGATGACATCGGAAGTTCGCTGAGGGTTTTTGCAGATGATGCTGTTGTGTATCGACAGGTTGTAACAATGGAAAATTGTACTGAAATGCAGGAGGATCTTCAGCGAATTGACGCATGGTGCAGGGAATGGCAATTGAATCTCAATGTAGACAAATGTAATGTGCTGCGAATACACAGAAAGATAGATCCCTTATCATTTAGCTACAAAATAGCAGGTCAGCAACTGGAAGCAGTTAATTCCATACATTATCTGGGAGTACGCATTAGGAGTGATTTAAAATTGAATGATCATATAAAGTTGATCGTCGGTAAAGCAGACGCCAGACTGAGATTCATTGGAAGAATCCTAAGGAAATGCAATCCGAAAACAAAGGAAGTAGGTTACATAACACTCGTTCGCCCACTGCTTGAATACTGCTCAGCAGTGTGGGATCCGTACCAGATAAGGTTGATAGAAGAGATAGATAAGATCCAACGGAGAGCAGCGCGCTTCGTTACATGATCATTTAGTAATCGCGAAAGCGTTACGGAGATGATAGATAAACTCCAGTGGAAGACTCTACAGGAGAGACGCTCAGTAGCTCGGTACGGGCTTTTGTTAAAGTTTCGAGAACATACCTTCACCGAAGAGTCCAGCAGTATATTGCTCCCTCCTACGTATATCTCGCGAAGAGACCATGAGGATAAAATCAGAGAGATTAGAGCCCACACAGAAGCATACAGACAATCCTTCTTTCCACGAACAATACGAGACTGGAATAGAAGGGAGAACCGATAGAGGTACTCAGTGTACCCTCCGCCACACACCGTCAGGTGGCTTGCGGAGTATGGATGTAGATGTAGATGTAGATGTAACCTCTGGTTTGCATGTCCGGTAAATTAGAAAGCACGTCAGTTTACAGACCTGGCTGAGTCTTAGCCAGATAGGGCAGAGAAGTGTAGCAGGGTAAAGGCCGGGTTTGGCGTGCTGAGCCCGGGCGCGGGCGCAAAGGATAGCGACAGGGGATACCCAGGAGTTGCGGGAAACATACACGCCACTGACCAAAGGGTCGCTTTCCAGCCACTGAAAACAACCTGGAAATGTATGAGAAACGCTAAAATTGAGTCTAATGGAACCTCAAAGTACTTAAGGATATGAAGTTGTGCTCGTTGACCTCAGGAAATCATCGCAGTATTGCAGTTCGCTGTATGACTTCTAGTTCACGAGTAACACGAATTTCTGTAAACTATGACTTACCAAACATTTTACGCTAAACTACTGGCAATCCAGAGCAGTCACACTCTTCATCAATACGTATCACTGAAGTTTTTATAGAGTGTAAAAGCAGAATAACTTGGATTATCTGAAACTCAAATTATACCATAGTAATGATGATGTTAATTAATATAATTCAGTCAAACGAAACATTGCTCAAAGTAATTCACAGAAACTAGTAGCATGATACTAGTATGTGTTCCTTTATACAGGGTGTTACAAAAAGGTACGGCCAAACTTTCAGGAAACATTCCTCACACACAAAGAAAGAAATTATGTTATGTGGACATGTGTACGGAAACGCTTACTTTCCACGTTAGAGCTCATTTTATTACTTCTCTTCAAATCACTTTAATCATGCAATAGAAACACACAGCAACAGAAAAAAATGGTGCAAATGGCTCTGAGCACTATGGGACTTAACATCTGAGGTCATCTGTCCCCTAGAACTCAGAACTACTTAAACCTAACTAACCTAAGGACATCACACACATCCATGCCCGAGGCAGGATTCGAACCTGCGACCGTATCGGTCACGCGGTTCCAGACAGAAGCGCCTAGAACCGCACGGCCACACCGGCCGGTACACAGCAACAGAACGTACCAGCGTGACTTCAAACACTTTCTTACAGGAAATGTTCAAAATGTCCTCCGTTAGCGAGGATACATGCATCCACCCTCCGTCGCATGGAATCCCTGATGCGCTGATGCAGCCCTGGAGAATGGCGTATTGTATCACAGCCGTCCACAAAACGAGCACCAAGAGTCTCTACATTGGTACCGGGGTTGCGTAGACAAGAGCTTTCAAATGCCCCCATAAATGAAAGTCAAGAGGGTTGAGGTCAGGAGAACGTGGAGGCCATGGAATTGGTCCGCCTCTACCAATCCATCGGTCACCGAATCTGTTGTTACGAAGCGTACGAACACTTCGACTGAAATGTGCAGGAGCTCCATCGTGCATGGACCACATGTTGTGTCGTACTTGATAAGGCACATGTTCTAGCAGCACAGGTAGAGTATCCCGTATGAAATCATGATAACGTGCTCCACTGAGCGTAGGTGGAAGAACATACTGACGAAACTAAAATGAGCTCTAACATGGAAATTAAGCGTTTCCGGACACATGTCCACATAACATCTTTTCTTTATTTGTGTGTGAGGAATGTTTCCTGAAAGTTTGGCCGTACCTTTTTGTAACACCCTGTACTTTTAACCTTTCCTTAAGTATGATTAATGTTAGTTCTAAATTACTTTTATGAGCCAAATTACGTATTACGTTGGTAGATTGAAACATCGGCCATAATTAAAATCTGGTGTGTTCTACCTTTGAACTGAGTGCATCACTAGAAAAAAAAAAACAGAAGCTTGTGTACCTTTTTCGCATAGTACAGTCATCACATATACATATTTCTTCATGTGTTGTTTAATTTAATGTTACTGTATGATAGCACCACTCGATGTTTATTCAGTACTCATTTCTGCTGTAATATTCAAGTTAGAATGGTATGGGAAGTGGGAGAGTAATCAACGTGAGAAGACACTTATTTTGACATGCTTTATAATGAAATCTATGTAATTATTGATTATGGTAATTTTAACGACAATTCTGTGACAAATCATGAATTTGACTAGTGTGTTCTGATTTCCGAAGTTTGGAAGAGGCGGCGCCGGAATTCCTCGTGGTCTTTTGTTGCTCAGCAGTCAGTGGAGACGGTCGGGCGTGGAGAGTCTGGATCAGGTTTGACCGGGAGTTAGACTTCGTTTTCTGAGTCGTAGTATATCCACACCGTTATTACACTTCGAAAACGTGTGTGTGAAAGAACAGCAGCAACTGTGTGGACTTGATCTTTTCTCACTGCTTCGAGTGTTGCGTTTTTCTTGCGACTAAAGAACATTAGCTTGGGGCGAGTGATAGTATATTTCTTGATGAAGGAAACTAAGGAGAGTTCACTGTAGTATTTCGTCGAGATGTGGACTTTGATATTATCACTATGTTAGCTGAATTTATAGAGGACTCTGCCAAACAGTTCTCTATTTTACGAAAACCGAACCGCACTCACTACAATTTTCACTGATCAACTTGAAGCGCAACGGACACGCTTTTTGTAACCTCTTGTAAGGCACTCCTGGAAATTGAAATAAGAACACCGTGAATTCATTGTCCCAGGAAGGGGAAACTTTATTGACACATTCCTGGGGTCAGATACATCACATGATCACACTGACAGAACCACAGGCACATAGACACAGGCAACAGAGCATGCACAATGTCGGCACTAGTACAGTGTATATCCACCTTTCGCAGCAATGCAGGCTGCTATTCTCCCATGGAGACGATCGTACAGATGCTGGATGTAGTCCTGTGGAACGGCTTGCCATGCCATTTCCACCTGGCGCCTCAGTTGGACCAGCGTTCGTGCTGGACGTGCAGACCGCGTGAGACGACGCTTCATCCAGTCCCAAACATGCTCAATGGGGGACAGATCCGGAGATCTTGCTGGCCAGGGTAGTTGACTTACACCTTCTAGAGCACGTTGGGTGGCACGGGATACATGCGGACGTGCATTGTCCTGTTGGAACAGCAAGTTCCCTTGCCGGTCTAGGAATGGTAGAACGATGGGTTCGATGACGGTTTGGATGTACCGTGCACTATTCAGTGTCCCCTCGACGATCACCAGTGGTGTACGGCCAGTGTAGGAGATCGCTGCCCACACCATGATGCCGGGTGTTGGCCCTGTGTGCCTCGGTCGTATGCAGTCCTGATTGTGGCGCTCACCTGCACGGCGCCAAACACGCATACGACCATCATTGGCACCAAGGCAGAAGCGACTCTCATCGCTGAAGACGACACGTCTCCATTCGTCCCTCCATTCACGCCTGTCGCGACACCACTGGAGGCGGGCTGCACGATGTTGGGGCGTGAGCGGAAGACGGCCTAACGGTGTGCGGGACCGTAGCCCAGCTTCATGGAGACGGTTGCGAATGGTCCTCGCCGATACCCCAGGAGCAATAGTGTCCCTAATTTGCTGGGAAGTGGCGGTGCGGTCCCCTACGGCACTGCGTAGGATCCTACGGTCTTGGCGTGCATCCGTGCGTCGCTGCGGTCCGGTCCCAGGTCGACGGGCACGTGCACCTTCCGCCGACCACTGGCGACAACATCGATGTACTGTGGAGACCTCACGCCCCACGTGTTGAGCAATTCGGCGGTACGTCCACCCGGCCTCCCGCATGCCCACTATACGCCCTCGCTCAAAGTCCGTCAACTGCACATACGGTTCACGTCCACGCTGTCGCGGCATGCTACCAGTGTTAAAGACTGCGATGGAGCTCCGTATGCCACGGCAAACTGGCTGACACTGACGGCGGCGGTGCACAAATGCTACGCAGCTAGCGCCATTCGACGGCCAACACCGCGGTTCCTGGTGTGTCCGCTGTGCCGTGCGTGTGATCATTGCTTGTACAGCCCTCTCGCAGTGTCCGGAGCAAGTATGGTGGGTCTGACACACCGGTGTCAATGTGTTCTTTTTTCCATTTCCAGGAGTGTATTTGTGTGAGTTTTACTACCAACACAGCAATCAATTTTAAATCAGCTTCGTCATTGTGTTTACTACCTTACTTAATTATCCGTTCCACTCATTTACTCAGTTTTATTTAAATTCTTTTATCGATTATTTATTTACTTGTTTTATTGCCTGACTTTATTTGTCTGTCATCGGTGCTTGCCTGTAAAAGCTTACGATTAAACTGTGTGTGCACGAGGATAAAACTATAGCGGCGTTCGTCCCACCCATCAGACTCGTAGCCAAACTGTCTGCAGTGCGAACGCTCACTCGCAAGTAGCCATTACATTTGTGACATGTGGTGGTGCACTATCTTTTTGAGCCCTCTGTGACGTTATCTTTCACCAAGATAACACAAGACCTCTTGTCACTCTTTGCCCTTGCTGACCTGACCAACGTCGATACAGAGGGTGTTCGGCTGTTGCACTGGCCATGATGCTCACCCACTGAAAAAAATTGGTCACAGGTTGCCCAGAGACTGGCACTCCAACTCTCGCCAGCCACTACGAATTATCAACTCCGAAATGCGAGGTGTAATCAAAAAACACGGTGAATGAAATTTTTTGCTCAACTGCTGACGCCACAATCAACTGGCGTAATTTTTCGGATTGCCTGATCCGCTGAGACAGGCAGCGTCAAGTTGGAACACGTTCTGACTTGTCAATCAGCTCCAGAGACGCTTAAGTGTCGGTAGCGCATCATGGACTTCGAACAATGCGTGAACATTAAGTTCTGACTCGAATTCTGGACGTCCATTAACCTCAAAATCAGAAGAAAACGTACAAAAAGTGACAAAAATTGTTCGTTCAAATAGGTAAATAACCATTCGAGAACTTACTGAACGTGAGTCCAAAATTTGTTCTCAGGCTTTAGAGTTATTAACAGAAGGAAGATCGTGCATACTTTGCACGATGTTGAAGGATCATCTTCATTCAGATACGGACCTCATGTACAAAGTTGTATCTGAAGATGAAACTTGGTTCTATAAGAATGACCCTGAGAAAAAAAATTCAGAGTTCCCAATGGAAAATCAGTGAATCTCCTCGCCCTAAAAAGGCACGTCAGTCAAAATCGAGTATCAAAGTCTTGCTCTTTTTTTTATTATTATTCTGAGGGCATAGTGCTGTCAAAGTTCGTTCCAAAAGCGACAACTGTAATCGCTGAATTTTGCGTTTGCAAAACGACGTACGAAGAAAGAAACCAGAAAAATGGATTGGCTGCTTCCTTCTTTATCAAGACAACGTGCCGTGCCACACTTCGCTTTTGATTCGCTAGTATTTGGCCGGAAAAAGTGTTTCTGTCTGTCCACATCCGCATTACTCATTAGATTTAGCAAAATGTGGCTTCTGGCTCTTCCAAAAAATTAAACTCATGCTTGGAGAAAAACGTTTTTATGCCATTTCTGACACTGAGAGGGCCACGACAGAGCAGCTGAACACTCTTCCGAAAGAAGCCTTCCAGAAATGGCTTCATCGTTGGGGTAAGTGCACTGCTAGCCAATGCAAGTATTTTAAAGGGGTTCTATCAAATTCTATGTAGGCTTATTACTTCGTTTACAATACAATTATTCTGCGAGTTATTTGAAACAGCTTCGAATGAGGTGCCCGTGTCCGTCATCCAAGTTCGAAAATCATCTCGTCTCGATGCCCAACCAGGTTGTCGCCATTGTTGTTGCCATAGGTGGCTGGTCTGTATACTATATTTCGCTGCTTGTGTAAACCCATTCCACCCACATATTTAATACTATGTTCTTCCAACTAGTATTGTATACGCTCGATAAGGAAAATCTTCCTTATCTGCTTTCTTTTCTGGTGTGAAGTAGTGCTGGAGGGAATTGACACCATGAATCCTGCAGGGCTGTCCATAACTCCGTAAGAGTACGAGCGGGTGGAGATCTCTTCTGTACAGCACGTTGCAAGGCATCCCAGATATGGTCAATAATGTTCATGTCTGGGTTCAAAATGGTTCAAAAAAATGGTTCAAATGGCTCTGAGCACTATGGGACTTAACTTCTGAGGTCATCAGTCCCCTAGAACTTAGAACTACTTAAACCTAACTAGCCTAAGGACATCACACACATCCGTGCCCGAGGCAGGATTCGAACCTGCGACCGTAGCGGTCGAGCTGTTCCGGACTGTTTATTTATTTATTGTTCCGTGGGACCAAATTAAGGAGAAGTCTCCATGGTCATGGAACGAGTCAATACATGAAATTATAACACGATATTAGAAACAGATAAAATGAAATATAAAAAAAAACATATTCAGGTGACAAGTCGTAAGTTTAAATGAAGACAATCAACAATGTAACACTGGAATTTGCTTAATTTTTTAGCTCTTCCAGGAGCTCCTCGACAGAATAGAAGGAGTGAGCCATGAGGAAACTCTTCAGTTTAGACTTAAAAGAGTTTGGGCTACTGCTAAGATTTTTGAGTTCTTGTGGTAGCTTATTGAAAATGGATGCAGCAGAATACTGCACTCCTTTCTGCACAAGAGTCAAGGAAGTGCATTCTACATGCAGATTTGATTTCTGCCTAGTATTAACTGAGTGAAAGCTGCTAACTCTTGGGAATAGGCTAATATTGCTAACAACAAACGACATTAAAGAAAATATATACTGTGAGGGCAATGTCAGAATTCCCAGATTTTTGAATAGGGGTCGACAAGAGATTCTCGAACTTACACCACATATAGCTCGAACAGCCCGTTTTTGCGTCTAGAACCGCTCGGCTGGCTCATGTCTGGGGAGTTTGGTGGCAAGAGGAAGTGTTTAAACTCAGAAGAGTGTTCCTGGAGCCACTGCAGCAATTCTGGACGTATAGGGTGTCGCATTGTCCTGCTGTAATTGCCGAAGTCAGGTGATTAGGTGATCAGATAGGATGTTTACGTACGTGTCACCTGTCACAGTCGTATCTAGACGTAGAAGGGGTTCCATATAACTCCAACTGCACATGCCCCACACCATTACAGAGTCTCCACCAGCTTGAAAGTCCCCTGCTGACATGTAGACATGTAGGATCCATCGATTCATGAGGGTGTCTCCATACCTGTACATGTCCATCCGCTCGATACAATTTGAAACGAGACTCGGCCCACCAGGCAATAAGCTTCCAGTCATCAACAGTCCAATGTCGGTATTGACGGGCCCAGGTGTGGCGTAAAGATTTGTGTCGTGCAGTCATGAAGGGTTCACGAGTGGGCCTTCGGCTCCGAAAGCCCATATGGATAATGTTTCATTGAATGGTTCGCGCGCTGACGCTTGTTGATGGCTCAGCATTGAAATCTGCAGCAATTTGTGGAAGGGTTGCACTTTTGTCACGTTGAACGATTCTCTTCCGTCGGCGTCGGCGTTGGTCCCATTCTTGCAGGATCTTTTTCCGGCCGCAGCGATGTCGAAGATTTGATGTTTTACCAGATTCCTGATATTCACGGTATACTCGTGAAATGGTCGTACGGGAAAATCCCCACTTCATCATTGCTACCTCGGAGATGCTATGTCAGATGGCTTGTGCGCCGACTATACGACACCACTTAAACCTTGTTAACCTGCCGTTGTAGCAGCAGTAATCGATTTAACACCTGCGCCAGACACTCGTTGTCTTATATAGGCGTTGGTGACCGCAGTGTCGTATTCTGCCTGTTTACGTGTTGTTGTTGTGGTCCTCAGTCCTGAGACTGGTTTGATGCAGCTCTCCATGCTACTCTATCCTGTGCAAGCTTCTTCATCTCCTAGTACCTACTGCAACCTACATCCTTCTGAATCTGCTTAGTGTATTCATCTCTTGGTCTCCCCCTCCCACTTTTACCCTCCACGCTGCCCTCCAATACTAAATTGGTGATCCCTTGATGACTCAGAACATGTCCTACCAACCGATCCCTTCTTCTGGTCAAGTTGTGCCACAAACTTCTCTTCTCCCCAACCCTACTCAATACTTCCTCATTAGTTATGTGATCTACCCATCTAATCTTCAGCATTCTTCTGTAGCAGCACATTTCAAAAGCTTCTATTCTCTTCTTGTCCAAACTATTTATCGACCATGTTTCACGTCCATACATGGCTACACTCCATACAAATACTTTCAGAAATGACTTCCTGACACTTAAATCTATACTCGATGTTAACAAATTTCTCTTCTTCAGAAACGCTTTCCGTCCCATTACCAGCCTACATTTTATATCCTCTCTACTTCGACCATCATCAGTTATTTTGCTCCCCAAATAGCAGAACTCCTTTACTACTTTAAGTGTCTCATTTCCTAATCTAATACCCTCAACATCACCCGACTTAATTCGACTACATTCCATTATCCTCGTTTTGCTTTTGTTGATGTTCATCTTATATCCTCCCTTCAAGACACCATCCATTCCGTTCAACTGCTCTTCCAAGTCCTTTGCTGTCTCTGACAGAATTACAATGTCATCGGCGAACCTCAAAGTTTTTATTTCTTCTCCATGGATTTTAATACCTATTCCGAATTTTTCTTTTATTTCCTTTACTGCTTGCTCAATATACAGATTGAATAACGTCGGGGAGAGGCTGCAACCCTGTCTTACACCCTTCCCAACCACTGCTTCCCTTTCATGTCCCTCGACTCTTATAACTGCCATCTGGTTTCTGTACAAATTGTAAATAGCCTTTCGCTCCCTGTATTTTACCCCTGCCACCTTTAGAATTTGAAAGAGAGCATTCCAGTCAACACTGTCAAAAGCTTTCTCTAAGTCTACAAATGCTAGAAACGTAGGTTTGCCTTTCCTTAATCTTTCTTCTAAGATAAGTCGTAAGGTCAGTATTGCCTCACGTGTTCCACTATTTCTACGGAATCCAAACTGATCTTTTCCGAGGTCGGCTTCTACTAGTTTTTCCATTCGTCTGTAAAGAATTCGTGTTAGTATTTTGCAGCTGTGGCTTATTAAACTGATTGTTCGGTAATTTTCACATCTGTCAACACCTGCTTTCTTTGGGATTGGAATTATTATATTCTTCTTGAAGTCTGAGGGTATTTCGCCTGTTTCATACATCTTGCTCACCAGATGGTAGAGTTTTGTCAGGACTGGCTCTCCCAAGGCCGTCAGTAGTTCCAATGGAATGTTGTCTACTCCGGGGGCCTTGTTTCGACTCAGGTCTTTCAGTGCTCTGTCAAACTCTTCACACAGTATCGTATCTCCCATTTCATCTTCATCTACATCCTCTTCCATTTCCATAATATTGTCCTCAAGTACATCGCCCTTGTATAAACCCTCTATATACTCCTTCCACCTTTCTGTTTTCCCTTCTTTGCTTAGAACTGGGTTTCCATCTGAGCTCTTGATGTTGATACAAGTGGTTCTCTTCTCTCCAAAGGTCTCTTTAATTTTCCTGTAGGCAGTATCTATCTTACCCCTAGTGAGATAAGCCTCTACATCCTTCCATTTGTCCTCTAGCCATCCCTGCTTAGCCATTTTGCACTTCCTGTCGATCTCATTTTTGAGGCGTTTGTATTCCTTTTTGCCTGCTTCATTTACTGCATTTTTATATTTCCTGCTTTCATCAATTAAATTCAAGATTTCTTCTGTTACCCAAGGATTTCTACTAGCCCTGTCAATTGTTCCCTTATGCTCTCCCTGAAACTCTGTACAACCTCTGGTTCTTTCAGTTTATCCAGGTCCCATCTCCTTAAATTCCCACCTTTTTGCAGTTTCTTCAGTTTTAATCTACAGGTCATTATGTTTACGTATCTCTGTATTTAAATACGCGTGCCTATACTAGTTTCTTTTGCGCTTCAGTGTATGATAAGCACTTGTCGTTTGTTATGCGTTTTCTAGTATACACCGGCTCCTTTAGTCCAAAATGCACGTTTTACAGAAACTGAAGAATGAAAGCCAACTGCACCAGAAACTGTATAAACATCGAGTTGCACACTACGTTAGCTACTTTAGCTTGGTGGAAGTTAGGATGTACTGTCTGTTGTACTCTATACGCGTATGAAGCGAAGATCAAATGTATATAAGCCTCTGTATGCCCTCTGATCTCTCTTACCTTGTACTCTCACAATGTCTACGCGAGACATATGATAGATTCAGAAGAATTATCGGTGTCTTCGTTGTATACAGTTTCTCTAAATTTATCTCACTGTGCTTCGCGAGAACGAAGGTACCTTTCCTCCAGAGATTTCCATTTAAGTTCCCCGAACTCCTCTGTTATACTTCAGTATGGAGTATACTGACCAATTACGGTGAGCGTCTGCCACCATGCATACTTGACGACTGCAAAAACTAGACTGTTGTTGCGGAATTGGTTGCACTGACATCTTGTGTGTGGCTTCCAATCCAGATGCACCACAATTTTGCAGTACCGTCCCCACAAATCTCTCATCCCCCTTCTTCGCACTATTGATTTAGTGAGTTCGTCCCATATCATACTGGAACGTAATACGACCCTTAAATGTTTAAACTGTGTGATAGGCTACAGACACTTACTACTAACCAACAAATTGGATACTATAAGATTCTTCATCTTTAAAGCCGTTCTGTTGCATTTGTAGATATTACACACAGCTCCCGTTCAGTACATCAAGTCGAAGTACTGTTCAAGTACAAAAAAATATTTATGTAGCGCCATGTTTTTCTTTTAAAAGGTAATATTTTAGAGCGTAGCCGCGCGGGATTAGCCGAGCGGTCTAGTCGCAGCAGCAATGCCTGTCCGGCTGGTCGCGGTGGAGGTTCGAGTCCTGCCTCGGGCATGGGTGTGTGTGTTTGTCCTTAGGATAATTTAGGTTAAGTAGTGTGTAAGCTACCTTAGCAGTTAAGTCCCATAAGATTTCACACACATTTGAACATATTTTAGAGCGTAGGCCTAATTACTTATTTTCACGATCACCAGTGATATCCAAAAAGTTTTTCATATTGAGTAACAAAATTGTATTTCATAGTCGGAGACATGATGACACTACTCCCATAACCGCCTAACAGCACATTATGGGTTTCATCTTTGACGTTCTCTGACGAGTCTTTCCACTTCGGCATTTATTCATCTTTGGAAACAAAGATTGTAAGACTGATGCTTCAAAGCTTCAAAAGTTCGAGTGCGCTGTCGTCAGTGGTAGATGCACGTGTCATGTAATAAATAAATTTACCGCGACAGCATTCTACCTAGTTTGTTCGCATAGTACGACGCATTTATTGTTTTTGTAACATTTCACACTTCATATTAACAATGACAGCGTACAAAAACTCGACAAACAGTTATTCTTATATACCAAATACGGTTACAATGACTCTTGATTACGTAGCAGATGTTTTGAGTTTTCGACGAGTGCGATCAGTGCCACATTATCGACCGTCACTTAGGTTCAGATGTGTGAAGAGCTAGCCGAGTTTTCTTCCGTCTCAATTTAGTACAGAAAATCGTCTCGTCAGTTCGAGGACTCGTATTCGGGAAAGTGGGGTTCAGATACCCTTTGGCCTGTTGGCATTTAAGTTTTCCGTGGCTTTTGTAAATCATTCAGCAAGACCACTAATGTTCCCCATCTCCACCCTTGTCCAATAATAGTTCATGTGATGTGTGTAATGAGAGAGCACCAGCAGCAGCGAGTACTGTTTGTATAAAGCGTTTATTTTGCATTTTGTTTACGACCTTCCACTAAGGAAGGGATTCTATTTGTGTTTATCTGCTCTGCATAGTAACTAACAGTTCTTGATAAAACTTTACGTAGTTTTCGTGTTAGATTTCTTAGTGTTTTCTTGATCGTTTAGAACAGAAAGCGCTCTAAAACCGTCTTTGTTTGTTTCGCGGCCGTTAGCCACTAGTCACTTGAATCAGCAGTTGTCTTGTGACAGCCAGAGCGAGAGCACCAGCAGCAGCGAGTAGTGTTTGTATAAAGCGTTTTTGTACTTATTTGCTGCGCTTAGCTTTTAAATAGTTTTTCTGGGAAAACCTAGCGTAGTTTTCGCGTCTCGTATTTCAGTGAGTGTTTCTTGATTATCAGAGTAGCTCATCAGAAGATTATCTTGGGAATTTGTCATCGTATAGGGTAGGGTAAACATAGTCATGTGTAGGGACTGTGGTTGTTGTGAGCGGACGCAAGGAGAATTGGCCACTCTTCGGGGGCAGGTGGAGGCTTTGTCTGTTAGGCTCATCGAGCTTGAGGCGCAGGCGTCGGCTCGTAGTGGCGTTGGGGCAACTGTGGTGAGACCTATGCCTACTTCGGTGGCCTTGGAATCACATGGAGCCCCTGATGTCGCTGCGTCTTCCGGCAGTGAGCATCTTTCCGGTCAGCCATCACTCCAGGGTGAATGGCGGACAGTGGTGGGCTCGCGCGTGCCTGGCCGAAAGGCGAAGGTGGGATCTGGCCGCGTGGCAGCTGCCTTACCCCTTTCCAACAGGTACGGGGTGCTTCCTAGTGGTGATGACATCGTTTCCGAGCCACCACAGGATGCCTCGCCTGTTGGGCCAGTGGCCGATTCTCCGGCAAGGTCCCGACAGTCACAGAGGGCGGGCCTATTAGTTATAGGGAGCTCCAACGTTAGGCGGGTTATGGAGCCCCTCAGGAAAATAGCGGGTAGGTCGGGGAAGAATGCCAGTGTGCACTCGGTGTGCTTGCCGGGGGGTCTCGTCCGTAATGTGGAGGAGGCCCTTCCGGCAGCTATTGAACGCACTGGGTGTGACCGGCTGCAGATAGTAGCACATGTCGGAACGAATGACGCCTGCCGCTTGGGTTCTGAGGCCATCCTTGGTTCCTTCCGGCGGCTGGCTGATTTGGTGAAGACAACCAGCATCGCACGCGGAGTGCAAGCTGAGCTTAATATCTGCAGCATAGTGCCCAGAGTCGATCGCGGTCCTCTGGTTTGGAGCCGTGTGGAGGGTCTAAACCAGAGGCTCAGACGACTCTGCGACTATAATGGTTGCAAATTCATCGACCTCCGTTATTGGGTGGAGAACTGTAGGGCCCCCCTAGACAGGTCAGGCGTGCACTACACACCGGAAGCAGCTACTAGGGTAGCAGAGTACGTGTGGCGTGCACACGGGGGTTTTTTAGGTTAGAGGGACCCCCCCTTGGGCGAAACGATAAAATACCTGACGGCTTACCAGAGAGGACATTATCATCGTTGATAAAGAACGTCCGTCCTCAGAGACCAAAAACAGGAAAAGTTAACGTAATATTGGTAAACTGCAGGAGTATCCAGGGCAAGGTTCCTGAATTAGTATCTCTTATTGAAGGAAATAGTGCGCATATAGTATTAGGAACGGAAAGTTGGTTAAAACCGGAAGTGAACAGTAACGAAATCCTAGACACAGAATGGAATATATACCGCAAGGATAGGATAAACGCCAATGGTGGAGGAGTATTTATAGCAGTAAAGAATTCAATAATATCCAGTGAAGTTATTAGCGAATGCGAATGTGAAATAATCTGGGTTAAGCTAAGTATCAAAGGTGGGTCAGATATGATAGTCGGATGCTTCTATAGACCACCTGCATCAGCAACCGTAGTAGTTGAGCGCCTCAGAGAGAACCTGCAGAACGTCGTGAAGAAGTTTCGTGATCATACTATTGTAATAGGGGGAGACTTCAATCTACCAGGTATACAATGGGATAGTCACACAATCAGAACTGGAGCCAGGGACAGAGACTCTTGTGACATTATCCTGACTGCCTTGTCCGAGAATTACTTCGAGCAGATAGTTAGAGAACCAACTCGTGAAGCTAACGTTTTAGACCTCATAGCAACAAATAGACCGGAACTTTTCGACTCCGTGAATGTAGAAGGGGGTATCAGTGATCATAAGTCAGTGGTTGCATCAATGACTACAAGTGTAATAAGAAATGCCAAGAAAGGAAGGAAAATACATTTGCTTAACAAGAGTGATAGGGCACAAATCGCAGAATATCTGAGTGACCACCATCAAACGTTCATTTCTGAGGAAGAGGATGTGGAACAAAAATGGAAAAAATTCAGAAACATCGTCCAGTACGCCTTAGATAAGTTCGTACCGACTAATGTCCAAAGCGAGGGGAAAGATCCACCGTGGTATAACAATCATGTACGAAAGGTACTACGGAAACAAAGAAAGCTTCATCATAGGTTTAAGAGTAGTCGAATCATAGCTGATAAGGAAAAGCTGAACGAAGCGAAAAAGAGCGTAAAGAGAGCAATGAGAGAAGCATTCAACGAATTCGAACATAAAACATTGGCAAACAATCTAAACAAGAACCCTAAAAAGTTTTGGTCATATGTAAAATCGGTAAGCGGATCTAAATCCCCTATTCAGTCACTCGTTGACCACGATGGCACCGAAACAGAGGACGACCGAAGAAAGGCAGAAATACTGAATTCAGTGTTCCGAAACTGTTTCACTGCGGAAAATCGTAACACGGTCCCTGACTTCAGCCGTCGCACGGACGCCAAAATGGAAAATATTGAAATAAACGATATCGGAATTGAAAAACAACTGCTATCACTTAGTAGCGGAAAAGCATCCGGACCAGACGAGATACCCTTAAGATTCTACAGTGATTATGCTAAAGAACTTGCCCCCTTTCTATCAGCAATTTATCGTAGATCGCTGGAAGAACGTAAAGTACCTAGCGACTGGAAGAAAGCGCAGGTCGTTCCCATTTTCAAGAAGGGTCATAAATCAGATGCGAATAATTATAGGCCTATTTCGCTTACGTCAATCTGTTGTAGAATAATGGAACATGTTTTGTGTTCTCGTATTATGACGTTCTTAGATAATACAAATCTCCTTCATCATAACCAACATAGATTACGCAAACAGAGATCATGTGAAACTCAGCTCGCCCTATTTGCCCAAGAAATTCACAGTGCCGTAGACACTGGCGAGCAGATTGATGCCGTATTCCTGGACTTCAGGAAGGCATTTGATACGGTTCCGCACTTACGATTAGTGAAAAAAATACGAGCTTACGGAATATCGGACCAGGTTTGTGATTGGATTCAGGATTTCCTAGAAGAAAGAACTCAACATGTCATTCTTAACGGTTCAAAATCTGCAGATGTAGAGGTAATTTCGGGAGTACCGCAAGGAAGCGTGATAGGACCTTTATTGTTTACAATATACATAAATGACTTAGTTGACAACATCGGTAGCTCCGTGAGGCTATTTGCAGATGACACGGTTGTCTACAAGAAAGTAGCAACATCAGAAGACTCGTACGTACTCCAGGAAGACCTGCAGAGGATTAATGCATGGTGCGACAGCTGGCAGCTTTCCCTAAACGTAGATAAATGTAATATAATGCGCATACATAGGGGCAGAAATCCATTCCAGTACGATTATGCCATAGGTGGTAAATCATTGGAAGCGGTAACGACCGTAAAATACTTAGGAGTTACTATCCGGAGCGATCTGAAGTGGAATGATCACATAAAACAAATAGTGGGAAAAGCAGGCGCCAGGTTGAGATTCATAGGAAGAATTCTAAGAAAATGTGACTCATCGACGAAAGAAGTAGCTTACAAAACGCTTGTTCGTCCGATTCTTGAGTATTGCTCATCAGTATGGGACCCTTACCAGGTTGGATTAATAGAAGAGATAGACATGATCCAGCGAAAAGCAGCGCGATTCGTCATGGGGACATTTAGTCAGCGCGAGAGCGTTACGGAGATGCTGAACAAGCTCCAGTGGCGGACACTTCAAGAAAGGCGTTACGCAATACGGAGAGGTTTATTATCGAAATTACGAGAGAGCACATTCCGGGAAGAGATGGGCAACATATTACTACCGCCCACATATATCTCGCGTAATGATCACAACGAAAAGATCCGAGAAATTAGAGCAAATACGGAGACTTACAAGCAGTCGTTCTTCCCACGCACAATTCGTGAATGGAACAGGGAAGGGGGGATCAGATAGTGGTACAATAAGTACCCTCCGCCACACACCGTAAGGTGGCTCGCGGAGTATAGATGTAGATGTAGATGTAGATGTAGATGTAGATATCGTCGTCGACTGGACGTGTAACTCTTCCTGTTTTATTTGTTCTATAAAGACACGAACCGTCGCCTTGTTGTGATTTAGTTTCCTTGAGCCTTTTCTTAATTCACTTTTTGAACGCTATAATTCTGTAATAGAGGTTCAGCGCGTTATAAAAAAAAAAAAAAAAAAAAGCCAACAACATTGCCATCGCAAGTAGAAAAATTACTTACCCTCCAATTTCCTTGTTATCGATGCTGTTGGGGTTATAAATGCATAGCAACTTGATCCTTTGAACACAGTCAAGCTTAATAAATAGATGTTACTTAAAAACAATTGCAAATATTGTTCAAAATGTGTACTACTGAAAGGGTACAGTACCGCCCGACATTGAAAATAGGTACAACATACTTCATTATTTTTGTCAGAACAACACATTTTTTTTGTAAAATAACTCAATTTCAATTATTACAGCGAAGCCGGATACCAGTGTAGGAAAGAATGACAATTTATTTATTTAATTTATCATATGTGCACTCCCACAAAATAAATTCCTACATCCAGTTTGGTGAGATCTGTGAAATGAATGAATGTATGGTCGTCTGCTAACCGCAGCACTCTGCCGCTGGAGCTTGTACTGCTAAGACCTGTCTTCGTTGTGCTCTGTAAAGACAAAAGAGTGGAGACATGGTAAGCATGTGGAATATTTAAGAGTAGTTTGAAATAATAATTTCTCTATTTCAGGAACTTTTGTGGGGAGAATTAAATGACAGGCAGGTAATATTAATGGGATCGTAGTAATCTTTGGAAGCGACCAACGGTCACAATGAAACCACGTGTAGCAATAAGTTGAAATACTTCCGTGTGCTTAAGTTAAGCTGAATTACTAGCGTGTGTACAATAAGTTGAAATATTTAAGAAATAGCGTGTTGAAACGTCCCCTTAGAACAGCAAAAGCTTCAAAAGTTAGACACCACACTTGAACAAACACGTGAAGATTTAACTACTGAATTACATAACATTGAATCGAAATGTCAAAAAGTCTGTAATGACGTAAAAACACAAATTTGTGAGCATTTTCAGCCTATTTTTTCGCGGCATGAAAATGCATTACAGAATCACGAAGCAGCCATAAAAGAGCTGCAAACCATTGTTCATGAAAATCATGAGACCTTGTGGGCTAAAATTGACTCAGTTGCATCTACCGATTCGGTTACGCAACTGGCAAAAACTCAGGAAAACTTAAAGAACACAGTAGATTCGATTTCAACACAAATGGACACTCTGAAACTTGGTTCAGAAAAACACACTGAGGAAATGTGTTCACTATCGGAGAAAGTAGCTGAACTTTCGGATCAGGTCACTAACTTATCTACAAAGGTAGATGATGATCTGAATGACACAAGACCCGTAGCCTTCACTGACACAGAAGACTATGAACAAATAAGAAAATTCAAACAAAATCAAAATCAAATTAATACACAGTATAAAAGAGAAATCCGGGAAGTACAAGATCAGTTGACGCAGGTGATACAAGAATTACGTATTTCAGAGGACACTCGCGCCCCAATACTGGAAGAGGGACATAGAAATACGGAAAAGCCACAATATAATAACACAGAGCATTTCGGTAATTATGAAAGGAATTGGCAAGGTGCACCGAATTTTGAGATGGAACCGCCGACACGACGTAACAATGACCGATATGTGACTCGCCGACATGATGATTTTGACTATAAGCTGTTCATTACTACACGTAAATTCAAAACATTTAAGAATTCTGGCAACGTTACGTAGCACTCTCTATATGAAAATCACTGGCTGTGCTGTGTGCAGTATGTGGCTAGTTTGAATTGTTGTCTGCCATTGTTGTCATGAACTGCTATAGCTGGATGCGAACAGCGCATAGCGCTGGGCAGTTGGAGGTGAGCCGCCAGCAGTGGTGGACGTGGGGAGAGAGAGAGATGGCGGAGTTTTGGTAATCTGTAAGACTGAATGTCAATTATGAATATTAAGGTAAATACATTGTTTGTTCTCTATTAATATCTTTCATTTGCTAACTATCCCTATCAGTAGTTAGTACCTTCAGTGGTTTGAATCTTTTATTTAGCTGGCAGTAGTGGCGCTCGCTGTTTTGCAGTAGCTTGAGTAGCGAAGATTTTTGTGAGGTAAGTGATTTGTAAAAGGTATAGGTTAAAGTTAGTCGGGCCATTGTTTTGTAGGGGTTATTGAAAGTCAGATTGCGTTGCGCTAAATAATATTGTGTGTCAGGTTAAGCACAGGCTTGTATAATTGTTCTAAGCGGACATTTCATATGTATAAATTATTCTAAGGGGACGTTTCAGTGTGTACCATAAGTTGAAATATTTAAGAAATGGCGTGTGCAGGACTTGAAATTAGGGACGAGTACTTCCACGTGGTGAGTACTGTGTGAGTCTCAATCTATGTATGAGACAAAGGATAAAGTAAAGCACTCGTACATGGTATCAGTTGAGTACTCGCGTATGTGATGAATATGTTTTTAATATTACTTTGCATGATATGATTCCGTGTGACGCTTGATTCAAACTATAAAACTCTGAGAGAGAAGCAAGGTGAGTCGGCCGTCTATCCAGCAACGCCACTTGGCTTGCATTGCACAGGAAGACGTGCATATATCTCCAGAGTTCATAGTAGGAAAGTAGAATTACAAAGTGGGGCAGTGTCGTGTGAAACTGGGATAAATATTAATTGAAGTGGGAAAGCTGAAAGTGATAATGTTGTGACTAATCCCTGTGTTGTATTTCATGTTGTAGTGTGGTGTATGTCATGTAATTTAAGTATGTGTGGTTTGCATGGGAGAGTAGCAAGGTAGTTTCAGAGGTAGTGGGTTATGCGTGTTCCTTTTGTACTGCTCGGTCTGGAAGAAAGTTTCGTGATGATGATTGTGAGAGTCGAAGTGTGAGGTATAATAAAAGATCCACCATGCTATCCAGAAAGTGCACTGTAGCGTTAAATAATTACGAGACCATAAGATAGAGATTCACCAATGTAAAGCCATGCCCACTGGGCGGAATTTCTCATGTGTTATTGTTGTAGGTTATAGAATTTGTGTGTTTAGGTTATAGAATTTATCGGAATAAATAAGATAGCGAAAAGAAAAAGATTGGTGGACTTTTCCTTCGAATTGTATGTTGTCATGATGTCCCGAATTTATAATGTGTGCGCCATTCATATTCAGTGCGGTGGCCACGTGTTGATAAAAGCCGTTAGATAAAAGACAAAAAGAAAATGTGGTATTGCCAGTGCGTAGTGAACAGTCAGGGTTCTGTAAATTACTGATAGTCAGATGTGCGTTTCCGTTGCGTATTATTCATACAGGAGGATAATGTGTAACATAACTGAGTGTACGAGAGTTCATATTACTCGATAAATAAGAATGAATCCATTCGCTTGGCAGACCACTCATCTTGCAGGCCTGACTGCTTGATGCCACAGTATGAGCAAGGCATGTGGGTGCCTCTCACTACAAGCACAAAATAGATAAAATGTTACAAGAAAGGGCAAAATAATGTGTAAAAATGGAAAAAAGGAAGTTATAATACTTGACAGTTTAATTATTTTCATCAGCAAGCTAAATATCCCTTCCAAGACCCAGGAATTTACTGCATGTTAGACACTGTTTATTGTCAGCAAAAACAGATTACCGCTCCCCACTCGATCGACATGCAGTCTTTAGCAAAATGTGCCGTACTATTGGCACTCCCCAAGGATCGCATACCGGTGTGCCCTCACCCAGCAGACGGCAGTGCCCAGTCCGGAGGCATTAAGTGAGACTTCATTCCGCACAGTCGCTGGAGTGGGTTTCGCCACGGGCAGGTAGTTGGTTGCAGTTCTCTTCCGAACATACTCCAAATGACACTTGGCCCCGTGACTCAACAGGCAGGTCACTGCACTCATGGGTTGTAGCACATTTTTCGTCCGCATTACATTTTTACTTTACTTCTACTTTGAACCAGTCGAACAGAAACATTTAACAGCAGCAACGTAGGGAAGAAGTACGGTGCACGGAGTTGGGCGACAGATGGTTTCAGACCGTGGGAACGCGCGTGCTGACGGTGACCGCAACAAGGTGCAGTACAGTACAGACAGCCGCCAATCACACAGGGAAGCTGTACAGTGTTGTTACTTACTACTTACCATTTGGACACTGCTATGTTCCTCCAGCCATGCCGTCAACATTAGTTGCGCTAACGGAAAGTTAAAAATAATTTCGTAAAGTGAAAAAGTAAAAGTTAAGAACATATTGGCTTAGTCATTATTGGTGGAAGACGATGGACTAGTTTGCGTTTTCTGAATCTGCAGACTATTACCTTTTAATAGACATATAATTTATTCAATTCCGAAGACTACAACTATTTTTAAATTTTTTTTGAAATGTGTTCTACATGGGCGTGACCCATTGTGGCGCTGTTAAACTGCTGTCAAATGGTGTTATTATTAACGTCCGTGTTCATCAGGTACATTTTAGTGATGTGAGATAAAGTATGTGTTGTGGCTAACCTGTGATGGTTCAATATATATCGCTGGTGTGATTGTCGATTGTTTCATGTTTATTTACTCTGTCGTTATCTCGAAAATATTCGTAATTAATTCTGTTTCTTGAGTCTCTGTTTTGTTGAAGTATAATAATGAGTAAAAGTAAAGTTATTAGAAATCCTCTGAAGGCTTTTAAGAAAAGGAGAAATGTTGGAAAGCCAAAGGTATGTGTTATTACTGTAAATAATAACATTCTAACATGGTACGAGCGATGCTTGCTTTAGACAAGGAACGCCTTCGGGCTGCAGACAGGGCGGTAAAGAGTCTAGAAATACAAGCAAGAGTAAACAGGAGGAGGAACAAGAGGAACCTGGAGGAGGAGTTTGCAGAGGATGAAGATAATCCATCCTATGGACCTAGAATGCACTAAAAAGTTAATCCAATCTTTGTCGCTCGATTCCCAAAACTTTTATTTTCTCATACTAATTACATGTTTTCTAAGGATCTTCCAAACATATTTGTTTCAAACTTTCAGTAAATGTTACGCAGTACCTTCTGCATAATTTAACACAGCCTTTTTCCAAAAAAACTGTATATTTTTGAATATATAAATAAAAAATTGCAAAAAAATGTTGTGAATTTTCATTACAATTGAAAAAAAATCATCTTTAATAACTGAACTAAAATTTTGTAAAATCCCTGTGTTAAGTTGTAGCCCATATTCCAATAAATAATCTGTAAAAAGTTCAACTTCCTACCTCAAATACTTTGTGAGGAAAGATGTAATTTATAAGCGTTATTTTAACATTGCAAGTATAGGGCGTTCCGGAGCCCCTTAATAAGAAGGCGCCGTACTGTTACTGTAGTTCGCCTCCACCGGCTACGAGCGACGCAACATGCATCGAGACGGTCAAGCGGAATAAGATACCGATGATTATTCGTTGCAATTAACAGTGACTCGAAAAACGTTTGTGTGTAACAGCTCATTAGAAGTTTTGTATCAGATATGAACAAATGCAACACGTGCTTTGGACGGTATAGTGTAACGAGTTACCGAACATCATTTGTCGTGTTGAACAGAGCCTTGGTGAATGGTCATGTGAAGTTAAGAGCACATCTCGTAACACTGTGAATTGTCTTGTTGCCGTGGTAATTAGCTTCCGTGGAATTTTATTTAATGAATGAACATATTCAGGCTCTTACCTTTGTTTCTTGATTACCACTCAATGTTAATGAATAAAAACCAAGTGGCAGCCTATGTTTTGATAACTTTATTACTTAGCACTGGATTTTCTCCCACACTGCCACTTCACTTTGGCACAGTTTGTTGTTTACACGTCGAATGCTGCGCCTGCATGGAGAAGACGGCAATCGGGACGAGATCTACGAGACAACTTTACAAGACGCGAGTTAAGCAAACCAAAGTCAGTAATAATAGGAAAGTGAAAATATATACCCTCACAAATTGTAATGTTAATACAACCTGGCGCTTCTCAAAGTTGGATAGGGCATTTTAAGAAAGCCACCGTTAACGGATAGGTAGGCGAACATTATTATAATAATCCGCCGTCCCCATCCTTTTCTTAAAAAATAGCGTTATAAGGTCCCGTTGATTAGTTCGTTGCCACGAATGTTCAGCAGAATGCCAGCTCCTTCTCTGTACATTGTAAGAGCAGTGGGGAGCCCAAAATGAAGTAGTTCAGTTTTTCTGGATGGCTTCCGGTGCATTCTGGAGTTGCAGCAAATGAGAAATGTTGTAATTCTAATACGTCTCACGTGCTTCATTTTCCTCAAAATGCCATGAATTTCTACGTCTGGAAGATCATTTCATTCGGTAATCTGATCTTGACGACATGATCAGGACAAACCGGCGAACGCGAAGTTGTCCCCTGTTTACGCTATCGAGTGTAAATTACCCTATAAAATGCGGTATCGAAGAAACAAAGTACACACATCAAAAAAAGTTTTGCATCACCCCGATTCCCAGAACTCCTGAACATAAACGTTGACTGTGGATATTGTATCACAGACACAGTCCCTTTGACTGTTCAGAGATGTCACTAAACCCACTCAAAGATGTCAACAGCCATCCATGAGCAGCGCTTATTAGACGGAGGGAGTCCGACAGTCGAACAGTTACAGTCATTCCACCAGGAAGGAGGTACACGACTCGTGTTGTCCGTAGATCAACAATGCCTAGAAGGTCAATACCGCGGTTCGATCGCGTCCTCATTGTTACTTTGTGCCAGAAAGTGCTCTCAAGAAGTGAAGCGCCCAGCCGTCTCGGGGTGAACCAAAGCGATGTTGTTCGGACATGGAAGAGATGCAGAGAGACAGGAGCTGTCGATGACATGCCTCGCTCACGCCGCCCAAGGGCTACTACTGCAGTGGATGACCGCTACCTACGGATTATAGCTCGGAGAAAACCCGACCTCAACGCCACCATGTTGAATAATGCTTTTCGTGCAGCCACAGGACGTCGTGTTACGGCTCACACTGCGCGCAGTAGGCTGCATGATGCATAACTTCACTCCCGACGTCCATGGCGACCTCCATCTTTGCAACCACGACACCTTGCAGTACACTACAGATGCGTCCAACAACATGCCGAATGGACCGCTCAGGATTGGCATGACGTTCTCTTCACCGATAGGTGTCGCATATGCCTTCAACCAAACAATCGTCAGAGACGTGTTTGGAGGCAACCCGGTGAGGCTGAACGCCTTAGACGCACTCTCCGGCGAGTGCAGCGAGGTGGAGGTTCCTTGCTGTTTTGGGGTGGCATTATGTGGGGCCGACGTACGACACTGGTACGTTACGGCTGTACGATACGTGAATGTCATCCTCTGACTGATAGTACAACCATATCGGCAACATACTGGCGAGGCACTCGTCTTCACGGACGACAATTCGCGCTCCATCGTGCGCATCTTGTGAATGACATCCTTCAGGATAACGACATCGTTCGACAAGAGTGGCCAGCATGTTCTCCCGACGTGAACCCTATTGAACATGCCTAGGATAAATTGAAAAGGGCTGTTTATAGATCACGTGACGCACCAACCACTCTGAGCGATCTACACCGAATCGCCGTTGAGGGGTGGGACAATCTGGACCAACAGTGACTTGATGAACTTGTGGATAGTATGCCATGACGAATACAGACATGCATCAAGAGTATGTGCTACTGGGTATTACAGGTATCGCTATGTACAGCAATCTGGACCACCAACTCTGAAGGTCTCGCTGTATGGTGGTACAACATGCAATGTGTGGTTTTCATGAGCAATAAAAAGAGAGCAATGAGAGAAGCATTCAACGAATTCGAACATAAAACATTGGCAAACAATCTAAACAAGAACCCTAAAAAGTATTGGTCATGTGTAAAATCGGTAAGCGGATCTAAATCCCCTATTCAGTCACTCGTTGACCACGATGGCACCGAAACAGAGGACGACCGAAGAAAGGCAGAAATACTGAATTCAGTGTTCCGAAACTGTTTCACTGCGGAAAATCGTAACACGGTCCCTGACTTCAGCCGTCGCACGGACGCCAAAATGGAAAATATTGAAATAAACGATATCGGAATTGAAAAACAACTGCTATCACTTAGTAGCGGAAAAGCATCCGGACCAGACGAGATACCCTTAAGATTCTACAGTGATTATGCTAAAGAACTTGCCCCCTTTCTATCAGCAATTTATCGTAGATCGCTGGAAGAACGTCAAGTACCTAGCGACTGGAAGAAAGCGCAGGTCGTTCCCATTTTCAAGAAGGGTCATAAATCAGATGCGAATAATTATAGGCCTATTTCGCTTACGTCAATCTGTTGTAGAATAATGGAACATGTTTTGTGTTCTCGTATTATGACGTTCTTAGATAATACAAATCTCCTTCATCATAACCAACATGGATTCCGCAAACAGAGATCATGTGAAACTCAGCTCGCCCTATTTGCCCAAGAAATTCACAGTGCCGTAGACACTGGCGAGCAGATTGATGCCGTATTCCTGGACTTCAGGAAGGCATTTGATACGGTTCCGCACTTACGTTTAATGAAAAAAATACGAGCTTACGGAATATCGGACCAGGTTTGTGATTGGATTCAGGATTTCCTAGAAGAAAGAACTCAACATGTCATTCTTAACGGTTCAAAATCTGCAGATGTAGAGGTAATTTCGGGAGTACCGCAAGGAAGCGTGATAGGACCTTTATTGTTTACAATATACATAAATGACTTAGTTGACAACATCGGTAGCTCCGTGAGGCTATTTGCAGATGACACGGTTGTCTACAAGAAAGTAGCAACATCAGAAGACTCGTACGTACTCCAGGAAGACCTGCAGAGGATTAATGCATGGTGCGACAGCTGGCAGCTTTCCCTAAACGTAGATAAATGTAATATAATGCGCATACATAGGGGCAGAAATCCATTCCAGTACGATTATGCCATAGGTGGTAAATCATTGGAAGCGGTAACGACCGTAAAATACTTAGGAGTCACTATCCGGAGCGATCTGAAGTGGAATGATCACATAAAACAAATAGTGGGAAAAGCAGGCGCCAGGTTGAGATTCATAGGAAGAATTCTAAGAAAATGTGACTCATCGACGAAAGAAGTAGCTTACAAAACGCTTGTTCGTCCGATTCTCGAGTATTGCTCATCAGTATGGGACCCTTACCAGGTTGGATTAATAGAAGAGATAGACATGATCCAGCGAAAAGCAGCGCGATTCGTCATGGGGACATTTAGTCAGCGCGAGAGCGTTACGGAGATGCTGAACAAGCTCCAGTGGCGGACACTTCAAGAAAGGCGTTACGCAATACGGAGAGGTTTATTATCGAAATTACGAGAGAGCACATTCCGGGAAGAGATGGGCAACATATTACTACCGCCCACATATATCTCGCGTAATGATCACAACGAAAAGATCCGAGAAATTAGAGCAAATACGGAGACTTACAAGCAGTCGTTCTTCCCACGCACAATTCGTGAATGGAACAGGGATGGGGGGATCAGATAGTGGTACAATAAGTACCCTCCGCCACACACCGTAAGGTGGCTCGCGGAGTATAGATGTAGATGTAGATGTAAAAAGAGTGGAAATGATGTTAATGTTGATCTCTATTCCAGTTTTCTGTACAAGTTCCGGAACTCTCGGAACCGATGTGATGCAAAACTTTTTTTGATTTGTGTATAAATGTTTCAGATGCTGCATTAAGCATCAAACACATGGAGACGCAGTGACACGTTCTTAGACGAAATGCAGTTCGCATGGCATTCGGCACCTTTCCCAACAGAAGCAGAACACCCCCCCCCCCCGCCCCGCCCCCTCCCTCTCTCACTCTCTCTCTCTCTCTCTCTCTGTCTCTCTCTTTCTTTCTCTCTCTCTCTCTCTCTCTCTCTCTCTCTCCTCTCTCTCTCTCTCTGTCTCTCTCTCTCTCTCTCTCTCTCTCTCTCTCTCTCTCTGTCTCTCTCTTTCTCTCTCTCTCTCTCTGTGTGTGTGTGTGTGTATGTGTGTGTGTTTGGCACAGCCTAAGACGCTCGATGTTGTTACCAGGACGAGAAATGAAACCTGCCACTCAGTAGTGATAAGTGTAGCTGTGTAAAGGCTCAGCCAGTATTCCAGTTAAAGAGGTAAGATAAGGCTGCTTTCAACAGAACTCTCTACTGCTTGGAATAAATACTCTGTATTGGCAATTCGTAGACTGAGCTGAGTATTATCTGCGGTTCTATGAACGCTGTGACGTTGCAGATGTTTACAGAGAGGCGAACAGTCCGTGATGGTACAGTCTCGCAACAAGACAACATAACACTGCACATTAAAAATTTGAATCAAACACATCCACCCAGGGCCCCCTACAAGCCCGAGATCTGTGTATTACAGCACACAGCAAATGTTCTGTAAAAACACCGACGGATATTTTAAAAGTGGTTCAGTTAAGCGTTACGATCTGAAGACATAAATTTCATCAGTCTGGTACTCGAAACAAAATTTCCCATCTTTCGATAAAAATACTAAATCGGCATTCCACACTTGCAGGCACCGGTAACAGCTAAAAGATAATTAGGATTTTCTGCAGGTACATGCGATTTTTTATTTCGGAAGATATTTGTCCGGGCACCATTCTAGACGCTGCTAAAATAACTACTTTCGCTTTTCCCTATTCTTGTATTACAAAACACAATATTCTTAAAAACATAAAAACGCCTTTTATCAACTTTTACTACTTACACAGCGATCAGTCGCACGACTTTCTCAAATCGCTTGGGCAAAGTTGTTTGGTTAGTGTGGGAGCACTACATTGACAGTTATCTGGAAAAGTCAAAGGTCTGGATTCGCGTCACAATTGGAGACACTTAAAATCTGTCAGGAAGTACCACTACATGGATCACCTCGTTACATAATGTAACATTCATTCTGATCCAACTTGTGGCCGAGCGGTTCTAGGCGCTGCAGTCTGGAACCGCGCGACCGCTACGGTCGCAGGTTCGAATCCTGCCTCGGGCATTGATGTGTGTGATGTCCTTAGGTTAGTTAGGTTTAAGTAGTTCTAAGTTCTAGGGGACTGATGACATTAGAAGTTAAGTCCCATAGTGCTCAGAGCCATTCTGATCCAAGCGAATACCTGCACCACTGTCATTCAACAAATAAAATAATGGCGACTGTGTGGCGACCTGTTCCTAACATTATTCATCGCTCATCATAGATTGTCATTAACCCTGTTGAACGATATGCATAAAAAATAAGATTCAAGGTTTGGATTACTTAATAGAAGCTTTCTCTTGCTGCTTCTGTTCCAAACGAAGCGTTATGTGTGAAAAATTACAGTGTAAACACTACACGGCTTGCAGTATACGACTATGTTATGCAGTCAGCTTACTCAGCAGATGTCGTGACAGGCTGCTTTCAATTTCTTAAGCATCTGCATCTTTGTTTCGAAAATGTGTGTAAACACGTAAGGTTCAAATGGTTCAAATGGCTCTAAGCACTATGGGACTTAACATCTGTGGTCATCAGTCCCCTAGAACTTAGAACTACTTAAACCTAACTAACCTAAGGACATCACACACATCCATGCCCGAGGCAGGATTCGAACCTGCGACCGTAGCAGTCGCGTGGTTCCGGACTGAGCGCCTAGAACCGCTAGACCACCGCGGCCAGCAAACACGTAAGGGATTAAACTGCTGAGGTCATCGGTCCCTAGACTTACACAATGCTTGAACTAACTTATGCTAAGAACAACACACACACACACACACACACACATACACACACGTGCCCGGGGGAGGACCCGAACCTAGGGCGGGAGAGGCCGTGCAATCAGTGACATGGCGTCTCTAACCACGTGGCCATTCCGCTCGGCCTCTGTTTCGAGAAACAAATGTTATACAATAGCAAAACAAGCAAAAATCTTTTCAATGGTCCATAAATTAGAAATTAATTGGAATTTTAGTGGAAAAAACAGCGGTTTTGTTTGTAATAAAAATTTTTGCTTGGGAAATTAATTACAAGTACAGTGTTACTCGTAATCACTTCCGGGGTTTCAGAAGACCAGTAAGTGAAAACTGTAAGACATAGAGAGAAAGGAAACATAGCAATGGATACGACATCTACCTAAGTCCTGAGTCTAACACGTGCCTTGGCGTAATTGTAGAGCGCAGCTTCAGGGGACTTGTAGACCACAGGTGTCCAACCCGCGGCCCGCTGGCCGGATGCCGTCCAAAGCAAGTGTCAGTGCGGCCCAGGAAGCGATCATCTGTGACAAGATCGGTGAAAAAGAGAAAATTCCATAGAATACCGTTGGTGTAAAGTTATGATCAACTGAAAAATAGTCCTAATGATGTGACGAAATACGCAGCTATATTTTTCGATTTGATACAAGAATTTGAAAATAGATTTCAGGATTTTCAAAAAATTATGAACAGTTTTGTATTTATGCGACACGTTTTACAAACAATATAGAGACGTTGCCAGAAGAATTGCAGGTGGAATGCCTAGGGTTGCAGTTTGACATCCAACTAAAAGAAAAATTTGATCATGTGGAGAAGAGGAGTTTGTGGCACAACTTGACTAGAATAAGGGATCGGTTGGTAGGACATGTTCTCAGGCATCAAGGGATCACCAGTTTAGTACTGGAGAGCAGCATGGAGAGTAAAAATCGTAGAGGGAGACCAAGAGATGAATACACTAAGCAGATTCAGAAGGATGTAGGCTGCAGTAGGTACTGAGAGATGAAGTGGCTTGCACAGGATAGAGAAGCATGGAGAGCTGCATCAAATCAGTCTCAGGACTGAAGACCACAACAACAACAACAAAAACATGTTTATTGGACTTTTAAAAATCACACCTGCCCACAGAGAAATATCCCTTGCTGTACAGTCATGTGTTATACATATAATCTTTGTCTGGAAGGATGGATGTTTGTTAACAGTTATTTTCAAGAGTAAAGTGTTCTTAGACGAACACCTTGAGAATACCCTGAAAATTGCAACCACTTCATTCGAATTTTATTTTGACACATTATTTGGCAAAATTCAAAGTGAAATGTTACAATAATTCTATGATTTCCGATACCTAACCAATACCTAATATATGAAATCCCATTTATAATGCCGATTCAATTCCACCTTGCTTATTTAGAATAGAGAATCATAAATTAATAAATTCTAAGTAACTTAAATGTGTTAACTAAATATCACGGACCATCCCTATCTTATGTGTGGTTCAAAAACACTCGTCGTCTTCAATGTGGCCCAGCCAATGTGGCAATTGCCGCATCACAAACAGCGCATATATTGAACACCTGTAATGTTAGCTAAAAGTTTTGAGAGATGCGCTACCGACTGATAAGTGTATGTTTAGTGTATGTCTTGTAGTTTTCGCATAGTTGTCTTCTGAAACCCTGGAGGCACCTCTGAATAACGCTGTACAACGCAAGCCATTAAAATTACAACACCAGGCTGTGCAGCAAGCAACGAACTTTAACTCAGTCTCCGTATACAGTACAGCAGAAATAATATATAATTCAGTTTGTAGGTTATTTGGACTAATACAAAGGATAAGATACTTGGTATGCAGGACTGCAAACTCTGGCAACAAAATGGCTCTAACCCAGTTGTACAGGGTGTTTCAAAAATGACCGGTATATTTGAAACGGCAATAAAAACTAAACGAGCGGCGATAGAAATACAACGTTTGTTGCAATATGCTTGGGACAACAGTACATTTTCAGGCAGACAAACTTTCGAAATTACAGTAGTTACAATTTTCAACAACAGATGGCGCTGCAAGTGATGTGAAAGATATAGAAGACAACGCAGTCTGTGGGTGCGCCATTCTGTACGTCGTCTTTCTGCTGTAAGCGTGTGCTGTTCACAACGTGCAAGTGTGCTGTGGACAACATGGTTTATTCCTTAGAACAGAGGATTTTTCTGGTGTTGGAATTCCACCACCTAGAACACAGTGTTGTTGCAACAAGACGAAGTTTTCAACGGAGGTTTAATGTAACCAAAGGACCGAAAAGCGATACAATAAAGGATCTGTTTGAAAAATTTCAACGGACTGGAAACGTGACGGATGAACGTGCTGGAAAGGTAGGGCGACTGCGTACGGCAACCACAGAGGGCAATGCGCAGCTAGTGCAGCAGGTGATCCAACAGCGGCCTCGGGTTTCCGTTCACCGTGTTGCAGCTGCGGTCAAAATGACGCCAACGTCCACGTATCGTCTCATAAGCCAGAGTTTACACCTCTATCCATACAAAATTCAAACGCGGCAACCCCTCAGCGCCGCTACCATTGCTGCACGAGAGACATTCCCTAACGATATAGTGCACAGGATTGATGACGGCGATATGCATGTGGGCAGCATTTGGTTTACTGACGAAGCTTATTTTTACCTGGACAGCTTCGCCAATAAACAGAACTGGCGCATATGGGGAACCGAAAAGCCCCATGTTGCAGTCCCATCGTCCCTGCATCCTCAAAAAGTACTGGTCTGGGTCGCCATTTCTTCCAAAGGAATCATTGGCCCATTTTTCAGATCCGAAACGATTACTGCATCACGCTATCTGGACATTCTTCGTGAATTTGTGGCGGTACAAACTGCCTTAGACGACACTGCGAACACCTCGTGGTTTATGCAAGATGGTGCCCGGCCACATCGCACGGCCGACGTCTTTAATTTTCTGAATGAATATTTCGATGATCGTGTGATTGCTTTGGGCTATACGAAACATACAGGAGGCGGCGTGGATTGGCCTCCCTATTCGCCAGACATGAACCCCTGTGACTTCTTTCTGTGGGGACACTTGAAAGACCAGGTGTACCGCCAGAATCCAGAAACAATTGAACAGCTGAAACAGTACATCTCATCTTCATGTGAAGCCATTCCGCCAGACACGTTGTCAAAGGTTTCGGTTAATTTCATTCAGAGACTACGCCATATTATTGCTACGCATGGTGGATATGTGGAAAATATCGTACTACAGAGTTTCCCAGACCGCAGCGCCATCTATTGTTGAAAATTGTAACTACAGTAATTTCGAAAGTTTGTCTGCCTGAAAATGTACTGTTGTCCCACGCATATTGCAACAAACGGTGTATTTCTATCGCTGCTCGTTTAGTTTTTATTGCCGTTTCAAATATATCGGTCATTTTTGAAACACCCTGTATATGGGCGTGAATGACAGGTAAAGGTATGTCATTCTTTGCTACTTCACACCCCCAGTCGCAGTGGCTGGTGAGTGGTGGCGTGCCGGTCTCCCGAAGACCCACGACCAGAGGTTTTCTATGGGTGAGAGATCTGGAGAATGCGCTGGCCAGCCAGCTGTTAAACAGACTCCGTGTCGTAGTAGGTAAGGACAGTGCCGGTAACAACCGGTCTTGCGTTATGTTGTTGAAAGATAACATCACGGACACCTTGAAGATAGGTCAAAGCCACTAGTCTTAACACGTCATAAATGGTGATGCCTGCTGTCCAAATTACCGACCAAGCGAACCAGAAGTGATCGTGGTCTGTACCCAGTTGCACTCCATACTATGACACTATGTGTGTGCCCATATGACGATGGAAAACGTAATCCGCCAAACTTCAGAACTGAAACAAGTCTGTAAAGCGGACACGCTGCCATTTGTTTATTCGTTGCTGCCGCTGCACTCACAGCACTGAGTGCAGCTCTCTCTCTGCAGCCGCATCGTGGGAAGCTGCGACAGTGGTCGCCGTGCTGACTGCCCGAAGTGCTCTACACGTCGTCATTCATTGCTGATCGTGGAACATTGAGAGGCGATAAGGACGTGCTACTGTGTAAAGCGTGTATGACATTCTGCCGGAATTGACTGTGGTGCTTAGCGACCTGTCAGAGAAGTTCTCAAGTAGCGAGCTAGAAATATGATTGCAATCTGAGTGTTTAAGAGTAGTTTCTTTTCTCTGCTCTAAACATTCTAAAATTTTGTGTACATAGTTTTTTTTGGCATTGTGTTTCCACGTAGATGTACCACACAAACACATTTTAATTTTTAACATATTTTAACTTAGAATACGTAGTTTTCTTCTGGTACAAAATCTACACTCCGCCAAGTCGTATTACAGTGACTTTGGGTGGGAGAGATTTTAACAGCTTACGTCTCCGTGATGCACAACGCCTCTCTTGCAGTGCCTGTCACAGGAGTTTGGTGAGCATTACGTGACGGCCTCGCGATTGTTTATTGTACCCATGACAAGTTTTTCTTTGGACATTGTCCATCTCTTTTGTTAATTAATTACAGGATGTATGTATAGCCACCTCGGTTACACAAAACTGTTGTCAAATTGACCATGCTTTCGATTGCGCTAAGGCAGTCTTCATCAGAATAAAAAAAATTAGATAGGATTATCTAGAAAATATAATGACACACTTTGAAATACCATATACTTAATAGAATTACGTCCATAAATTGTGCAAACAGAGTGTACTTACATGTAGTCTCACCATGGGTGAAAAACGTCTGAGCAAAAGTGCTCTCGTCAAATGGAAATTGTCACAAGAAAAAAACTAAAATGTAAAAATGTAACATGCTTATCAACTGGATAAAATACTCCATGGAAATACAAACGGCAGCCGCGGGGTCGCTTAGGGCCAAGAACTGCATCAACACAGCCGCTACTGTCAGACTAAACGGCTAACAGGCCAAGTCAGCACACGAGGTGGACACGAAAACAGATTCGCGGCATCTAGCAAGAAGTAATCGAATTACGGACAAGATCAAATAAGTCATTGCAAAGACAGTTTTAAACGTTACAGGTAACAAACAGGAACCAGTGTATGAAAGTTACAACATAACTTAACAGTCGTATTCTACAAAAGAAAATACAGTTCAAGTCATGTACAGAGAAAACATGAAAATGGAAGGGAAAACGTTGTTTAAGAGACTGCGTGTATACCATTTTTTATTAGTGGCTACATAGCTTGAAAAAAGTTTTTGTTGCGTAATTGCAACTGTTCGTTAAGAATGAGACCGTCCTTCAGAGATACGTGTTCAAAAATTTCGAGCTCTTCTAAGATTTGATAAAAATTTTGTGCCACCGAGATGGCTATAGATACATCCTGTAATTAACTATCGTACGGTTGTTGGATTTCAGCCAATAAAAATGTTTAAAATTTCATCTGTTAATCTTATCTGCTAAGGGTTCCAGACTGACGAGTTATACCCAAGGACACAGAGTGTTTCACAATCGTATTAGAGGCTTCTAGGGGTTGCAGAGGGGACTTAGTTGATGAAGTTTTGGCAAAGGACCCATGTTCGGACATGTATCATGTGGTTGTAAAAAAATATTGAAAACTGGACCACTTTCAAATCGCCCACTTCACGAGACGCACACAGCGGACACAATGAGTTCTGACTAGAGATGGGAAAAACTGTTCTTTTCAGAGATCGGATCAGAACTGTTCACTCCCTGAAATGAACTATCTCTTTTTCATGACTCACCACTCATTCACAATAGAAAATAAATGGAAGGCACATTGCCCTTTAAACTTGGTTTATTCCAGTACTATACGTGTATTTTGATCTTATTTGATCCTATTTTGAAGTAACACAGATAATGAGTAAGAATTTTGTATTGTTTATTGAAATTTCCACGATATGACAAAGTTTATGATTATTGATTTATTTTGCACTATCGTGGTTTTTTGGGTGATCAGAAAATGTTGTAACTTGAGATTTACATTAACAATATATTTGGCTACAATGTATTAAAATTTCATTAACCTCGTACAAATACATCGCAAGCCATATATTTTTAAAGTGAATGTTTCCTTCCGAAGACGCCTAAAATCCCAAAATCCGAACCAGAATAAGAAAAAAATATATATAAATTTGACTGTAAGACTAAAGTGCTGCTATAGCCTTACGCAGAATAAAACAAGGAAAATATTGGTGTATCACATTTTGCGATATGTTTATCGGTTCGCTCGTAATTAAAGCGTAAATTCGAGTGTCCATAATAAAAATTCTATAGTAAGAGGAGTCGTCAGGGACCTAATCTGATCAGTTTAAACAAATAAAAATAAAATAAAAACAAATGATGTATACATAAGATAATAATGTAATATACATAGCGGTATTACTACGAAGAACAATATCCAGTAGAGACAAAC
The DNA here is from genome assembly GCF_023864275.1 of Schistocerca cancellata. Lineage (NCBI taxonomy): Eukaryota > Metazoa > Arthropoda > Insecta > Orthoptera > Acrididae > Schistocerca > Schistocerca cancellata. The sequence continues at coordinate 609,527,387 of NC_064631.1, read as the reverse complement.
TCCGATGCAGAGGCGCTGAGTCAAGCAGGTCGAGCCGCGAGCTGTATTACTGCGTGAGCTAAGACCGCAGAGACCAGAGTGACACCTGAGTCGCTTTGCTCAACGCTCTGGCTAGAGTCGAGAACGGTGGGGTGAGCGTTGAGCGGGCGAGTTCCGAGGGTGGGGGGAGCGGTGAACGGCCACCACTCACCCGCTCCGAGACAAATCGTCCGTTCTCTTGCGAGAAGGTTGTTGCAAGTAGTTCTTATGTTCACCGCTAGGAGGCTCTCTGTCCTGTTGCTCGCATCAACTGCCCAGAGGGCAGGACGTGCGACTGAAACGATCGCCGACAGAGTGCGTTGCTGAGTTAAGCTGCGCCAGACACTGCATGCGGCAGAGGAACCACAGAGACGGCACGGCATATGTGAAACCAAAATCCAATGGGGCACTGCACAATGCAGGCAGCCAAGGTAGAAGCAGGGCAGAGGCCAGCACTGGCTGTGTTGTGTGGCGTGCAGTGTGCTCTGACCCGCAGAGCTGATATGCTCCGTCTCTCTCTCTCTCTCTCTCTGCTGTGGGAAACGTCTGGAGCTACTGTTCTTTTTTTCTGAATCATTGATTGTTCACTCCTTTGAAAGATTCAACTCTATGAATCAGTTCAGGAGCGGATCCCCCATCTCTAGTTCTGACCAGAGCGCTCTACAGGAGCCCGTGGCATGGGCGATATATCGAGTGGGATTCTATTTTGCTTGATGAAGGACATCCTCTGAACGTGGAGAGTGCGGCGCGTCCGTGGAGCACCACAGTCAATCCCCCAAGTTGCGAACGTGCCAGTTTCTCGTAAACGTGTTTGTAGTCAGACGAAAATGGTATGTGATGTCACAATTTCAACAGGAACCGACGACGGCGCCCGCTTTTCGGTTTATGTATACCGTGATGCGGGATATAGGTCCTTATCAAGACTCTACCCACATCTGCATCTACGTAGATACTCCGCAACCTACTGTGCGGTGCGTCGCGGAGGATGTGCTGTACCGCTACTAGTCATTTCCCTTCCTATTCCACACGACAATAGAGCGAGGGTAAAATGACTTTCTATACGCCTCCGTAGGAATCCTAACTTCTCGTGTTCCATACTCGTGGTCCTCACGCACTGTGTATGTTGGTGGCAGTAGAATCGCTTGGCACTCAGCTTCAAATGCCGGTTCTCTAAATTTGGTCAACAGTGTTTCTCGAAAAGAGACGCGCGAGGTAGCCGATCGGTCTAGGGTACCTTGTCACGGTCCGCGCGGCTCCCCCCGTCGGAGGTTCGAGTCCTCCTTCGGGCATGGCTGTATGTGTTTTCCATAGCGTAAGAACGCCGCCTTCCCTCCGGGGATTCCCACTTGAAGTTTTGAAGTATCTCCGTAACACTTACATGTTGTTCGAACCTACCGATAACTAATCTAGCAGCATGCCTCTGAATTGCTTCGATGTCTTCCTTCAGTCCGACCTAGTACGGATCCCAAACACTCCAGCAATACTCAACAGCGTCCTATATGCGGTCTCCTTTACAGATGACCGAAATCGACCATTCGCCTTCCCTACCACAGTTCTCAAATGCTCGCTCCACCTCATATCGCTTAGCAATGCTATGCCCAGATATTTAGACGACTTGACTGTGTAAAGCAGGAAACTACCAACACTGTATCCGAACATTACAGGTATGTCCCTCCCACTCATTCACATTAACTTACATTTTTCTGCATTTAGAGTTAGCTGCCATTCATCACACAGACTAGAAATTTAGTCTATGTCATCTTGCATCTGCATCTTGCATCTTGCAGTCACTCAACTTCGACACTTTACCGTACACCACAGCATTATCAGCAAACAACCGCAGATTGCTGCCCATCGTGTCCGCCAGCCGAAATCTAGGAATATGTAATCTGACTGTTGGCCTTCATCGACGTTCGCGGTATATCATGTGAGAAAAGGGCACCCTGAGTTTCGCACTAGCGATGCTTCATACTCATTCGTGGACATAAGCTTCCCGGTCTCGAGAAACTTTTTTATATGATCTACTAAGTCCGCTCTTCAACTACTAGAAGCCTGTGACAGGGATTCTGAAACACCCCGCACATTGCGTTAAGGTTTTATACGTTATCTTCTTCGTGGATGATTTACTGTCCACCTGAGTTCTTCCAACGTATGTCAGTGTGACATTTTCCTTTGCTAAAGCCAGTTCTATCTGGTCACTCAACTTTGAATCGTCAGGAACGAGTTCTCTCATATTTTTAACGGCTATGTGTGCTTCTAGTGACTCACTACCAATCGTTTTCTCAAATCAGAATTCGTTCTTACACTTATTTGTACGCTATGCTCTACCTGAGTTTATGCCATGTATCAATTACAAGACTCTGCACCAAGCGTCAATACTCTGTAGCTCTAACTTCTCAAGTTATTCAAATGTAGTTTCATGCGTTGTTGTCATTTTCGAAGTTTCATTGTAATCGATCTTATAGCTTGCGAGTGGCTTTCCTCGTTTTAAGGAAGGTAGTATATGAAGAAGATTATATTGTTATCATTTGCAGTCTTTCTTCCACAGTTTCGATTAGGTCTAAAATTTTGCTTCGATCCTTTTTTTCTCCAAGTTCGACGCTTTATTGTGACAATCGCACAAAAAATTTACTATTCGAAGTATTGGCTGTCGCTGGCCACTACTTTCTTCCATCTTTAGGCTAATATATGGACCCCGAGGCGTAAGAACTGGGCATCTGTTGAGGAGATCTATGAATCGATCCCAATTTGCGCTTGTTCATATGATGCGAGGTGCTGGCCAGCTACGCCGTGTGCCATTGATCGGAAAAGGGGAAAGCCAAGAAGAGGGAACAATGGCTGGAGAAACGGCGGGCGGGGTAGGACTTGCCCTTGCAACGTTTCCAAGTATGTTTTGACGGGTTTTGCGACATGCGGTCAAGCATTGTCATGTTACAGAATCGCCTTTTCCTCTCTACCGCTGTGTTGTGGCCGTTTGTCTTTCAGTGCTCGACTCAAACGCATCAATTGCTTTCGAATTGCGATCTTCTGTCCGTCGGCTCCAGTAGCTTCGAAAATCTTCTCTCTTCCACCGCCCTGCAGGTCTTCTACATCACAATCACTGTTCTTCAAAGGTTGAAACCATTCTCTCCACATTCTTTCACCCACCATAGGTCTTCCCAGCATTTTATGAACCTCAGCCACAGATTTCTTCCTGTTAAAACGGAAAATTGAAACTTCCCGCCTATGACGAAAATAGGGCTCATAATTGATGTATTCAGTCTAGAATAACTTTATGATGCAATCACAAATCAACTAATATTTTGATGGGGCTATAATCAGAAATGCCTAAGCTTGTTGTATGACACTTACGACCTACCACCTGCTCCATGACTTGCCGCTACTGCCATCTATTGCAAAACTGCAGAAGCAAAGTTGCAGGCCTAATAACTCAATGTTGTTTTCCTAGTAGAAAGTAATAACTGTAACTCATCTTTTTGTTTTGAACCATATATGTTTCTGCAGTGATCTATAGAAGAAATAAAAGAAATCGTTCGATAAGCTACGTATATTTCGTTTTGCCCACTATAATTTCAACACCAACTAGGACAGCAAATAGCGAAATTTTACTTATTGTGGGTATGCGGTATACAAGGAGGAATAAACGGAGAATTTGCTCCCCCACGCGCATCCTCTATGACCTCATCCCCTTCCCCAACCTTCTCCTTTTCCTTGAACACATCCGCACACTATATATTGTCCGCCGCCTTGATCCCCCTCACCTCCTGGTGTTTCCCTTCCTCTCCACTCACAACCAGTTGCCGCGCCTTTACCGTTGTGTCCCTCCCTCTCTACATCTCCACACCCTCCATCTCCTTTCCCAACACAACTTCCACCGTCTACCCCTCCCGGATGATGAGCTTCGCCCTGACATCTACCCTTCCTACCAACTCTAACCCCCTCTTCCTGCCTCCTCCTCAGGGCTCCCTCTCCCCCCCCCTCCCTCCTTCTGAGCGGATTTCCCCTCCTACTCCCCCTCCATCTCTTGTGCCTTCTATCAGTGTCTCTGCACTCCCTCCTGCCCTGTCTTCCCTTTTCCTCTCCCGCCCCATGTGTCTCCTGCCTCTTCGTGAACCCACGGTTGCCCCTCCTCTCTTCATCCCGCCGCTTCCCCAGCTGCCCCATGCTCTCCCCTCCTTTTGCATCCTCTCTGACCTTTCCCTCGGCAGGTCCCACCTGGTAGTTTTATTCTTCGTCGTGTGTGCTCCAAGTGGGTTTTAAGTGTGTTGTTTCGGAGTGTTTTTAATACTGTGGCCAACTTTTAACCTGTGCATGCGCATCCAGTGTCTTCTCTGTGTTTTAAGAATCGCCAACTGTGTTTTTTTAACTTTCTGGTGACTTTTTTAACTGTCCCCAATGAACGTCTACGTGTCAGTGTATTTTTACCTCCATTTTCTCCCCTTACTCTGTTTTATGTTCCCCTTTTTTATCTCCTTATGTATGTATTACTTTATTCTTGTTTTAGTTGTCATGTCACTCGGCTGAAGAGCGGCGGATTGTGCTGCTGACAGCCCTCCCCTGCCCATATGGGGCAGGGGAATGAAATCACAATAAAGAAAAAAAAAGGAGAATTTGCGTGCGGAATTTAATACACTGAGCTGCCATCTCTGGCAGCAGCAACGACTCTAAACCGGCTGGGCATCGTGTCGAACGGAGGTTCGGTGACAGACAGGAGCACGCCATTCCGTGCTGCCACCAGAGTTCATCAGTCGAAATGGCCTGCGAACGGTGACGTGGCTGTCCCTTGGCCACCCGTGACCAGTTGTTTTCAGTGGGTGAGAGATGTAGAACGTGCTGATCAAGCTAACCGTGGAAGTCCCTCCGTACCGAGGTAGGACAAGAGAGGGGAGGGGGGGGGGAGGGATAACATGCGACCTTGCGATTTTGCTGAAACATGCTGTAACGGAGAGCACTCAGATAGAGCACAGCCACCGGCCTTCATCCGTCTGAAATGTAACGCCCGTTGTCCGAATTATCGGCTGTGCGGGTCAGAGGTGATCGTGTTGTGAACGCAATGACACCCCATACCATCAGGCCTGTATGACGATGAGAATGCAGTCTGGCAAAGTTCATTTTCTTCGGAGACTAGACACACGGATACGCCCATTTTGTTGCTGTATGTTGTTGTTCATCGCTCTTATAGGAGGTTCAAATGGTTCAAATGGCTTTGAGCACTATGGGACTTGACATCTGAGATCATCAGTCCCCTAGAAGTTAGAGCTACTTAAACCTAACTAACCTAAGGACATCACACACATCCATGCCCAAGGCAGGATTCGAACCTGCAACCGTAGCAGTCGCGCGGTTCCGGACTGAAGCGTCTAGAACCGCTCGGCCACGGCGACCGGCTCTTGCAGGAGGCATAACACGATCTTTTCACAAATTAATAACATTCAAATGCAATTTCTGAAGCAGAAACCTACTGCGTAATCTTTGCTTATGTACGCAACGTACTTGGCGGGACAATTGTACCTGCAAGTGTCGGACAAAATATGGAAACACTGCGAGAAACGCGTGCTTGAACATAAATGCAGATGTTAGCCAAGCCTGCGGGTTGCGCTGTTGTGTCTGACCGCCAACGGCACCTGCGTAAAGCCCTCAATACGTTGCAGGTGTGAGTCGTGGTCAGAACAGTGTTCTGTGCAGCCGTGAATACATTACGTCGGAGTTATGTGAATTCGAAGGTGAAAATTGTTAGTTCTCGTGTAATGTGTGCTTCCGTAACCAAGGTAGACGAAGTGATTGGTGTCTCATGAGGCACCGTAGCGGAGATATATACAGCATACAACGAATGCGGAAAAACAGCATCCGATACTCGCAACGCGGACGAAAGTGTGCTACGAGTGATCGTGACAGACAGTCACTGAAGAGGATTCTGACGAGAAATAGGAAGTCAACAGCTACAAAGGCCACAGAACAAGTCAATGTTGGACTTTCGAACCCTGTCAGCACCAGAGAAACACGAAGGGAGCTCCAGCAGCCAGGAACTCTAGTGCGAGCTGGAATTCAGAAAGATCTCATCAGTTATGCGGATGCCCGTAACAGGAAAACGTGGTGCCGAAGCCATAAAATCTGCACTACGGAACAACGGAAGAATGTCATTTGGTCGGATGGGTTTTGTTGCACACTGTTTCCAACTTCTGGCCATGTTTACATCCTGTAATGTCCCCACAGAAAATACCCTCTACCACGCACCAATTACTCATTTTCAATCAAACCATCCACATTCATTCACTTTGGAAAAGTTATCTGATCTGATTTTCGCGTAATATATGTGGCGACAGCACGACGACGCCAAAGTATTTTCTAGTGCGTTTATTCTTTGAAATAACAGAGATGCATATATGCATTCTCCATGGTTGTTAAGAGTGGTAACTTGGACAGCTTCTGGAGTATCTGTTGAGGGATTGACGTGTTTCTGAGAGATACATATTCTGCTTTTCTTCTCGCTAAAGCGGTTTGTTTGAAGAGAAAGAGACTGTAAAAGGTAAATAATTAAGGGGTGGAATCACCGGAGATCTGGATATATAATGGAGTTGGATTTAATACACAATTTCCTCCATAAATAAGGTTTGTGACTTTTTTGTTCTGGAGTGAATGAACGAATGAGTTTTTTCTGAATCATTTGATGATCACGTTGGCCCTGTAATTAGTGGGGAAGTTTCAGCTGTGTCGAAGAGAGCCTGCAATCACTGAGTCTGTGTTAAATCGTCCAAAAAGGCTTCGTACACATCTGGAATTCGCAATCTATCGTAAAAGGAACAAATTGTCCAAACAATTGATTCTCCCGACTAACTGCAGTGTTTAACAGTAATAATAAATGAAAAGATCTCTTACAGCAAGCCAGCCGCTGATTACCAAGACGAAGGACTCCACCAAAGATCCTATTTGGCTGATTTCACGTAATGAAATATTATATTAAAAAATATACATAGATAAAGGAGAGAAAGAGAGATAACGAATGAAAATAGAGATAATACTAATAATCCTCCATTAGTCTAATTTTTCGCCTGTCTTATCACGGATCAGCCAAGAACAGGGAGGGCCTTACATTACTGTATAGATTCATGTGTGAAAGTGAAGTGATCTTAAAGGCAACAGATACACGTCTATACAGACAAGACATTACACAGAGATAGCGGCTAGCTGCATTCATCATCTATTCTTAGATAAAGAGACGGCAACTTATTATCCGAAAATTTAAAATTGTTAAAATCCCAAGAGTGAAACATGGCGTGGGTTCGGTGACGACTTGTGCAGAGATATCGTGGTACTGCGTGAGCCCCATGGTTACCCTGCAAGGTTGCGTTACTACCGAGGATTACATGCCCACTTTGGCTGATCAAGTCCGTCCCATTGTACAATGTTTGTTCTCAAATGCTGATGCTGTGTTCCAAGACGACACGGCTCCTGTTCACATAGCGCTCGTTGTCCAGGAGTGTTTTTGTGAGCACGAGGATGATATGTTGCATCCCTCCTGGTTTGTGGTTTTTCCTTAGTTGTATCTACCTCTCTAATTCGTGCAGCTCAACTGAAGTACGCATTTAGTACCATTCACGTCAATTTGACATTTGTATTGCAATTTGCGTTGCAATTTTAATGGCTAATGGTGTGCATAGTTTCATAGCAGCACATTTAGGTTAGCTTAATGCTGAGACTACTTACAAATGAAGGATGTAGACTGTGCAAGTTGTCTTCTGGCCGTCGCCGCCTCCGACACAAGCTGCAGCGCAGCTGAGGCCGTCGATGGAACCGCCTGTACCGGATGCCGATAAGCGGGAGTCCGCCCGCTTGTGCAAACTCTCACAAGAACTGCGGCAGCGTCTCTCTGACCTTATGTGTACCGCGGAAAAAGCCGTGCCATCGCTTCTGTACGGCTGCCTCATTTTTACTTGCCTCAAAGCTTCCATAAAACAACCGCGATACAGAGATTCCGCTTCTGGAGACTGATTCTTCTTTTATTTTTTGTTTCTTCTTTACTTGGGCGAGAAGAATGCCATATCACACACACTCAGCGTCAGAGTGTCGAAACACTAACATTACTTTTGTCTTTTCATTTCACTACTGCTCCCGTATGTTGGTCTGAGATAGATGTTGCGGCAGTTGTGGATTTTGTGCCGATTTCGTAGAGTCGATCCCAAAATTCTATTTTTGAAATTCTGGTTGGATTCTGTTACACGATCAGCATTGCTCTTTTCTTCCAATGTTGCTGTGTGTATGCATGCTGTTATCAAAATTTCATAGAGTGCTACAAAAGGTTGAATGAAGAAAAAGTGCTTGATTTTTATGAAACAAATTCTACATCTACATCTACGTGATTACTCTGCTATTCACAATAAAGTGCCTGGCAGAGGGTTCACTGAACCACCTTCAAGCTGCCTTTCTACCGTTCTAGTCTCGAACGGCACGCGGGAAAAACGAGCACTTAAATTTTTCTGTGCGAGCCCTGATTTCTCTTACTTTATCGTGTTGATCATTTCTCCCTATGCAGGTGGGTACCAACAGAATGTTTTCGCAATCGGAGGACAAAAATGGCTATTGAAATTTCATGAGAAGATCCCGTCGCAACGAAAAACGCCTTTATTTTAATGATAGCCATTCCAATTCACGTATCACATCTGTGACACTATCTCCCCTATTTCGCGATAATACAAAACGAGCTGCCCTTCTTTGTACTTTTTCGATGTCATCCGTCAGTCTCACCTGATGCGGATCCCACACCGCACAGCAATACTCCAGAACAAGGCGGACGAGCGCGGTGTAAGCAGTCTCTTTAGTAGACCTGTTGCAGCCTCTAACTGTTCTGCCAATGAATCGCAGTCTTATGTTTGCTCTACGCACAAAATTATGTATGTGATCGTTCCAATTTAGGATATATGTAATTGTAATCCCTAAGTATTTAGTTGAATTTACAGCCCTCAGATTTCTATGACTTATCGCATAATCGAAATTTAGCTGATTTATTTTAGTACTCATGTGAATAACTTCACACTTTTCGTTATTCAGGGTCAACTGCCACTTTTCGCACCGTATAGATATCTTATCTAAATCATTTTGCCATTCGTTTTGGTCATCTCATGACTTTACAAGACGGTAAATGACAGCATCATCTGCAAACAATCTAAGACGGCTACTCAGATTGTCTCCTATGTCGTTAATACAGATCAGGAACAAATTACTTATCACTGAGTCAAGGTACATCGAAATCCCGTGGCTACATGGCTATTTTCTCAGCTACTGAAGTACAGAGCGAAAGCTACTTGATCATGGGGTTGCACATTGTCTTGCCGCCTACAGGATTCTGTATGGTGCATATCAAGAGATACAGATTTCTAAATATTTCACCAAGAGGGCACACGCACCTGGAGTCCATGTATTTGGCCTCACTTAGACAACCTCCTCGCGGGATTGCAACCTTCACGTCTTGTCGGTGCCCTGTTGGCCTGTGGGATGCATCGCCTGTTGCAGTTTTCTACGTATTTCTATCCTGTCATTGGCGTGTACCCAAATGTTGGGACGTATCACAAAATAACGATGAGGCATCACGTATCGATACCACCCCAAGGCATCACAAAGTTGGCAGTGGAGCTGCAAGTTTCCATCAATTGCCGGTAGCGGTTGGGTGAGATCCGGCGGACGCAATGGTGCCCACCAGCACAGCCACGCCTCCAGCAGCTCTGTAGCACGTGCGCCCTCTGCCACCGCGATGTAGGACGGCTGGCGGCTGCCACGCGGCCCACTCGCACTTGGAGCCTCTTCACTATGTGGTGCTATGCAGACGCCAAATAATCACGGCTCCAATGCCGTCGTTTGTCCTTTAGTTAGGAGAGCCCCATCCTTCTTGCTAATGTACGAGTGCTGGACACTGTTTCTCGCAGCATTATTTGTGATAAATCGTCATAAGCTTGGAGAAATATGACCTAAGTAAATCTTCTGTTTAGTGTGTTAATTTGTTCGTTAATCATTTCTGTTTTTGTCCAGCATTCCTGCAACGACAGTTGCTGCACCACTCGGTAGCCCACCTCACATTATCATTGTGTACAAAGTCATACGCAAAAAACAGGCCAAAACTAAGGTTCAAGAAAGGAGATTTTACTCTGTCGAAGTGCACAAGGCATTCGGAGGCTTTCACACTGGAAGCGAGAGCCATTGGCCAGCACTGATGGTGTGCGTTTCTGGCATCAAGAAGTGTCACCTCATGCGTTGGAAACAGAGGACGCCAACGAGCTTGGTGGCCTGTGTCTCAGGACGAGACTACGACCCAACGTAACGGAAAATGCAGAGAGAGCAGTTCTTACATGTTCGAGTATCGTAATTTCTCTTCTTTCGTCTTTTTCTTTTGCCTTTATCCCATACCTACATGGGGTCAGCATAGTTTCTATCAGATTTGGCATTGATATGTTCGAAGATCGCCGGATGCCTTTCGTGTTCAACACCCCTGAATCCCCCCAGATGGAATTTCTGTACCCCAACTGTCTGCATATTGTTTCATCAACGTGAAAGAGTGTGAATGTTTTCCAAATGTTTGTGAATTGTGTAACTGAGGTGGGACGTGGGCACCAGCCCAGTATTCGCATACTCGGATGTGAGTAACCTCCTAAAAGCCGCATCCAGGATGGCCAGCACTCCGACCCTCGTCGGTTAATCCTCTTGGACAGGTTCAATCTGGGACAGGCGCGCCTTACCGAATTCCGGAAGCGGCTGGCAGGACATAAGTATTGCAGTTTAAATCGTAATAAATGACATAATAAGGATAGAAAGTTAGCTCAGTGGAGGTAATGAAGCCCCCTGATTCGCTAGTTTATATCGCCTTTCTTGGGAGATAGAGATCAACAGTTTCGAGTTACTGGAACGATTATATACCCAGCTTCTCTAGAAGGAGAAGGACAGGTTTCAAATTGGGGACGAAAGCGTATAGACGCTGACTTGACCATGTTGCAGTGAAAGCTGACAGGTTTGCCCATTGGTCTTTGGTTTCGTAAATGTGCTTATTATACACTTCACGAGCCAAAACATTATGACCACCTACTTAACAGCTTCTTTGTCTGTCTTTGGAGCGAAATACATCACTGACTCGGCATATCAGAGGACCGACAGTTTGTGAATTGTGTGTAACTGAGGTGGGTCGTGGGCACCAGCCCAGTATTCGCATACTCGGATGTGAGAAACCTCCTGAAAGCCGCATCCAGGATGGCCAGCACTCCGACCCTCGTCGGTTAATCCTCTGGGGCTGATTCAATCTGGGACAGGCGCGCCTGACCGAATTCCGGAAGTGGCTGGACAGGTCATAAGTACTGCAGTTTAAATCGTAATAAATTACATAATAAGGATAGAAAGTTAGCTCAGTTGAGGTAATTAAGCCCCCTGATTCGCTAGTTTATATCGCCTTTCTTGGGAGATAGAGATCAACAGTTTCGAGTTACTGGAACGATTATATACCCAGCATCTCTAGAAGGAGAAGGACAGGTTTCAAATTGGGGACGAAAGCGTATAGACGCTGACTTGACCATGTTCCAGTGAAAGCTGACAGGTTTGCCCATTGTCTTTGGTTTCGTAAATGTGCTTATTATACACTTCACGAGCCAAAACATTATGACCACCTACTTAACAGCTTCTTTGTCTGTCTTTGGAGCGAAATACATCACTGACTCGGCATATCAGAGGACCGACAGTTTGTGAATTGTGTGTAACTGAGGTGGGTCGTGGGCACCAGCCCAGTATTCGCATACTCGGATGTGAGAAACCTCCTGAAAGCCACATCCAGGATGGCCAGCACTCCGACCCTCGTCGGTTAATCCTCTGGGGCTGATTCAATCTGGGACAGGCGCGCCTGACCGAATTCCGGAAGTGGCTGGACAGGTCATAAGTACTGCAGTTTAAATCGTAATAAATGACATAATAAGGATAGAAAGTTAGCTCAGTGGAGGTAATGAAGCCCCCTGATTCGCTAGTTTATATCGCCTTTCTTGGGAGATAGAGATCAACAGTTTCGAGTTACTGGAACGATTATATACCCAGCTTCTCTAGAAGGAGAAGGACAGGTTTCAAATTGGGGACGAAAGCGTATAGACGCTGACTTGACCATGTTCCAGTGAAAGCTGACAGGTTTGCCCATTAGTCTTTGGTTTCGTAAATGTGCTTATTATACACTTCACGAGCCAAAACATTATGACCACCTACTTAATAGCTTCTTTGTCTGTCTTTGGAGCGAAATACATCACTGACTCGGCATATCAGAGGACCGACAGTTTGTGAATTGTGTGTAACTGAGGTGGGACGTGGGCACCAGCCCAGTATTCGCATACTCGGATGTGAGAAACCTCCTGAAAGCCGCATCCAGGATGGCCAGCACTCCGACCCTCGTCGGTTAATCCTCTGGGGCTGATTCAACCTGGGACAGGCGCGCCTGACCGAATTCCGGAAGTGGCTGGACAGGTCATAAGTACTGCAGTTTAAATCGTAATAAATTACATAATAAGGATAGAAAGATAGCTCAGTGGAGGTAATGAAGCCCCCTGATTCGCTAGTTTATATCGCCTTTCTTGGGAGATAGAGATCAACAGTTTCGAGTTACTGGAACGATTATATACCCAGCTTCTCTAGAAGGAGAAGGACAGGTTTCAAATTGGGGACGAAAGCGTATAGACGCTGACTTGACCATGTTCCAGTGAAAGCTGACAGGTTTGCCCATTAGTCTTTGGTTTCGTAAATGTGCTTATTATACACTTCACGAGCCAAAACATTATGACCACCTACTTAATAGCTTCTTTGTCTGTCTTTGGAGCGAAATACATCACTGACTCGGCATATCAGAGGACCGACAGTTTGTGAATTGTGTGTAACTGAGGTGGGGCGTGGGCACCAGCCCAGTATTCGCATACTCGGATGTGAGAAACCTCCTGAAAGCCGCATCCAGGATGGCCAGCACTCCGACCCTCGTCGGTTAATCCTCTGGGGCTGATTCAATCTGGGACAGGCGCGCCTGACCGAATTCCGGAAGTGGCTGGACAGGTCATAAGTACTGCAGTTTAAATCGTAATAAATTACATAATAAGGATAGAAAGTTAGCTCAGTGGAGGTAATTAAGCCCCCTGATCCGCTAGTTTTATCGCCTTTCTTGGGAGATAGAGATCAACAGTTTCGAGTTACTGGAACGATTATATACCCAGCTTCTCTAGAAGGAGAAGGACAGGTTTCAAATTGGGGACGAAAGCGTATAGACGCTGACTTGACCATGTTGCAGTGAAAGCTGACAGGTTTGCCCATTTGTCCATGGTTTCATAAATGTGCTTATTATACACTTCACGAGCCAAAACATTATGACCACCTACTTAATAGCTTCTTTGTCTGTCTTTGGAGCGAAATACATCACTGACTTGGCATATCAGAGGACCGACAGTTTGTGAATTGTGTGTAACTGAGGTGGGACGTGGGCACCAGCCCAGTATTCGCATTGTCGGACGTGAGAAACCTCCTGAAAGCCGCATCCAGGAGGCCAGCACTCCGACCCTCGTCGGTTAATCCTCTGGGGCTGATTCAATCTGGGACAGGCGCGCCTGACCGAATTCCGGAAGTGGCTGGACAGGTCATAAGTACTGCAGTTTAAATCGTAATAAATGACATAATAAGGATAGAAAGTTAGCTCAGTGGAGGTAATGAAGCCCCCTGATTCGCTAGTTTATATCGCCTTTCTTGGGAGATAGAGATCAACAGTTTCGAGTTACTGGAACGATTATATACCCAGCTTCTCTAGAAGGAGAAGGACAGGTTTCAAATTGGGGACGAAAGCGTATAGACGCTGACTTGACCATGTTGCAGTGAAAGCTGACAGGTTTGCCCATTGGTCTTTGGTTTCGTAAATGTGCTTATTATACACTTCACGAGCCAAAACATTATGACCACCTACTTAATAGCTTCTTTGTCTGTCTTTGGAGCGAAATACATCACTGACTCGGCATATCAGAGGACCGACAGTTTGTGAATTGTGTGTAACTGAGGTGGGACGTGGGCACCAGCCCAGTATTCGCATACTCGGATGTGAGAAACCTCCTGAAAGCCGCATCCAGGATGGCCAGCACTCCGACCCTCGTCGGTTAATCCTCTGGGGCTGATTCAATCTGGGACAGGCGCGCCTGACCGAATTCCGGAAGTGGCTGGACAGGTCATAAGTACTGCAGTTTAAATCGTAATAAATGACATAATATGGATAGAAAGTTAGCTCAGTGGAGGTAATGAAGCCCCCTGATTCGCTAGTTTATATCGCCTTTCTTGGGAGATAGAGATCAACAGTTTCGAGTTACTGGAACGATTATATACCCACCCAGCTTCTCTAGAAGGAGAAGGACAGGTTTCAAATTGGGGACGAAAGCGTATAGACGCTGACTTGACCATGTTGCAGTGAAAGCTGACAGGTTTGCCCATTGGACTTTGGTTTCGTAAATGTGCTTATTATACACTTCACGAGCCAAAACATTATGACCACCTACTTAATAGCTTCTTTGTCTGTCTTTGGAGCGAAATACATCACTGACTCGGCATATCAGAGGACCGACAGTTTGTGAATTGTGTGTAACTGAGGTGGGACGTGGGCACCAGCCCAGTATTCGCATACTCGGATGTGAGAAACCTCCTGAAAGCCGCATCCAGGAGGCCAGCACTCCGACCCTCGTCGGTTAATCCTCTGGGGCTGATTCAACCTGGGACAGGCGCGCCTGACCGAATTCCGGAAGTGGCTGGACAGGTCATAAGTACTGCAGTTTAAATCGTAATAAATGACATAATAAGGATAGAAAGTTAGCTCAGTGGAGGTAATGAAGCCCCCTGATTCGCTAGTTTATATCGCCTTTCTTGGGAGATAGAGATCAACAGTTTCGAGTTACTGGAACGATTATATACCCAGCTTCTCTAGAAGGAGAAGGACAGGTTTCAAATTGGGGACGAAAGCGTATAGACGCTGACTTGACCATGTTGCAGTGAAAGCTGACAGGTTTGCCCATTTGTCCATGGTTTCATAAATGTGCTTATTATACACTTCACGAGCCAAAACATTATGACCACCTACTTAATAGCTTCTTTGTCTGTCTTTGGAGCGAAATACATCACTGACTCGGCATATCAGAGGACCGACAGTTTGTGAATTGTGTGTAACTGAGGTGGGACGTGGGCACCAGCCCAGTATTCGCATACTCGGATGTGAGAAACCTCCTGAAAGCCGCATCCAGGATGGCCAGCACTCCGACCCTCGTCGGTTAATCCTCTGGGGCTGATTCAATCTGGGACAGGCGCGTCTGACCGAATTCCGGAAGTGGCTGGACAGGTCATAAGTACTGCAGTTTAAATCGTAATAAATTACATAATAAGGATAGATAGTTAGCTCAGTGGAGGTAATTAAGCCCCCTTATTCGCTAGTTTATATCGCCTTTCTTGGGAGATAGAGATCAACAGTTTCGAGTTACTGGAACGATTATTTACCCAGCTTCTCTAGAAGGAGAAGGACAGGTATAAAATTGGGGACGAAAGCGTATAGACGCTGACTTGACCATGTTCCAGTGAAAGCTGACAGGTTTGCCCATTGGTCTTTGGTTTCGTAAATGTGCTTATTATACACTTCACGAGCCAAAACATTATGACCACCTACTTAACAGCTTCTTTGTCTGTCTTTGGAGCGAAATACATCACTGACTCGGCATATCAGAGGACCGACAGTTTGTGAATTGTGTGTAACTGAGGTGGGACGTGGGCACCAGCCCAGTATTCGCATACTCGGATGTGAGAAACCTCCTGAAAGCCGCATCCAGGATGGCCAGCACTCCGACCCTCGTCGGTTAATCCTCTGGGGCTGATTCAATCTGGGACAGGCGCGCCTGACCGAATTCCGGAAGTGGCTGGACAGGTCATAAGTACTGCAGTTTAAATCGTAATAAATTACATAATAAGGATAGAAAGTTAGCTCAGTGGATGTAATTAAGCCCCCTGATTCGCTAGTTTATATCGCCTTTCTTGGGAGATAGAGATCAACAGTTTCGAGTTACTGGAACGATTATTTACCCAGCTTCTCTAGAAGGAGAAGGACAGGTTTCAAATTGGGGACGAAAGCGTATAGACGCTGACTTGACCATGTTGCAGTGAAAGCTGACAGGTTTGCCCATTTGTCCATGGTTTCATAAATGTGCTTATTATACACTTCACGAGCCAAAACATTATGACCACCTACTTAATAGCTTCTTTGTCTGTCTTTGGAGCGAAATACATCACTGACTCGGCATATCAGAGGACCGACAATTTGTGAATTGTGTGTAACTGAGGTGGGACGTGGGCACCAGCCCAGTATTCGCATACTCGGATGTGAGAAACCTCCTGAAAGCCGCATCCAGGATGGCCAGCACTCCGACCCTCGTCGGTTAATCCTCTGGGGCTGATTCAATCTGGGACAGGCGCGCCTGACCGAATTCCGGAAGTGGCTGGACAGGTCATAAGTACTGCAGTTTAAATCGTAATAAATTACATAATAAGGATAGATAGTTAGCTCAGTGGAGGTAATTAAGCCCCCTTATTCGCTAGTTTATATCGCCTTTCTTGGGAGATAGAGATCAACAGTTTCGAGTTACTGGAACGATTATTTACCCAGCTTCTCTAGAAGGAGAAGGACAGGTATAAAATTGGGGACGAAAGCGTATAGACGCTGACTTGACCATGTTCCAGTGAAAGCTGACAGGTTTGCCCATTGGTCTTTGGTTTCGTAAATGTGCTTATTATACACTTCACGAGCCAAAACATTATGACCACCTACTTAACAGCTTCTTTGTCTGTCTTTGGAGCGAAATACATCACTGACTCGGCATATCAGAGGACCGACAGTTTGTGAATTGTGTGTAACTGAGGTGGGACGTGGGCACCAGCCCAGTATTCGCATACTCGGATGTGAGAAACCTCCTGAAAGCCGCATCCAGGATGGCCAGCACTCCGACCCTCGTCGGTTAATCCTCTGGGGCTGATTCAATCTGGGACAGGCGCGCCTGACCGAATTCCGGAAGTGGCTGGACAGGTCATAAGTACTGCAGTTTAAATCGTAATAAATGACATAATATGGATAGAAAGTTAGCTCAGTGGAGGTAATGAAGCCCCCTGATTCGCTAGTTTATATCGCCTTTCTTGGGAGATAGAGATCAACAGTTTCGAGTTACTGGAACGATTATATACCCACCCAGCTTCTCTAGAAGGAGAAGGACAGGTTTCAAATTGGGGACGAAAGCGTATAGACGCTGACTTGACCATGTTGCAGTGAAAGCTGACAGGTTTGCCCATTGGACTTTGGTTTCGTAAATGTGCTTATTATACACTTCACGAGCCAAAACATTATGACCACCTACTTAATAGCTTCTTTGTCTGTCTTTGGAGCGAAATACATCACTGACTCGGCATATCAGAGGACCGACAGTTTGTGAATTGTGTGTAACTGAGGTGGGACGTGGGCACCAGCCCAGTATTCGCATACTCGGATGTGAGAAACCTCCTGAAAGCCGCATCCAGGATGGCCAGCACTCCGACCCTCGTCGGTTAATCCTCTGGGGCTGATTCAATCTGGGACAGGCGCGCCTGACCGAATTCCGGAAGTGGCTGGACAGGTCATAAGTACTGCAGTTTAAATCGTAATAAATTACATAATAAGGATAGAAAGTTAGCTCAGTGGATGTAATTAAGCCCCCTGATTCGCTAGTTTATATCGCCTTTCTTGGGAGATAGAGATCAACAGTTTCGAGTTACTGGAACGATTATTTACCCAGCTTCTCTAGAAGGAGAAGGACAGATTTCAAATTGGGGACGAAAGCGTATAGACGCTGACTTGACCATGTTGCAGTGAAAGCTGACAGGTTTGCCCATTGGTCTTTGGTTTCGTAAATGTGCTTATTATACACTTCACGAGCCAAAACATTATGACCACCTACTTAATAGCTTCTTTGTCTGTCTTTGGAGCGAAATACATCACTGACTCGGCATATCAGAGGACCGACAGTTTGTGAATTGTGTGTAACTGAGGTAGGACGTGGGCACCAGCCCAGTATTCGCATACTCGGATGTGAGAAACCTCCTGAAAGCCGCATCCAGGATGGCCAGCACTCCGACCCTCGTCGGTTAATCCTCTGGGGCTGATTCAATCTGGGACAAGCGCGCCTGACCGAATTCCGGAAGTGGCTGGACAGGTCATAAGTACTGCAGTTTAAATCGTAATAAATGACATAATAAGGATAGAAAGTTAGCTCAGTGGAGGTAATGAAGCCCCTTGATTCGCTAGTTTATATCGCCTTTCTTGGGAGATAGAGATCAACAGTTTCGAGTTACTGGAACGATTATATACCCAGCTTCTCTAGAAAGAGAAGGACAGGTTTCAAATTGGGGACGAAAGCGTATAGACGCTGACTTGACCATGTTCCAGTGAAAGCTGACAGGTTTGCCCATTGGTCTTTGGTTTCGTAAATGTGCTTATTATACACTTCACGAGCCAAAACATTATGACCACCTACTTAATAGCTTCTTTGTCTGTCTTTGGAGCGAAATACATCACTGACTCGGCATATCAGAGGACCGACAGTTTGTTGGTACGTTTGTGGAGGTATAAGCATTAGACGTCTGCGGACAATTCACGTAATTCGCCTAAATAACGGTCCCCTTGATTTGCGTTCGTGGTGATGGCGCCCGATAGCAACCCAGATGGGTTCCCTACTGTTAACACCAAGAGAATTTGGGAGCCGAGACTTCAACGTGAGTTCACTATAATGCTCCTCAAAGCGTTGTAGCAAGGTTTTAGCACCGAGACAGGAATATTTGTATTGCTGAAAGATGACATCGCTGTCGGGGAAGACATCAAGCATGAAGGGATACAGGTGGTTCGCAGCTGTCAGCGTGCCCTCGATGACTACCACAGGCCCCATGCAAGCGCAGCAGAATGTCTCCTGTAGTTTAATGCTCCTGCCACCAGCCTGCATCAGCGGCGTGCTGCACGTTTCGAGCCGCTCTTCACCTCCTTGATGTGGTTTGTGGAGACAACTGTCGATCTAGGGCAGCAAAAATATGATTCACCTGAAGAGCCGACACGTTTCCATTGATTGACGGTCGAATGCCAATAGCACCGTGCCCACTGCAAAAGTAATTGACGATGTCGTCAGGTCAACATGAGAAAACGTAGGGGTGGTTTGCTGAGCAGCTCCATGTTCGACAATGTACGATGAACGGCGTGCTCCAAAACCATTGTACATCCACCAGTATTGTGCTCTTTAGACAGACATGCCACAGATCACCATTTATCCTACTTTACAGAGCGGACAAGCCTCCGAATGCCACGTCCTGTGAAGACTCATGGACGCCCAACCATTTAGCGCCTAGTGGTAGTTTGACTGTTCTTCTACCTCTCTCTGTAGATGCTCACGACACTAACACGTGAACATTCGAACAGCTTCACCATTTTCGAGGTACTCGTTCTCAGGCTCTGCGTAATAATAATCTGCTCTTTGTCAAAGTCACTTATCTCACTGGATTTCTCTATTTGAAGCCCATACCTTCACTGGGGTGATCCCCCTGTAACGCCGGTAACGCATATCCTCCTATTTCCATCTATTGTACTATAAATTTTTTCCTTATTTTGTTACCTGAAGATATGACATTTCTGTGTTTTTATATATCGTAATCGTTGTACAATTTGTATATATACATTTATGCGTTTATGTCGATGTATAATTGGTTTGTTTTGTAAATATTGTTTGTATTTTTACGCTGGTTCTTGCCTAGGGAAAACTATGCTATCGAACGATTACATCGATAGGTCGTGTGGAGAACCAAAGTGTTTAGGATCTTTGGTAGTGTTAACTCTGCCGCGTGGAGCGTGGGCAGAGCAGAGTCTGGCTGGAGTAGAGCGGTGGAGCAAGTGTGAGTGACTCTCCCGCGAGTTGCCGCACTTTCGGGCTTTGGCAGCATGTCATTGCGCTCGACTTGCTATGATAGTTTCTGGCACGGTGTCGCGGACGGGAAACATTAGCTGGCACACATCAAGAGCCCGTTTCGCCTGGTGACCGTGTCGAGAAGAAGGCGCGCCAACATCCAGCTTCTGCAACAGCGACGACCGACAATAAGTGATTGCCTCCAGCTCCTCGATCGACGACTTCAGACCTTCAGTCAACCAACAAGGAAGAATGAAAGCACGTAAAGTTTTAGAACTGTATGGCAGACCTCAGCTTTTCAAACTGTTCCATTTGCATCACTAAAATACAGCAACTTAGCATGAACCCTTGTCGCTCATTGTCCCAATTACATTACCAAGCAGGGTCCTTTCCTTTTCCGAAATGAACCCGAATGTCGTTGAAATTCAAACGCCATCATTAAAGTAATAGCATTCCGTATCACTGCTTTAATTTCAAAGTTCAGTTAAAGTAGTCATAGCTGGCTACAATAACCAAACAGAACTATATTTAGATTACACAAGCACAAATTAAGAGTGCGAGTTTTGTTGTCATGTTTTAGCTTACCTGTGACTGCAGCTCAGCTTGGTACGTACTAAATTTTACTGTTGTTAATTGTTCAAAATCATTTAATTCAAGTTCAAAGTTAAATCTCTTATTTCTAAATTGCGTAGATTCAAGTTGCTTTTGAGATGATTGTTGAGGTAGCCCAAGGCTAACCTTATTTTATTTAATTTCATAGTGCTTCAGAAACAAAGTTCACTATTAATTTCAATCACTAAATTAACTTTCAGTTTTCCGATTTTATTAATTCTTTTGCTAAATTAAGTCAGAGTGTAGCGAAATTTATTACTTCTGACAAACATTCAGTTTTCACACAACACGTGTCAACCTTCAGTTGCCACGCTTTTAGTGCTAATTATATGTGCATTAACCTTTCTTTTTCAGTTATTATAGTAGTTGTCCATAGGACTGGCGACCGTAATTTTCCCCAAATCTCAAATATCTAATTAACGCCAGTTAATTGTTAACGTAATGACCGCGCATTTACTTACTTTACTAACTTTACCCTTTTTCAAAATTAATTTCCACCCATTTCATCTGCATTTCTTCCTTTGATTTAGATGTAACCCTTCCTCCTTCTTTACCGACAGATTAACTTCGGTGACGATTGCTTTCTCCCAAATTTCCATTAGGTACACACGGTTTAATTTTTCACTGTCATGAAGGTCGATAAGTGAGGGGGAGGTTACACCCCTACAGTTAATTTTGTTACCGCGTCACGTACCCGCAGCATCCAACGTCGCAATGGGCAGTGGCCATATTGTTTTGGCTTATCAGTATACACTGCCGGGGAAAAAATCAGTACAACTGGAAGACGACGTCGATTTTCATCAGATGTACTGTTAAAGGTTTTCTCGTCGTCATCCAACAGACAGCGTTGTGGAATAGCTAGCTAGCGCAATCTGTGTCTTCCCTTTAATAGGGAACGCTCACAGCCAGAAGGCTTATGGTGGTGCAAACGAGTGAAGCAAGCAGGCGAACCTTCCAAGGAGACGTATTCGTTCTTCCTATGGCCAACTGAGGGGTCAAATTTGAGCCTCCCGAGTGGTGGAATGGTCCTTTCGGCGAATTGCCACACAAATTGGAGGTGCTGCGTCAGTTGTGCAATGGCCATGTGAACGTGCTCACATCCGTAGACGAGGTTCTGGACGTCCATGCAGCACAGACGTCCGCCAGGGTCGACGTACTGGAAGGGCAGCAGTCGCAGATCATCCATGTAACAGCCCAGATCAGAGGGCGTGTGATCCCAGACGTGTCAACAAGAACTGTTGCGAACGCGTTATTAGCGGTGGGACTTCGGGCACACACACCTCTAGCCCATCTTTCACTCACGGCACAGCCTCGACGTCCACGGCTCGACTGATGCCGTCAGAGGGTCACTTGGGAGGTAGAACGGCTTGCGGTGGTCTTCAGCAATGGAAGCAGATTCTGCGTGCACGCAAGTGATGGTCGTTTACGAGTACGACGTACGTCTGGTGAGCGCTGTCTCATAGAGTATACTCGTCCAGGACACACCGGCCCAACCCCATGTCTTGTAGTCTGGAGTGCAATAAGCTGCAACTCTTGTTCACCTTTGGTGTTTCTGGAGCGGATGCTAACCAGCGCTCAATGTTGTTAGACCAGTTCTTTTGCCGTTCGTGTAACAGGAAGGTGATGTTTTGTTCCAAGAGGAAAATGGTCGCCCACACACTGGCCTTGAAATTCAAAGTGCTCTGCAACACGTGCAGCAACTTCCCTAGCCAGCACGATCTCTAGGCTTCTACATGTACATCTATATCTACATCCATACTCCGCAAGCGACCTGACGGTGTGTGGTGGAGGGTACCTTGAGTACCTCTTATCGGTTCTCCCTTCTATTCCAGTCTCGTATTGTTCGTGGAAAGAAGGATTATCGGTATGCCTCTGTGTGGGCTCTAATCTCTCTGATTTTATCCTCATGGTCTCTTCGCGAGATATACGTAGGAGGGAGCAATATACTGTTTGACTCCTCGGTGAAGGTATGTTCTCGAAACATCAACAAAAGCCCGTACCGAGCTACTGAGTGTCTCTCTTGCAGAGTCTTCCACTGGGGTCTATCTATCATCTCCGTAACGCTTTCGCGATTACTAAATGATCCTGTAACGAAGCGCGCTGCTCTCCGTTGGATCTTCTCTATCTCTTCTATCAACCCTATCTGGTACGGATCCCACACCGGTGAGCAGTATTCAAGCAGTGGGCGCACACGCGTACTGTAACCTACTTCCTTTGTTTTCGGATTGCGTTTTCTTAGGATTCTTCCAATGAATCTCAGTCTGGCATCTGCTTTACCGACGATCAACTTTATATGATCATTCCATTTTAAATCACTCCTAATGCGTACTCCCAGATAATTTGCGGAATTAACTGCTTCCAGTTGCTGACCTAGTATATTGTAGCTAAATGATAAGGGATCTTCCTTTCTATGTATTCGCAGCACATTACACTTGTCTACATTGATATTCAATTGCCATTCCCTGCACCACGCGTCAATTCGCTGCAGATCCTCCTGCATTTCAGTACAATTTTCCATTGTTACAACCTCTCGATATACCACAGCATCATCCGCAAAAAGCCTCAGTGAACTTCCAATGTCATCCACAAGGTCATTTATGTATATTGTGAATAGCAACAGTCCTACGACACTCCCCTGCGGCACACCTGAAATCACTCTTACTTCGGATGACTTCTCTCCATTGAGAATGACATGCTGCGTTCTATTATGTAGGAACTCTACAACCCAATCACGCAATTGGTCTGTTAGTGCATATGCTCTTACTTTGTTCATTAAACGACTGTGGGGAACTGTATCGAACTTGTCTCCAACTGAGCCCACGTGGGATATGATGGGACGAGAAGTGACTTGTACGAGTCATCAACCAACAATTCTTACAGCCCTACGAGAACAGATCGAGCAGGCGTGGCATAAAGTATCCCAGGACAGTATTCGCCATATATACGATCGACCGGATGCTAGAGTCAGCGCCTGCATTGCTGTCCGTTGAGGCTACATCACTTATTAATGTGGGTGTTTCAGCATGGGCCGATACCTGGTACTACGGAACAGGTTGAACTATTGATCTGTAAATCTAATCATTTCATATACTCCATACGCACTGTTGCAATAACAAACCAAGAGTGAAACGCAAATCTCTTAAAGAGTGTACTAATCTTTTTCTGGCACTATATTAATCGTTCTACACTACTGGCCATTAAAATTGCTACACCACGAAGATGACGTGCTACAAACGCGAAATTTAACCCACAGGAAGAAGATGCTGTGATATGCAAATAATTTGCTTTTCGGAGCATTCACACAAGGCTGGTGCCGGTGGCGACACCTACAACGTGCTGACCTGAGCAAAGTTTCCAACCGATTTCTCATACACAAACAGCAGTTGAGCGGCGTTGCCTGGTGAAACGTTGTTGTGATGCCTCGTGTAAGGAAGAGAAATGCGTACCATCACGTTTCCGACTTTGATAAAGGTCGGATTGTAGCATATCGTGATTGCGGTTTATCGTATCACGACATTGCTTCTCGCGTTGCTCGAGATCCAATGACTGTTAGCAGAATATGGAATCGGTGGGTTCAGGAGGGTAACACGGAACGCCGTGCTGGATCCCAACGGCCTAGTATCACTAGCAGTCGCCGGCCGTATTGGCCGAGCGGTTCTAGGTGCTACAGTCTGGAACCGCGCTTAGGTTAGTTAGGTTTAAGTAGTTCTAAGTTCTAGGGGACTGATGACCTCAGCAGTTAAGTCCCATACAGCTCAGAGCCATTTGGACCACTAGCAGTCGAGATGACAGGCATCTTATCCGCATGGCTGTAACGGATCGTGCAGCCACGTCTCGATGCCTGAGTCAACAGGTGGGGACGTTTACAAGACAACAACCATCTGCACGAACAGTTCGTCGACGTTTGCAGCAGCATGGACTATCAGCTCGGAGACCATGGCTGCGGTTACCCTTGACGCTGCATCACAGACAGGAGCGCCTGCGGCGGTGTACTCAACGACGAACCTGGGTGCACGAATGGCAAAACGTCATTTTTTCCGATGAATCCAGGTTCTGTTTACAGCATCACGATGGTCGCATCCGTGTTTGGTGACATCGCGGTGAACGGACATTGGAAGCGTGTATTCGTCATCACCATACTGGCGTACCACCCGGCGTGATGGTATGGGGTACCATTGGTTAAACGTCTCGGTCACCTCTTGTTCCCATTGTCGGCAGTTTTGAACAGTAGACGTTACATTTCAGATGTGTTACGACCAGTGGCTCTATCCTTCATTCGATCCCTGTGAAATCCTACATTTCAGCAGTATAATGCACGACTGCATGTTACAGGTCCTGTACGGGCCTTTCTGGATACAGAAAATGTTCGACTGCTGCCCTGGCCAGCACATCCTCCAGATCTCTCACCAATTGAAAACGTCTGGTCAATGGTGGCCGAGCAACTGCCTCGTCACAATACGCCAGTCACTACTCTTGATGAACTGTGATATCGTGTTGAAGCTGCATGGGCAGCTGTACCTGTACACGCCATCCAAGCTCTGTTTGATTCAATGCCCAGGCGTATCAAGGCCGTTATTACGGCCAGCGGTGGTTGTTCTGGGTACTGTTTTCTCAGGATCTGTGCACCCAAATTGCGTGAAAATGCGATCACATGTCAGTTCTAGTATAATATATTTGTCCAATAAATACCCGTTTATCATCTGCATTTCTTCTTGGTGTATCAATTTTAATGGCCAGTAGTGTAATTGTTGTATGTTCTCCGGTCGTTTGATGATTTTATTATAAATTGTTAGTTTATTTGACCTGTTGTTTTCTGTCGTAGTGATTCAGCGTTGGACTATTTGTAGACAGCATTTCTTGAAAACTTAGTGCCAGGATACACGTATCGCTGTAACAACTTACATAACTGTGTCTCTGTGTGCCAAGTGTTCTCTCTTCAATACAACTGAGTCAGCGAGCATATTATGGTGAAAAGGGATCTTGAAATTAAACCATGTATAATTAACACTGTGTTTTTAATATCTTGGGTTCATGGAAATGTCCTTACTCCATTCTGAGTCTCCTCAGAGTACGGGACCATGTACACTATTCACATTTTCGTTGGAGTGAGGTATTGCCCTTGAAGATTCCCTTCAAGAACTTTGAAGATCATTTTCATCATTTGTATGGCACACACATACAGCATATTTATAATATGTAATAAATATCGTTGCATAAATCAAAAATAAACTGACTAAATATTAATACGTAGGTTTTTAATCCATTCCATCTCTGTGGCATTGGCTTTCACAAAATCACTCCACATGCCCTTATAGCTTCATAGGATGCACTCCTCTTTTATAAGTCTGATAGACTCCTTCAGTGTATCACAGTCACAACTCAGAGACTCCACAGCACCCCATTTATAGAGTGAGTCAGAGCAGTGACCACATCGGGTGCGGATTCTGTTTAATTTAACCCATAGTTTCCTGTCAAGTTCGACATTCACAATATCACTGTTATATTTCTCGAACCATTCCCGTGTTTTGTAATTTCCGATATGTTGTCAGTTCTTGTTGCTGGGATCTCTTACTTTGGTGTTACTTGGAGCAAGCTGTTCAGTGTGGCGGGTGTCTCGAACGAAGCCTGTTTCTTCATAAGACAGGTATTTCATGATGAAAGGGTAGCTCCTTATTCTCTTGTATGTTATGCTACTTTCTAAGTAGGGTCTCAGTCCTGCGAATCTGTGGTGGGTAGATATTGTTTAGCAGGGGAAACCAGTTTAAAGGAATTGGTCTGATTGTACCAGTAATAGTGTGCATCGTGATGTTGAGTTGTGCATCGATGAGGCTGGTATGACAACTATTACACCACACTGAAGCACAATACTCTGCAACCAAAAAAATCAGTGCAAGGGTAGATGTACGCAAAGTCTCCACTGAAGCCCTCAGGTTGTGCCACAAAGCCTCTGAATGATGTTGTTGCGAGTTATTACCTTGGCACCTGGGTTTTCCAGATTTTTTTTGTAAGATAGAATGCGGTCGAGTGTTGCGCCAAAATACTTAGGGTACTTGTGACAAAGAATACTGCCATCAAATTGCACATTGAGTTCAGTCTTACCTCGTTTATTGTTAAGGTAAAACACACAAACCTCGCTCTTACTGGTATTGGGCTCAGTATGCATGTTCTGAAATATAAGTTAAGGGATAGTAAGCCTTATGTTAGTGTTCCTTCTGACTGACCAAGCTCTTTTTATTGACAAGGCTGACCGGTATCGTCTGCATATCACAATTTCCTTGAAGATGTTTTTGGAAGGTCAGAAATATAAAGGCTGAATGGGAGAGGTGCGAGAACTGAGCCCTGTGGCAGGCCATTATTTAGTTTCTTTATGAAGCTTCTGTTTTCACCAAGCACACTTGAAAGCATCGATTACTTATCACGTTATTAATAAGAGATGCTGTTCTTCGGGATTTAATTATTTTCAGCAATTTGTAAATCATCCCTTCCCTCCAGACGGTGTCATATGCTGCCGTAAGATCGACAGAGGCCATTAGTTCCTCTTGGAAACAGGTCTTTATTAGAGTCGTCAGAGTGTGCATCTGGTCGTAGCGGCTTCGGTGAGGCCTAAATTCCGCTTGTTGTATTGGAATATGTTCTGGAATACATCTACTAACTGTATTGTAAACAAATCTCTACCAGAGCTTATACCTGCAATTAAGCAGCGAAATTGGCTGAAAGTTTTGGTGAAGATCCCCTGATTTGTTAGGTTTTGAGATTGACACAATTAGTGGATTTTACAGTTCCTTTGAAAGTGTTCCTGTCTTCAAAATAATAGAGAAGAAGCGATTCACTCAGTGTTTGTCATTTTTCCCAAAATGGGATAAAAATTCTGGATGTATATTATCAGATCCAAGAGCCTTACCACTCTTAATCTCTGCTAAAGCTACATCTGTCCATTTACGATGAATGGAGAAGAAAATTTTGAATCAATTGCAGACTGAGCTTTTACAGAAAGAAAGAAGAAAAATGTAGTGATCCATATTGCACCACGTCAACCATAAAATAAATATTTCATGAGCCGATTTCGCAAACTAACTACCCATCCACCCTTTTTGCAGACACTAAAAGCTCACCCCACTTCCTAGTTGGTTAGGCATTCCAACGTCCCTGTGATCGTGGGTTCAGCAGAGTGGGTAACGGTAAGATTCGAGAAACAGTAGTGGTATCGATGTCTATACCCTTGTATAGTTAAGGTATTTGAGTACATCAATCACTCCGCCCGTGATAACTTTGTTTTCAAACAATGTTAGTAGTGTTAGGTATATCCTAGCGGCAGTTTTACAAAACATCTTATATGAGTATTTGAACTGTTACAGCAGCACTTCACATTGTCGCAATGCAAAAATCCAATTAAGTTATAGAGTAACGTGAATCATCACCGCAGGTGATCTAGAAATGGAATTCGCGTGGCCATTCCAATCACTGTACCATATGACTTGCGGTGAGCAGTGATACATGAGAGAACTGGTAGTTTCCGTACCCCACGGTGAGGAGTTGGTCCTGCATGCTGTACTTACTGACCCATTGCTGTACAGCACCTCTGAAGTGGCCAGGGTTTGTTACAGAATGGGTCTTTACAATCCGCCATACCGGACGCGACCCTTCTCATCAAGAAGTTGTTGCCGATGGCAGTTGATTCTTGC
The DNA here is from genome assembly GCF_023864275.1 of Schistocerca cancellata. NCBI lineage: Eukaryota > Metazoa > Arthropoda > Insecta > Orthoptera > Acrididae > Schistocerca > Schistocerca cancellata. The sequence continues at coordinate 609,499,105 of NC_064631.1, read as the reverse complement.
GACGACTGTATTCCCCGAATCGAGTTCCTCACTTTGCGTCACTGATATGGTGACCGAACCATAACGCAGGTGGAGTGTCCCATGCATGCGTTGACTTCGTCTGCTCTCGTCCCTGTTGGGATTACTGGTAAGATCTGACCGAAGTCACCAGAGAAAAAAACGGTACATCCGGCCATAGGGTGTAGATATTACGCAAATATCGAATTATTCTGTTGAATGGTTCAATGGATATTTTATAGGATATCGGAACCTCATTCCAAATAATGGAAATACAGTCCTGCATCAATTGCGAGTATTACTTTGCTTTGAAACATCGCAGATGCCTTACGTGTCGTGGGCATACACTGCCAGGGCCGGCCGGTGTGGCAGAGCGGTTCTAGGGAGTGGAACCGCGCGACCGCTACGGTCAGGTTCGAATCCTGCATCGAACATGGATGTGTGTGATGTCTTTAGGTTAGTTAGGTTTAAATATTTCTAAGTCTAAGGGACTGATGACCTCAGATGTTAAGTCCCATAGTGCTCAGAGCCATTTGAACCAATTGAACACCGTCAGGGTTTGTATGTAGAATGAGCAGTTCGTAAGGGGCCTTCGATGCTAGTGCCGGAGTGGCACAGAAATCGGGCGGCCTTATGCCCGTTACAGCTAGACGGCAAAGGCAACGTTTTCACAGCGGCAGGGGCTCTCATTTCGTCATAGTTCAGCCAATTAGCATGAAATATTTGTAAATTTTATAAGAAAACCTTCCTCGTGAATCACACTACCTGTTACTGAAAACCAGATCCAAGCCCCTACATTAATTCCTGAGATTTTTGGCAAATTACAAGGGCAATGTAATTTTGTAATGCAAAAAATATTTTGTATATGATATAATTAGAAATTAACAATTTTCGGATTTTTTCCTTTACTTGTGCCGTGAAACCTTGCTTCTTGCGAAATTTCGTGACTCTAAGTCAGTGGTCCCAACCTGGGGGTAATTAGCCCCTGAGGGGTAAAATGAAGTAAAAAAATGTTTCAGTAACGTTTGGGTCTCGAAACTGAACTATTTTTAAAAAAAATCATTGTTATTATCATCACTATTTCGTATAAGTGTAATACTGATTGCATAAGTTACTAGTAATTACATTTTTATTTCAAATTCTAGCATTAACGCATGAGACAATGTGGTGGATGTTACAGATTGTGAAACGAATGTACGAACATCTTCCTTGTTCCTCACGTAGTCCACCTACTGCCCATATACATCGCATCATACATCTGTGGCAGTGAAATTGATGTATACATACGCTTAAATATCTCATGGAAATGACTTCTCCGTGTTGTATATCGTTCCCACAACGGACCAGAAACTGCTTCATTATTCACATCGCTACAATAAACGATCTAACTGAGATCACAACGCAGCTGTAATCATGTAATGGCTACCAGGTTGCTGTGTGGCGTCGGTCAGACGCATAGCATTGGCAGCCTAAAGTCTTCCAGTTTCTACCATTTCAGGGGTAAGGAGTCCAGGAATCTAGTGGTACACAAGCAGTAGGTATAGTGTACACACTTTGACTTGGTTGATTCTAAAATGGGGTTGCAGGCTGTGAGTGAAGCAAGTGTCGCTAGGAAGGGGAGCGGTGCAGACGAAGCACGTTTCGTAATCTACCGTCAACGTGGATAATTAGCTTTCTTTTCTGAGGAGGTGTTGTAGGTAGCACTCACCATGCACTGAAAATTACGTCACCTCAGATGTTAAGTCCCATAGTGCTCAGAGCCATCTGAACCATTTTGCAAATCCTCGAGCGACCGTGGAAGCAAGGCGTGGGGATCGCCTTACAATGGATGTGCACAGAGGAATTGTGTGTGACAGACTCGTAGTGCCATACGCCTTGCTCAAAACTTATTAAGTGCTGTTGGTGTAGTTTACAGAGAAGTTGCAGCATTAGAAAATTGCAGCGAAATGCAGGAAGATCTGCAGCGGATAGGCACTTGGTGCAGGGAATGGCAACTGACCCTTAACATAGACAAATGTAATGTACTGCGAATACATAGAAAGAAGGATTCTTTATTGTATGGTTATATGATAGCGGAACAAACACTGGTAGCAGTTACTTCTGTAAAATATCTGGGAGTATTCGTACAGAACGATTTGAAGTGGAATGATCATATAAAATTAATTGTTGGTAAGGCGGGTGCCAGGGGAGAGTCCTTAGAAAATGTAGTCCATCACCAAAGGGGGTGGCTTACAAAATACTCGTTCGACCTATACTTGAGTATTGCTCATCAGTGTGGGATCCGTACCAGGTCGAGTTGACAGAGGAGATAGAGAAGATCCAAAGAAGAGCGGCACGTTTCATCACAGGGTTATTTGGTAAGCGTGATAGCGTTACGGAGATGTTTAGCAAATTCAAGTGGCAGACTCTGCAAGAGAGGCGCTCTGCATCGCGGTGTAGCTTGCTGTCCATGTTTCGAGAGGGTGCGTTTCTGGATGAGGTATCGAATATATTGCTTCCCCCTACTTATACCTCCTGAGGAGAACACGAATGTAAAATTAGAGAGATTCGAGCGCGCACGGAGGCTTTCCGGCAGTCGTTCGTCCCGTGAACCATACGCGACTGGAACAGGAAAGGGAAGCAATGACAGTGGCACGTAAAGTGCCCTCGGCCACACACCGTTGGCTGGCTTGCGGAGTATAAATGTAGATGTAGATGTATCACAAATTTCTCCACGGGAAATTATCCTTGCAGAAAGAAAACGGTTGCAGTTGATGCACGACGAGGCACAAACCCATTTTCTACGCCTCATACGACAGTACTTAAAACTAAATTTTAATGTGCGATGGACTGATCGAGGAGGTCAAGTGTCACTGCCTCCTCGTTCACGTGCCTTTAATCCCTTGGATTTCTGACTATGGAGACATGCACGGTGTATCAAAAAGGATGGCGCAAACTTACACGGCTGAAAGTACACGACAATAGAAGCAGAAATGTCAAGTAAACATGGCTCTAAAACGCTTACCTCAAGAGCTATGAGATATTCTTGATTTTAAATATTGTGAAACATATCTCTTCTACTGCAAACTCTTTGCTTTCCATATTTTGGGAAGTGGTAGTATGGACCAAAACAAGAAAAAAATGTCCAGTAAACATGTGCTGTAAAATGCATACCTTAGCAGCTATGAGCACCTGTGCGTCTTCGGTACTTAGGAACACAACTCTCCTAATGAACAAGTTCTCATAACTTTTAAGGTGTGCGTTTTACAGCACATGTTTACTGGACACTTTTTTTCTTGTTTTGGTCTATACTACCACTTCCCAAAATATGGAAAGCAAAGAGTTTGCAGTAGAAGAGATATGTTTCACAGTATTTAAAATCAAGAATATCTCATAGCTCTTAAAGTATGCGTTTTAGAGCCCATGCTGCCTTGACATTTGTGCTTCTATTATCGTGTACTTTAAGTCGTGTAAGTTTGCGCCATCTTTTTGATACACCCTGTTTAAAGGCATTCGTGAATTCCACACATACAACCCACACACAGTGCACTAGCGTATGTCCCACACGTGTGAGCAAATCCGAGAAGAGCCAGGTGTGTTCACGCGAGTTCGTTAGTCTTTGAGAAACTGGGCTGAAGGACGGGCAAGAATGAGTGGCAATAAAATTGACCATTTCCTCTGAACCAGTCGTCGTCAAACGTTTTTGTTCAACGGCCAATACCGTGCTGACATTGTGGGGCGGCATCTCGGGCCGCATATGTACCGATCTTATTATTAATTAGTAACAGAGTCAAATTAGTATGTTATGAACCCGCAATAGACTAGCTACAGTAGGGGCGCAGTAAGTTGCCCACCCGGCCACCAGCTACTGATCGTTAAAAGTCGGAACCATTCGGAACACTTCGCGTCTACATCTACATCTACATCTACATCCATACTCCGCAAGCCACCTGACGGTGTGTGGCGGAGGGTACCTTGAGTACCTCTATCGGTTCTCCCTTCTATTCCAGTCTCGTATTGTTCGTGGAAAGAAGGATTGTCGGTATGCCTCTGTGTGGGCTCTAATCTCTCTGATTTTATCCTCATGATCTCTTCGCGAGATATACGTAGGAGGGAGCAATATACTGCTCGACTCTTCGGTGAAGGTATGTTCTCGAAACTTTGACAAAAGCCCGTACCGAGCTACTGAGCGTCTCTCCTGCAGAGTCTTCCACTGGAGTTTATCTATCATCTCCGTAACGCTTTCGCGATTACTAATTGATCCTGTAACGAAGCGCGCTGCTCTCCGTTGGATCTTCTCTATCTCTTCTATCAACCCTATCTGGTACGGATCCCACACTGCTGAGCAGTATTCAAGCAACTGCTCTCCGTTTCAGACTGCTTCCACCCTCAGCAACCCCTAAGTTGCGACACTGTAACTGGCTGGCGAAGTGTTGTTCTGTTGTCTGTGTGAATGGATTATTAGCTGAATAATAACAATAACTGTTGTTCTATCTAAATCCATTACGCAATACAAGACACGATCAGAAACATTTACTAAATGTTTTGAATATCATTTTTCTTCTACTCATTGTGTGGTATTACAACACCTTTAATACACTGAAGAGTCAAAGAAACTGGTAGACTGCATAGTATCGCGTAGGACCCACGCTAGCACGCAGAAGCGCGGCAACACAACGTGGCATTGACTCGACTAATGTCTGATATACTGCTAGAGGGAATTGACACCATGAATCCTACAGGGCTGTACGAAGGGGTGGAGATCTCTTCCGAACAGCACGTTGCAAGGCAACCCTCATATGCCCAACAATGTTAATGTCTGGGGAGTTCAATGGCCAACGGAAGTGTTTAAACTCAAAAGAGTGTTCCTGGAGCCACTCTGCAGCAATTGTGGACGTGTAGGGTGTCGCATTGTTCTGCTGGGATTGCCCAAGTCCGTTGGAATGCACAAGGGACATGAATGGATGCAGGTGATCAGACAGTATGCTTACATACGTGTCATCTGTCAGAGTCGTATCTAGACGTATCAGTGGTCCCGTATCACTCCAACTGCACACGCCCCACACCATTACAGAGCCTCCACCAGCTTGAACAGTCCCCAGCTGACATGTAGGGTCCATGGAATCATTAGATTCTCTCCATGCCCGTACACGTCCCTCCGCTCGATACAATTTGAAACGAGACTCGTCCGACCAGACTACATGTTTCCAGTCATCAATAGTCCAATGTCGTTGTTGATGGACCCAGGCGAGGCATAAATCTTTGTGTCGTACAGCCATCGAGGGTAAAAGAGTGGCCGTTCGGCTCCGAAAACCCATATCGATTATGTCCGTTGAATGGTTCGTACGCTGACACTTCTTAATGGCCCAGCATTGAAATCTGCATCAATCTGCGGAAGGGTTGCACTTGTGTCACGTTGAACGATTCTCTTCAGTCATCGTTGCCTGTTTACATACCTCTATAATGGAATATGCATGCTTATACCAGTTTCTTTGGCGCTTCAGCGTACGTGAGTACACAGCGCATAACCCCCAGAGACTGACACAATTTTCTTCCCCTTATCGTCCATACTTTCTAACATATAAACTACTTTTGAAGTGCCGAAATGTACTAGAGCAAATTAAATGTCTATAAAACGCCACACTTTACAACGTATTTGCAGTGAGACAGTCGCAATTCCTAAAATCCAGCGCCCACGGCCTCCGGCCTCCTGAGGAACACCGCAGTCCTGGGTCCGTAGATAAACCACGAAATTCCGCTGCATTACGCCACACACAAACAGATCGGTGAGACAAGATCCGACGGGCAGGGACTGCACATTGGTGGGAAGCCGAATAGCTTCATATCGGCAGGCCCGATCCATTGCAGATAACCGCAGAAAAGGCCTGCCGTTTATCCCGTCACTGAAATCCACTCATGTGGCCCTCTGTTCACGACCCGCAGACGTCACGTTGATGAAATGAGACCACAGCGACAAATCCATGCAACAGATAACTTTGTTCAAATACTCTGTCAATCAATAATAATGAGGATATGTAGCAACTCACCGTAAAGACGATTTCTGAGCCGCAGACAGGCAAGGAGAAAAGACACACACTTTCACAACTAAATTTTCAGCCACAGCTTTTGTCAGAAAATGAGAGCACACACACATTCACACAATCACTCAGATACAACTCATGCACACATGACCGCCGTGTCCGGCCGCTGCGTCCACAGTCTCTGAGAATCAGATCCAAACGAACCACTCCTCATGCCTCCCTGCCTCTCGTCGGCAGCTTCTAGGCTAGTGGCAAGAAGTGGTGGCAGCCTTGACTGCAAGCTGAGGGGAGTGGCAGGAAGGGGAGAAACAGTAGGAATGGAGTAGGGAAGCGGCGCACGTTCTCAGCTGCACCCAGCAGTGACGATGCATGACACCTCAGTAAACAAACCATTTCATCCACTCAGACAAAAACGAGATTTTTCCAGTGCTTTTTTCAAATTTCCCTGATGTGTTTTTGAAATTCCCTGACGTACCTGGTATCCAGAAGCTTTGGTAACCCTGACTAGCAAGAAACTCTCAAAGTTAGCTGACGTTTTTCGATTCGTCTGTTGGTTGCTAGATGATATTGTTATAAAATGCAGCTTACAGCCGCAGACCGCTCGATTACTTCATTCGAGCCGCAGTTTGACGACCACTGTTCTGGAGTTACCAGAAAAATGGTTGTCATAGGACACAATGTCCCATTCTTCAAAATGTACAGCATGTGGCACAAAGACGCTCGGGAAGGGTCCCCGAGTCGCTTCTCTCAGTTGTCGCTATGCGTAATTCTCGGACACCAATACTTCGTGCGTCCCCCAACATTGTACGACTGAGTATAGTGATGTTTTCTTTAGAGTTTTTTGTCAAGTTTAGCCGTTTCAGTTATTGTTGCTAGATTCATTATTGCAACTGCCCCGAGTCCGGGGCTTTCCCTTTCCTTATGTCGCTGGGCTCGGTTAAAAAAATGGTTCAAATGGCTCTGAGCACTATCGGACTTAACATCTGAGGTCATCAATCCCCTAGAACTTAGAACTACTTAAACCTAACTAACCTAAGGACATCACACACATGCATGCCCGAGACAGGATTCGAACCTGCGACCGTAGCGGTCGCGCGGTTCCACACTGAAGCGCCTAGAACCGCTCGGCCACAACGGCCGGCGCTGGGCTCGGTCCTCAGACAGAAAACACCGAACGCGTATCTTCTACACTGTGCGACTGTGTGTTCGGGTGTTTTGTTTTGAGTTCGCTGCTAAGTTTCCATTCGGTGCGATATACACGAAGGATCGACGGGTGTTCCTTGTGTTGAGCTATGAAAAAGGAGAATTGTATTTGGAATGTCGGCTTGGAATCATACGAAAATTTCCCGGTCTACATGTTCCCAGTGATTCGACGATATGCAGTTTGGTGAAGAAATTTCAAGAGACTGGATCTGTGTTACACAAAACGAAGGCCTAGATCAGTGGTTCCCAACAGGTGGTCCGCGGACCCCCAGGGGTTCGCGAGCTATGCCAGAGGAGTCCTCAAGATGCTATTAGAATAAAAAATATGTTAAATATATTTCATATGATAACAGATTTTTTGTTTTGGCCGCTTCCTGTATGAGCAGTTTTAAGCTCAATATTTTTTCAATAATGAATATGTCAATGTTTTTTCTAAGTACCAAAAATAGAAAACGTATAAAAAGACTCTTAATTTGGCTTTTTTAGGTACTTGATTCTGTGATATGACAAGGTACCAATCATGCTGGATGAAGGGGTCCTCGAGAAAATTTTGTTGGGAATCCCTGGCCTAGAGAACTTTGTGTTTGAACCGAAAATAAGTTAGACGAGCAAGGGGAGGCCTTGGAATGAAATCCGAGAAAATCTCTGCGCCGTTTGGCACTTCAGACTGGTGTGTCGAGAGCACCTGGCAACAGAGCTGCGCACAAACTGAAACTGAAACCACACAACGTAACGGTAGTGCATCAGCTGAGGAACTCAGGTACTGTTCGTGCAACTGGCTGTTACAGTTTGTACACGATGGGGAAATCGATCATAAGGTCGTTTTTTCTGACGAAGCATGGCTGTATTTATCAGGGTGCGTAATTTCTCAGAACAGTCGACGTTGGACTCCGAAAATCCTCACGAATTACGTCAACAATCTCTGTACGATGTGAAAACAGGAGTGTGGTGTGCAGTTAGTGCAAGACGAATTATCGGCCCAGTCTTTTTCCACGATACAATAAGTTCTGACACGTATGTAAACAATATACTGCAGCCTTTTTATCGATAACTAACACTTAGCGAAAAGATGAACTGTTATTTCATGCAGGACAATGCAAGATCACTTATCGCCAATGCTTCTAAGACAGCAATAAGAAGTGTTTTTGATGATAGGATAGTTGACTGGTCTTCTCGTTCTCCAGATGTAAATCAGTGTGATTTTCATCTGTGGGGAATGTTAAAATACAAGGCTATGCAACGAATTCCCACAAGCTCGAAGAGTTGGAAGACAGGGTCCGGCTAGTCACCAGATTTCGGCACCCGAAATTCGTCGAGTGTTTGCTAATGTCTTCAGGAGATGTAAGGCTGCATTTATCAGAGAGGGACATCATTTTCAGCGCCCACTGTAAATAAAGGTAAGCTTAAGTTAATCATCTTTTTCTATTCACAATATACATAAATGACCTTGTGGATGACATCCGAAGTTCACTGAGGCTTTTTGCAGATGATGCTGTGGTGTATCGAGAGGTTGTAACAATGGAAAATTGTACTGAAATGCAGGAGGATCTGCAGCGAATTGACGCATGGTGCAGGGAATGGCAATTGAATCTCAATGTAGACAAGTGTAATGTGCTGCGAATACACAGAAAGATAGATCCTTTATCATTTAGCTACAAAATAGCAGGTCAGCAACTGGAAGCAGTTAATACCATAAATTATCTGGGAGTACGCATTAGGAGTGATTTAAAATGGAATGATCATATAATGTTGATCGTCGGTAAAGCAGATGCCAGACTGAGATTCATTGGAAGAATCCTAAGGAAATGCAATCCGAAAACAAAGGAAGTAGGTTACAGTACGCTTGTTGGCCCACTGCTTGAATACTGCTCAGCAGTGTGGGATCCGTACCAGTTAGTGTTGATAGAGGATATAGAGAAGATCCAACGGAGAGCAGCGCGCTTCGTTACAGGATCATTTAGTAATCGCGAAAGCGTTACGGAGATGATAGATAAACTGCAATGGAAGACTCTGCACGAGAGACGCTCAGTAGCTCTGTATGGGCTTTTGTCAAAGTTTCGAGAACATACCTTCACCGAAGAGTCAAGCAGTATATTGCTCCCTCCTACGTATATCTCGCGAAGAGACCATGAAGATAAAATCAGAGAGATTAGAGCCCACACAGAGGCATACCGACAATCCTTCTTTCCACGAACAATACGAGACTGGACTAGAAGGGAGAACCGATAGAGGTACTCAAGGTACCCTCCGCCACACACCGTCAGGTGGCTTGCGGAGTATGGAAGTAGATGTAGATGTAGACGTAGATGTAGATGTAGATGGCAACGTCGTTTATGCTTACCTCAACCGGCAAATTAGCGTCCGAGAGCCGGGCGTGGCGGTGGCTGGCGGATGCGGTGGCGGCGGCAGGGGGCGGCGCCGCGCCACCGGCGAGGGCCCCTCCCGGACGTCTTCCGTTGGGCACCTTGTATTTGTTTCCACACACAGGTTCGTAGGACTTTCGTGCTACTTTAGACTAATACACTACTGGCCATTAAAATTGCAACACCACGAAGATGACGTGCTACAAACGCGAAATTTAACCCACAGGAAGAAGATGCTGTGATATCCAAATGATTAGCTTTTCGGAGCATTCACACAAGATTGGCGCCGGTGGCGACACCGGCAACGTGCTGACATGAGGAAAGTTTACAACCGATTCCTCATACACAAACAGCAGTTGACCGCCGTTGCCTGGTGAAACGTTCTTTTGATGCCTCGTGTAAGGAGGAGAAATGCGTACCGTCACGTTTCCGACTTTGATAGAGGTCGGATTGTAGCCTATCGTGATTGCGGTTTATCGTATCGCAACATTGCTGCTCGCGTTTGTCGAGATCCAATGACTGTTAGCAGAATATGGAATCGGTGGGTTCAGGAGGGTAATACGGAACGCCGTGCTGGACCCCAACGGCCTTGTATCACTAGCAGTCGAGATGACAGGCATCTTATCCGCATGACTGTAACGGATCGTGCAGCCACGTCTCGATCCCTGAGTCAACAGATGGGGACGTTTGCAAGACAACAATCATCTCCACGAACAGTTCGACGACGTTTGCAGCAGAATGGACTATCAGCTCGGAGACCGTGGCTGCGGTTACCCTTGACGCTGCATCACAGACAGGAGCGCCTGCGATGGTGTATTCGACGACGAACCTGGGTGCACGAATGGCAAAACGTCAGTTTTTTCGGATGAATCCAGGTTATGTTTACAGCATCATGATGGTCGCATCCGTGTTTGGAGACATCGCGGTGAACGGACATTGGAAGCGTGTATTCGTCATCGCCATACTGGCGTATCACCTGGCGTGATGGTATGGGGTGCCATTGGTTACACGTCTCGGTCACCTCTTGTTCGCATTGACGGCACTTTGAACAGTAGACGTTACATTTCAAATGTGTTACGACCCGTGGCTCTACCCTTCATTCGATCCCTGTGAAACCCTACATTTCAGCAGGATAATGCACGACCGCTATTTGCAGGTCCTGTACGGGCCTTTCTGGATACAGAAAATGTTCGACTGCTGCCCTGGCCAGCACATTCTCCAGATCTCTCACCAACTGAAAACGTCTGCTCAATGGTGGCCGAGCAACTGGCTCGTCACAATACGCCAGTCACTACCCTTGATGAACTGTGATATCGTGTTGAAGCTGCATGGGCAGCTGTACCTGAACACGCCATCCAATCTCTGTTTGACTCAGTGCCCAGGTGTATCAGGACCGTTATTACGGCTAGCGGTGGTTGTTCTGGGTACTGATTTCTCAGGATCTATGCACCCAAACTGCGTGAAAATGTAATCACATGTCAGTTCTAGTATAATATATTTGTCCAATGAATACCCGTTTATCATCTGCATTTCTTCTTGGTGTACCAATTTTAATGGCCAGTATTTTACTAGCTCCTGTAAGAATATGGAGCACTTTCTTTTAAACACGCTGTATATTACATTACAGGAATGATTCTAAGGACGCTCAACACCAGACTCCAACAGGACATAAAATGACTGGCATTTACATGAAGCTCCCTCCACGACACACTGTGCTATAGTTTGCATATTATATTTCTTAGACTTTGTACAGTTTCTCAGTTTCAAATAAATAGAGACTCACCACCCCTGGTATTCTGGAGGTTTCCCTTGGTTGTAACGCAAGTTTCGAAAATGATTTTCCCCTCCCAATGCAAATCGGAAAACCTTTTGCCCACGTTCAGACTCGTTGGGATTTGGCTGAAAATTAAACGAGCCTTACAATGAGCCACATCTGAGAGACCGCCGTGGCCATTAGATCGGGTAATGAAAACTTACAGTATACACTGCAAAAAACCAAGGTGTGGCAGCCCAGGGAGCGTTAGAAAACCTAGCTCAGCCTCTCATAATATTCTCTCTTTATGGGGGTCTTGGTATCTCGTTTTATAAGTGCCAAATTACAAATCAGAAGATTCAGACTTTCATCACTGGTTTGTGCTAGGAATTTTTCTGGTGATCACTTTAAAGTTTCATCCGTAATGACGCCGTTCAGCCATATCGTCTGCGACGAGGAAAAGGAAATCGCAGTGCCACGGGTTCAGTCCCGCCATCTGCACAGGTGGAATTTAACTGAGCTGAAAGCTCAGCTCTGACAACAGAAGCGCTTGCGCGGCAGAGGGGCGGAATTCGTTTGCATTACCGACGGCTGAATGAATAATGAGCAACTGGAAGGTTCTCACAGTCGCCTGCTGAGAAACAAAGGCGACAACGCGGGGCCATCGCACTGTGTGAGCCCTGCTATCGGGCAATCTAACACTGTCCTTCGCTACAGACGTTGTATTTGCATTTCGGTTCTTTCTACGTAACTGTAGCAACAGCATTATAAGGCACCTGTAACGACAGCAGTACTGTAAAAGAACATCAAACCTACAAACGAGGAGGATGGAGATTCCAGTAGGGTTCATCTAGAACATACAATAGCATGCGGCAGCGTCCGCCTTCTTTTCCATCTTCACTTGCTAAGATGTCGGAGCAGTGTTAACAACACAGACTGCGTTACTGGCCACTGCACGCAGACACATCGTGAAGGCAAAAGTGCAAAATGCAGCTTTCCGAACAATAAGTACAGACTAAATATTTATCACGAGATGACTGGGTGTTGTTGTGTCGTCTTCATCATCATCATTCATCCCCATTACGACAGTAGGAAGGCAATGGCAAACCACCTCCGCTAGGACCTTGCCTAGTACAGCGGCGCGGGTCTCCCGCATCGGACCCTACGCTCTGTCAAGGAGTATGGGACTTCATCATCATCAAATATTTAACTCGCCTTTCTTCTATGCGAAGCGGCATAATTGCAGATATAGCATTTTAAAATAATTTATTGGTCTAAACAGAATTCATGCGAGAACCCTAGAGACACTCTAGATTTTAGTGGTGAGAGCCATTTCGTTCACCAAGTGTGTAGGACACGCAATATTTGTCGCTCGAAAAATATTTTCGGAACTCGTGGTGGTTAGGTTGAAAGACCGTGAAAGTGGTTCGGCTTCTCTCCACAACGCTAATAAGATACACTTGTAACAAGACTCCACTGCTGTGAATACTCTAGAAACTACGCAGTCAAAAAAATGGTTCAAATGGCTCTGAGCACTATGGGACTCAACTGCTGTGGTCATAAGTCCCCTAGAACTTAGAACTACTTAAACCTAACTAAACTAAGGACATCACACACATCCATGCCCGAGGCAGGATTCGAACCTGCAACCGTAGCAGTCGCGCGGTTCCAGACTGCAGCGCCTAGAACCGCGTGGCCACCACGGTCGGCCATGTGGGACAAACTCCAAGACAATTGTTGGTGGTGGTTAGTGTTTAACGTCCCGTCGACAACGAGGTCATTAGAGACATTGTTGTTAAATGACGCTTTTGTAAGTAGGACGCATAAAGCAAACCTGAGAGGGAAAAGAAGATCAAGTTGGCGACATATCAAAAACCGCCAATATATTATAAGTACATCTTATGAAGCATAGAAAAACATTAAATTTTAGTCTGGAAAAGGTACAGGTTACCTTTAAAAGTGAACCCCTGGAAAATCAACTGTCTGAAAATCGTGAAGAGCGGTGAGTCGTATACTCCTAGCTCACTCATTTGTTACATAGTTTAAATCTTAATTTCTTTGCGTGTTTTTGGTACTTGCATTGTTTAATTCATAAATTTCGGGCGTATTATAGTATTTGAGAGTTGTAGCATCGCGTTTTAGTACCTGAATAGTGTAAATTCGCGTAGTCGTCTGTCATCTGTTTTTGTTTTGAACGGCCAGTGTCGGTTGGTCACAGTCAGTGTGCTCCCTGCCGCCGTTGGATAAGCAGCTGCAGCAGCAAGTCGTATACTCCTAGCTCACTCATTTGTTACATAGTTTAATTCTTAATTTCTTTGCGTGTTTTTGGTACTTGCATTGTTTAATTCATAAATTTCGGGCGTATTATAGTATTTGAGAGTTGTAGCATCACGTTTTAGTACTCGAATAGTGTTAAATCGCGTAGTCTCCTTCCGCCGCCGAGCAGTGTGTCAGCAGTGCACAAGTGGCAGCATTACTGCATTTACTAGGCAATCTTGTATTTTAATAACCGCTTCAATTTTGTGTCGTTTTGTTTGCGCTCTCTGTAGATTAGTTCAGACGTTCTTTGCACAAGTTTTTAGCATGGATAGGGACTGCAACTGCTGTGTTCGGATGCAGGCTGAGTTGGCATCCCTTCGCTCCCAGCTTCAGGCAGTGTTGGCTTCGGTCACACAGCTTGAGGCTGTTGCCAATGGGCATCACTGTGGAGGTCCGGATGGGGGTTTGTCGGGGACGGCCAGCTCGTCCCACGCAACCCCCGATCGGACTACGACTGTGGTTGCCCGGGATACTGCCCGCATTGAGGCTGATCCCTCACCTGTGGTAGAGTGGGAGGTCGTCTCAAGGTGTGGCAGGGGGCGAAAGACATTCCGGAGGGCTGAACGGAAGGCCTCTCCAGTTTGTCTGACGAACCGGTTTCAGGCTCTGTCTCAGGCTGATACTGATCTTCAGCCTGACATGGCTGCTTGTCCTGTTCCAGAGGTTGCCCCTCAGTCTGCAAGATCCGGGCAGTCGCAGAGGGTGGGCTTACTGGTAGTTGGGAGCTCCAACGTCAGGCGCGTAATGGGGCCCCTTAGGGATATGGCAGCAAGGGAGGGGAAGAAAACCAAAGTGCACTCCGTGTGCATACCGGGGGGAGTCATTCCAGATGTGGAAAGGGTCCTTCCGGATGCCATGAAGGGTACAGGGTGCACCCATCTGCAGGTGGTCGCTCATGTCGGCACCAATGATGTGTGTCGCTATGGATCGGAGGAAATCCTCTCTGGCTTCCGGCGGCTATCTGATTTGGTGAAGACTGCCAGTCTCGCTAGCGGGATGAAAGCAGAGCTCACCATCTGCAGCATCGTCGACAGGACTGACTGCGGACCTTTGGTACAGAGCCGAGTGGAGGGTCTGAATCAGAGGCTGAGACGGTTCTGCGACCATGTGGGCTGCAGATTCCTCGACTTGCGCCATAGGGTGGTGGGGTTTCGGGTTCCGCTGGATAGGTCAGGAGTCCACTACACGCAACAAGCGGCTACACGGGTAGCAGGGGTTGTGTGGCGTGGGCTGGGCGGTTTTTTAGGTTAGATGGCCTCGGGCAAGTGCAGAAAGGGCAACAGCCTCAACGGGTGCGGGGCAAAGTCAGGACATGCGGGGACCAAGCAGCAATCGGTATTGTAATTGTAAACTGTCGAAGCTGCGTTGGTAAAGTACCGGAACTTCAAGCGCTGATAGAAAGCACCGAAGCTGAAATCGTTATAGGTACAGAAAGCTGGCTGAAGCCAGAGATAAATTCTGCCGAAATTTTTACAAAGGCACAGACGGTGTTTAGAAAGGATAGATTGCATGCAACCGGTGGTGGAGTGTTCGTCGCTGTTAGTAGTAGTTTATCCTGTAGTGAAGTAGAAGTGGATAGTTCCTGTGAATTATTATGGGTGGAGGTTACACGCAACAACCGAGCTAGGTTAATAATTGGCTCCTTTTACCGACCCCCCGACTCAGCAGCATTAGTGGCAGAAAAACTGAGAGAAAATTTGGAATACATTTCACATAAATTTTCTCAGCATGTTATGGTCTTAGGTGGAGATTTCAATTTACCAGATATAGACTGGGACACTTAGATGTTTAGGACGGGTGGTAGGGACAGAGCATCGAGTGACACTATACTGAGTGCACTATCCGAAAATTACCTCGAGCAATTAAACAGAGAACCGACTCGTGGAGATAACATCTTGGACCTACTGATAACAAACAGACCCGAACTTTTCGACTCTGTAAGTGCAGAACAGGGAATCAGTGATCATAAGGCCGTTGCAGCATCCCTGAATATGGAAGTTAATAGGAATATAAAAAAAGGGAGGAAGGTTTATCTGTTTAGCAAGAGTAATAGAAGGCAGATTTCAGACTACCTAACAGATCAAAACGAAAATTTCTGTTCCGACACTGACAATGTTGAGTGTTTATGGAAAAAGTTCAAGGCAATCGTAAAATGCGTTTTAGACAGGTACGTGCCGAGCAAAACTGTGAGGGACGGGAAAAACCCACCGTGGTACAACAACAAAGTTAGGAAACTACTGCGAAAGCAAAGAGAGCTTCACTGCAAGTTTAAACGCAGCCAAAACCTCTCAGACAAACAGAAGCTAAACGATGTCAAAGTTAGCGTAAGGAGGGCTATGCGTGAAGCGTTCAGTGAATTCGAAAGTAAAATACTAGGTACCGACTTGACAGAAAATCCTAGGAAGTTCTGGTCTTACGTTAAATCAGTAAGTGGCTCGAAACATCATGTCCAGACACTCCGGGATGATGATGGCATTGAAACAGAGGATGACAAGCGTAAAGCTGAAATACTAAACACCTTTTTCCAAAGCTGTTTCACAGAGGAAGACCGCACTGCAGTTCCTTCTCTAAATCCTCGCACCAACGAAAAAATGGCTGACATTGAAATAAGTGTCCAAGGAATAGAAAAGCAACTGGAATCACTCAACAGAGGAAAGTCCACTGGACCTGACGGGATACCAATTCGATTCTACACAGAGTACGCGAAAGAACTTGCCCCCCTTCTAACAGCCGTGTACCGCAAGTCTCTAGAGGAACAGAAGGTTCCAAATGATTGGAAAAGAGCACAGGTAGTCCCAGTCTTCAAGAAGGGTCGTCGAGCAGATGCGCAAAACTATAGACCTATCTCTCTGACGTCGATCTGTTGTAGAATTTTAGAACATGTCTTTTGCTCGAGTATCATGTCGTTTTTGGAAACTCAGAATCTACTATGTAGGAATCAACATGGATTCCGGAAACAGCGATCGTGTGAAACCCAACTCGCTTTATTTGTTCATGAGACCCAGAAAATATTAGATACAGGCTCCCAGGTAGATGCCATTTTCCTTGACTTCCGGAAGGCGTTTGATACAGTTGCGTACTGTCGCCTGATAAACAAAGTAAGAGCCTACGGAATATCAGACCAGCTGTGTGGCTGGATTGAAGAGTTTTTAGCAAACAGAACACAGCATGTTGTTCTCAATGGAGAGACATCTACAGACGTTAAAGTAACCTCTGGCGTGCCACAGGGGAGTGTTATGGGACCATTGCTTTTCACAATATATATAAATGACCTAGTAGATAGTGTCGGAAGTTCCATGCGGCTTTTCGCGGATGATGCTGTAGTATACAGAGAAGTTGCAGCATTAGAAAATTGTAGCGAAATGCAGGAAGATCTGCAGCGGATAGGCACTTGGTGCAGGGAGTGGCAACTGACCCTTAACATAGACAAATGTAATGTATTGCGAATACATAGAAAGAAGGATCCTTTATTGTATGATTATATGATAGCGGAACAAACACTGGTAGCAGTTACTTCTGTAAAATATCTGGGAGTATGCGTGCGGAACGATTTGAAGTGGAATGATCATATAAAATTAATTGTTGGTAAGGCGGGTACCAGGTTGAGATTCATTGGGAGAGTCCTTAGAAAATGTAGTCCATCAACAAAGGAGGTGGCTTACAAAACACTCGTTCGACCTATACTTGAGTATTGCTCATCAGTGTGGGATCCGTACCAGATCGGGTTGACGGAGGAGATAGAGAAGATCCAAAGAAGAGCGGCGCGTTTCGTCACAGGGTTATTTGGTAACCGTGATAGCGTTACGGAGATGTTTAACAAACTCAAGTGGCAGACTCTGCAAGAGAGGCGCTCTGCATCGCGGTGTAGCTTGCTCGCCAGGTTTCGAGAGGGTGCGTTTCTGGATGAGGTATCGAATATATTGCTTCCCCCTACTTATACCTCCCGAGGAGATCACGAATGTAAAATTAGAGAGATTAGAGCGCGCACAGAGGCTTTCAGACAGTCGTTCTTCCCGCGAACCATACGCGACTGGAACAGGAAAGGGAGATAATGACAGTGGCACGTAAAGTGCCCTCCGCCACACACCGTTGGGTGGCTTGCGGAGTATAAATGTAGATGTAGATGTAATGTAGATGAATTAGCACTCTGAATGACGTAAATACGTAGATTCTCAGAAAACTTTTGACTACGGTCTACCAAAATTTCTACTAATAGAATTGATCAAGGTATTGTTTCAATCTGTGTTACCATACTGAAGAAAATATATGTTAGTGCTATTACTTAAGGAACACTTCATCAGATAGTGACGAATCCAAGAGCGAAATAGGAGTTAGACAAGCAGATTCTATGTTACTGAAAGTATTGTCACCAGCCCTAAAGGAAGCTTTCAGGACCGTATACGAGGAACACGAAGTAGGAATACGCGTCAATGGAATATTTCTGAACCGCCTTCGCTTTGGTGATTACACTGTACAGTTTGTCTCTAGCGCAAAACAAACTTCAACTACCAATGTAACAACTTAAAGAAGCAAGTTTGAAAGTTTGATAGTTGGTCTGAAAATCAAATACAGTAACATTAAAGTAGTGTATCATAATCATATGTGGAATACAAATGGAACAAATTAACAAGAGTCATTTATTTATATATTTACTCGAGTCGGAATCCGTACAAAATTCTACATCGTGTGACTGCGCAATATTAAAGCTCTGAAAAACAGATACAGTAGCACTAAAGTAATGAATAATAATCATGTGTGGAAGACAATGGAACCAATTAACAATGGAATCACTTATTTATTTATTTATTTACTCGAGTTAGAAGCCTCAGAAAACTCTACGTCATATGACAGCACAATATTAAGGGACACTAATAAAACAACAATTTGCATAATTTGTAGTTTACTTAGTTTACAGTAAGAACTAAATGATCTTCGCCCAGAATTGTACCGCCTTCAGCTTTCATCACCGCATGACTCAGGGCAGCATGTACAATAGCATACGTGACACACTCTTCGAGTTCTATCTGTCCTTTGGAAAGCCGCCCCCCCACCCCATCTGAGAAGGTTGTCCCTGGATTTACCCAAACCTGAACTTAGCCTGTTCAATGATCTTCTGGATTTCAGCCTACATCTTGGTGGTTGACGGCCATCGCATGGGCAGAGTTGTACCATATATTGCACGCTTACTCCCACGAAGAGAAAGAGATGGCGGAGGTTCTGGTGACATGAGGTTGGGCTCCCCAGTTACTGCCAGTGAGTTTCCGAATAATTTAATTCGGGCTGGTTCTTTTTTAGCTTGTTGAAACAATGTCTACGGTATGTCAAAGATCTGTTTAAGGTGACGCCAAGGCATTTAACTGTAAAGCAATATCTGAATTGGTACCCTCCCAGTAACTTTTAGTTTTGTATTTGTCTGTCTGTTTCGAAGGTGGAAATGTGCTCAGAAAACGCCCGTTTTCTGAGAATTAGGTTTTCGGTTGTTCTTATCGTCATAAAAACTAACTAACTAAACTCCGTCCAAACTGGTCTTGGAAGATCCAACGGTACCGACCGACCGCCGTTTCATCCCCACCCAAAGGCGTCACTGGATGCGGATGTGAAGGGGCATATGGTCAGCACACTGGTCTCCCGGCCGTATGTCAGTTTACGAGACCGGAGTCGCTGCTTCTCGATCAAGTAGCTCCTCAGTTTCTCTCACAAGGGCTGAGTACACCCTGCTTGCCAACAGCACTCGGCAGACCGGTGGGTCACCCATCCAAGTACTAGCCCCGCCCGACAGTGCTTAACTTCGGTGATCTGACGGGAACTGGTGTTACCACTGCGGCAAGGCCGTTGGCTCTTATCGTCATATTCAGTGAAAATTCTCAGTGCTGTTGTAAGAACCTGTTCAGCCTCCTCAAACGTCTTTGATTGCGTTGCTAAAGGAAGGTCGCCTGCATGAACAAGAGGAATAAAATGCTCTAAGGGATCCAGCTGCGTCAGGTGCCAGGGTTTGTAATTTTTCTTATTTACAATATCTGAATGACTACATGAATAGCAAAAGAAATAAACGGTTGAGTAAAAATCCCTTGCACTGATTTTCATAAACAGTGTTTTCAGAATAAAGTTTCTGATGTGCCTAAAAAGTAAATGTAATAGTTTACTAGTTTTGACCAATGGAGGTGACGCGTGGAGCTTTATTGCGAAAACTGTTCAAAAACTGGATTGCTCAGTGAGTAGTTGATGCGCGATGGCAATTACAGGGAGACACAAAACAACGGACGAGTGGGTCAGAGAACACACTACAGTGCAGGATGTCATTGTGGGAGTGGAGTGGAGGGCAGGCGAATCGATTGTTGATGCACCGAGGAGTTTCTTTCATGGCATCCAAGAGATAATCTACCACCGAGACGACGACCTGGTGGAAAGTGGGTAGACGGCAGCGACGTGGGTGCAGAAGGCCGAGACGCATTGAAAAAGGTTTGTAACACTCGCTCTCTCTTAACTGCCCGTCTTCTTGTGTCCTGATAACTGCTACTAGCGTCAATGTTGTTCTTGCAAAAATTCTGTGACTGTAATAATCAATATTAACTGAACCTTAGGAACCGAATGATGATTAATAAAGTTTTCTGCCTGAATTATGAATTCAGTTTTAGCTTAGCCATCTCGATTCATTGAAAGATGAACCTCACAGTAAGATGCATTCGTTCTTATACCGTTCACTAGTTTTCTTTCCTCCCCTGTTCTTACGAGTACTTCTTCACTTGCAGGTCCGTTTCACTTTTAGCATTTTTCTCCACAGTCAAATTTCAAAAGTATGCAAACATATTTCCCTTTTATTTTTGAATGTGCACAATTCGATGGCATTACAATACTCTTAGAAAAACTCAGCTTTTATGGAACCGAAGGCTATACACAAAGCTGGTTTGAATCATACTTAATGAACAGAAGGCAAAAGGTTGTGCTGAATAGCACAAATAATATTGGGAGGGTCGTAAATTCTAGTGAATGGGAAGTTATCACAAAGGCAGTCCCACAGGGTTCAATTTTAGGTCCTCTATTGTTCCTTATTCATGTGAATGACCTCCCACTTAACGTTCAAGAAGTGGAAGTAGTACTTTTTGCAGATGACACAAGTGTTATAATAAATTCCACTGCAGAAAAAGCAGCTGAAGATATTGTTAAGGATGTCTTTCAAAGAATTATTAAGTGGTTCTGAGAAAATGGTCTCTCCCTTAACTTTGAGAAAACTCACTATATCGAGTTCTGTACACCGAATAGAGTCATACCGACAATTGGTGTAGCATATGAACAGGGCTCAGTTAACAGGGTAAATTTCTCCAAATTTTTGAGTGTTCACATTGATGACAACTTGAGCTGGAAGAAACATATTACTGAGCTTCTTAAACAACTAAGTTCAGCTTCTTTCACTCTTCCTATAATCGCTAGTGTTGGTAATAAACAGATCAGCCTCCTAACGTACTTTGTATATTTCCACTCAATAATGTCTTATGGAATAGTTTTCTGGGGTAACTCACCACCTAGACATAAAGTATTGATTGCACAAAAGAGAGCAGTGAGAATAATTAGTGGTGTTCTCCCAAGGACGTCATGTAGGCACCTTTTCAAGGAGTTACGTATTTTAACTGCACCATCAGAGTACATATATTCGCTAATGAAATTCGTTACAAATAATCCATCTCAATTCGTGAAGAGCAGTGATGTTCATACGTACAACACTAGAGGGAAAAATTACCTTTCCTATCCGTTATTGAAGTTGTCAGTTGCTCAAAAAGGAGTGCATTATTGAGCAACAAAAATCTTTGATCATTTGCCCAACAACATAAAGTGTCTGGCAGGTAGCAGGTAAAGTTTTAAATCTAGCTTAAATCATTTCTTTTGGACAACTCCTTCTACTCCGTGGACGAGTTTCTGTTTCAGAAACGGTAAAAAAAATTGTACCTCTAAAAGTAGCTGCATGTGTAGAACCAAAAATTTCATTAATAGTAATATTAGCACTATTCATATATATATATATATATATATATATATATATATATATATATATATCTTGTAATCTGGCCTGTTCTACATCATATCGATAAAATAATAGGGGAAAATGATCTACGGAACATGACATAACTAAAACTAAAACTAAACTAAACATCTGAGTAAAAGGCAACACACGATGATTAGGCGAGACTCATTTCTTAATTATATCGGAATTTTTTTTGCTTTCAAGTATTTTCACCTTTTCAAAAGCTCTTTTACTCATAGATACTCTACTTATCATTTCCTCCACAAGCATCTAAAAGATTTTGGTTTTTCCAAAGTCTTTCCTTCCCATGACATTTTGGCAGAACTTCACCTTGCTGATTTGTCATCAGTTAAGTGTTTCCTACATTTATCTGTATTCCATAATATTTTCCCACTTTTACGATCATCTCCATCATAAATTGCAGTTTTTTGCCTTATTCAGCCAATACTGCTTTATCATCTGCGTAGTTAGTTGTCTTTTCGTTTCTCCTTCTACTACTTTGGCTCTTTCTTCTCCCATTGCTTTACCTCTTAGTTTCTTAGTAGAAATATTGAAAGGCATTGGTGACAAACAACACTCGCGTCTAATATATCTTACAACACCTGCCTCGTTAGTTTCTTCATTGCCAGTCCTTACTACCCTTTTCTGTCGTGTTAAAAGGAAGAGTGGGTTTAATTCCCCGTCGACATCGAGATCAGTAAAGACAGAGCACAAGATTGGATTGTGGAAGGAGGGGAAAGGAAATCTGCCGTACCGCTCCTAAGGAACCATCCCGGCATTTCCCTGAAGCGATTTAGGGAGCTTACAGAAAACCTAAATCAGGATGGCCGGACTTGGTGTGAACCTTCGTCCTCCCCAAGGTGCATACAGTGTGCCGACAACTGCACCATCTCACTCTCTCTGTCTTCCATAGACTTCCTTTACATGTCTTCCGTTCTTCCACTCGACAGCATCATCTAACGTCGTCAGGGGGATATTCCAGTCCACTCTCTCAAACAATTTTTCCAGTAACTTCTCGCGTCCCTTTTCTTTTCCTTTCCCGAATACAAACTGATCCCTCCAATCTTGTCTTCAGTTTTTCTTTTTAATTTTCTGAGTAAAAGGCTACACACGATCTTTGTAATGAGCTTATGTAATTAATTGTCCTTTAATATTTGCAGTCGCAGGCGTGGCATTTCTTTGGTACAGCCAACATTGTTGTATTGTATTGTATTGTATGTTAACCAGGAACCTAGAAACGACGGAGAGGCTCCGTCCCCGCCGCAGCCGCAGTGGTCCACAACTCCACAACGACTACCGCAGTTCACTTCACCCCTCCACTGCCCCACACTGAACCCAGGGTTATTGTGCGGCTCGGCCCCCGGTGGACACCCCCAGGGAACGTCTCACACCAGACGAGTGTAACCCCTATGTTTGCGTGGTAGAGTAATGGTGGTTTACGCGTACACGGAGAACTTGTTTGCGCAGCAATTGCCGACACAGTGTAAGTGAGGTGGAATAAGGGGAACCAGTCCGCATTCGCCGAGGCAAATGGAAAACCGCCTAAAAACCATCCACAGACTGGCCGGTTCACTGGACCTCGACATAAATCCGCCGGACGGATTCGTGCCGGGGACCAGGCGCTCCTTCCCGATCGGAAAGCCGTGCGTTAGACCGCACGGCCAACCGGGCGGGCGCCAACATTAGCTGAACTTTAATTATAACCACCCGGCCGTAACAGACTATCTCCTTATAATGCTGTTTTCCACTGCTTCCTCATAGAAGCCAGTGACGCGAAACTTTCCTTTTCTCTTGCGTACGAGAGAAAAGAATCGATTGTCTACATTCATTCCATGTTGAAGAGTGGTGTAGTTTATGAACGAAGAAATTGCTGTTAAAATGTTTTTTATCGAAGTGTTTTATATTATACGTGCAATCGCGTATCAGCCAGCGACAGAAGTTACGTTCGAAAATCGGGCCTTAATCGCTGCACGGGATCCAACGTTTCCGCCTGGGCCACGATGTACGATGTCCGCGGCGGGTGAGCGGGAACGATCGCGGAAGTGGCGTTGCCGGCGAGCGCAGAGCCAGGAAACAGCGGCCTCTTGTTTCCAGAGGCGGCCCATCCTCGAGCCTCTGGGCGGGCGGGCTGGACGGGCCGACAATGCGAGCTTCCTGCGGCCGCGGCGCGCCCAGTTAGCCAGTGACGTCACTTTTTGTGCCGCCGGCCGCACAAAGCCGCCAGCCGCGTGATCTGCGACCGCGGCCAGCGCCGGCCGCCACATGACGACACACTCGCCCACCGGCGGCGCCCACACTGTCGCGAAGCTGGGGGGTTCAGCTGGAAACTACCGAGTGATTTTTTTTCCTTTATTGTGATTTCATTCCTCTGCCCCATATGGGCAGGGGAAGGCTGTCAGCGGTACAATCCGCCGCTCTTCAGCCGAGTGACACGACAACTAAAACAAGAATAAAATGATACATACATAAGGCAATAAAAAAGGGGAACGTAAAACGGAATAAGGGGAGAAAATGGAGGTAAAAATACACTGACATGAAGACGTTCATGGTGGACAGTTAAAAAAAAAGTCACCAGAAAGTTAAAAAATACAGTTGGCGATTCTTAAAACGCAGAGAAGACACTGAATGTGCATGCGCAGGTTAAAAGTCGGCCACAGTATTAAAAACACTCCAGAACAACACACTTAAAACCCACTTGGAGCACACACGACAAAGAATAAAACTGCCAGGTGGGACCTGCCGAGGGCAAGGTCAGAGAGGATGGAAAAGGAGGGGAGAGCAAGGGGCAGCAGGGGAAGTGGCGGGATGAAGAGAGTACACTAAGAGGCAGGAGACACGTGGGGCAGGAGATGAAGAGGGAAGACGAGGCAGGAGGAAGTGCAGAGACACTGAAAAGGGGCACAAGAGTGGCAGGGGGAATAGGAGGGGGAAGCCGCTCAGGAGGAGGGAGGGGGAGGAGAGGGAGCCCTGAGGAGGACGCAGGAAGATGGGGTTAGAGTTGGTAGGAAGGGTAGATGTCAGGGCGAAGCTCATCATCTGGGAGGGGTAGATGGTGGAAGTTGCGTTGGGAAAGGAGATGGAGGGTGTGGAGATGGAGAGAGGGTGGGACACAACGGTAAAGGCGCGGCAACTAGTTCAGGGTGGGGAGGCAGGGAGACACCAGGGGGTGAGGGGGATCAAGGTGGCAGACAAAATATAGTGTGCGGATGTGTTCAAGGAAAAGGAGAAGGCGGGGGAAGGGGATGAGGTTGTAGAGGATGTGTGTGGGGGACGGAAGGTGAATGCAGAAGGCGAGGCAGAGCGCATGGCGTTCGACGATTTGGAGGGCTTAATAGAACCGGGGAGGGGCGGAAATCCAAGCTACGCTGGCATAACAGAGGATGGGGCGGATCAAGGATTTGCTACCAAGTGTTATATGAAAGTTCCCAAAATTTAAATTTTGCCCTCAAACGATTACGGGTACTCTGAAACACCGCTTGGTGTCTCTCCATACGTTCTTCTTCACTCGGTGTGACCAGTGCCTGCGACCTGCATGGTTTAGTTAGTTGTTCGTGAGCATATTTCCACTGTCGTTTTTCTGTCAGTTTGCGATTTTGCGATGGATGACCTGAAAGAGCAGCGTCTCTCAATAAAGTTTCGTTGTAAACTTGGAAAAACCGCTGCAAAGACGCACCAAATGTTGAAGCATGCAGCCAAAGACTTACGGATCTTCTTCTTCTGTAGTGGTCAATCCAAGGATTGGTTTGCAACAGCCACAATGGCAGCTTGTCTCCATTCTGTGCGTCTTTCAGCTTTTCTCTTCATTTCTTTATAGGTGTTACATCCCACATCTTTCACGATTTGATGCATGTACCTCAGGCGTGGTCTTCCTCTTGGTCTTTTTCCCTCGACGTATTCCTCTATGATTGTGTTCAGGAGTCCTTTATATCTTAATAGATGGCCTGTAAATTGCACTTTTCTTTTAACAATGAAACTCCAGAAGCTTTTCTTCTCACCTGCTCTTTCCAGAACCACTTCGTTTGCGACCTTGTCGATACATTTTATTTAGAGCATGTGTCTATAGCACCACATTTCAAAAGAATTTAGCTTCTGGTCTTCCTCCGTCCCGAGAGTCCATGTTTCACACCCACAGCATGCCACATTCCACACATATGATTTCAAAAATCTTTTTCTGACTTCAAGGCTGATGCTCTTAGATGTTAAGATGTTTTTCTTCTTGTTAAAAGCAGCCTTTTCTTGAGCAATTCTACTTCTCACTGCTGCCTTGCTCCTTCCATCCCTAGTAATATTACTGCCCAGATAAGTAAATTTATCAACTTGTTCAAGCAGTTCATTGCCTACATGAACTTGGACTTTCGCTTGATCTTTTTTGTCACATGTCATTACTTTTGTTTTTGCTTTATTAATTCTCATATTATATTCTTCCCCCATAACTTTATCCATTCTATTCAGTAGGACTACAAGATCTTCTTCACTTTCAGCTAGGACAGCTTTATCACCTGCATATTTCATAAATAATGCACACTTTTTTTTACGTCCAAGATTTTTTCAATATCTCTTTACAGTCGATCAAATTAGTCTCCCTGCCTCTCTATGTGTGAATCCCAACATCTCGGCAACTCTATTATTCCCTCCTGGACGCTACTTCTGTTCATCTGTCGAATGGCTCGTGTAACGGTGGTAGAAACCTCTTCCAGAGAAAGATAACGATGTCCCACGCATAGGTTTTTTCAACTTCGGGAACAAGTCGAAGTCTGGTGGACTCATGTCCTGGTGCAGTGAGGATGCGGCAACACGCCCCACCCGCATTCGCGCAGTTTTTACGCTGTAACATTGCCGGTATGTGGGCGAGCATTTTCGTGGAGAATGAGCGGTACAGCATCGAGAAAGCGGTATTGGATTTTGTGCATTTTTCTGCGCAGGTTTTGCATGAAGTTACGATGATACACTGTTGCGACACTTGTTCCACATGGGACTCTATCTGTCATGACAATTCCTCGGTGATCATAAGGAAAAAAATCGTCATTTGCTTGAGCTTTGATTGAGCGCGTTGAAATTTTTTTGGACGTGGCGAATCTGAAGCTCTCCACTAATTGGGGTGTGATTTCAACTCAGGTTCAAAGTCTCTTGTCCACGTTTCATCAATAGCGACAATTCGACACAAGAATCCTTGACCTTCAGGGTCCAATCGTTGTTTAGGCAAGGTTGCAATGTCCAGGCGTTTCTTTTTCTCTTCAACAGTCAAACTGTGTGGGACCCATCTCGCAGAAATTTTTCTTTTCTCCAAATCATTTGTCAGAATACGAAATACTGGCGTTGGGGGAATTCTCGTGGCTTCAGAGAGTTCCTTACAAGTTGCACTGCCGTCTTCTTAAAGAGCATCTGCCGCAAGCTTCACAGTTCGTCCCTCTGTTAACGTTTTTGGCCTTCCCGATCTTGGACTATCGCCTATGTTCATACGAACACCACGAAAACGATTAACCAACGAGAAACTGTAGTAGGATCCACTGTAAACTCGCCACAAAACTTCACTTAACGCACTGTGGATTTCTGTTGTGTTTTAGCCGCGTGAAGTTTCCATCTTGATTGACAACCTCTGATCTTCAATAGTCACAGTACCCGAGACCCCTGAAGGGTCCATTTCTACCTCTCGCCAATTTTATGTTAGAGTACACAGTGAAAATCAAAAACACGTGCTTTTCCTCAAGCTCCCAATTCCATCTGACAATTTTTATTGTTCTTGCACCAAACAATCCAATACCTACCTTTGCATTACTTATGAAATATCCCTCGTATAAGCATTTCCAAAACGGGTGGACTTCGACTGATGATGATGACCGTTGGCTCGACTGGACTGACATGAGAAAATTTTTACATAGTGAGGAATCTGATTCTGCAAGATTTCGTACACACCATACAAGACCTCTGCAGTGCCGTGTGAATAAGTTATCGTACATTTACACCTATCCTCTCACATGAATTTAACATGAGGAGGATTGCGGCGAAGTTTGTACCACGACTGCGTCAAGACGACCAAAACCAGCATCACATGGAAGTCTTCAGGGAACTTAAACGGCTGCTTCAAGACGAGCTATACTTTCTTCGAAAGGTTGTCACTGTTGACGAAGCCTGAGTTCATAGCTATGAGCGCGTAGCTAACAAGGGAACATCCCCATCGCACCCCCCTCAGATTTAGTTATAAGTTGGCACAGTGGATAGGCCTTGAAAAACTGAACACAGATCGATCGAGAAAACAGGAAGAAGTTGTGTGGAACTATGAAAAAATAAGCAAAATATACAAACTGGGTCGTACATGCGTAAGATAGGCAATATTAACGGCAATGTCAGGTGAGGAGCTCTGTGGTCCCGTGGATAGCGTGAACAACTGCGGAACGAGAGGTATTTGGTTCGAATCTTCCCTCAACCGAAAATTTTAACTTTTTATTTTCAGTTTATGTGAAAAACTCTTATGTTTTCATCACTTTTTTTGGAGTGATTATTACATCCACAAGAAAACCTAAATCGGGCAAGGTAGAAGAAACTTTTCACCCATTCGCCAAGTGTACTAGTTAGGTGGGTCGACAACATATTCCTGTCATGTGACGCACATGCCGTCACCAGTGTCGTATAAAAAATATCAGACGTGTTTTCCTGTGGAGGAATCGGTTGACCTATGACCTTGCGATCAAATGTTTTCGGTTCCCATTGGAGAGGCACGTCCTTTCGTCAACTAATCACACGGTTTTGCGGTGCGGTCGCAAAACACAGACACTAAACTTATTACAGTGAACAGAGACGTCAATGAACGAACGGACAGATCATAACTTTGCGAAAATAAAGAAAGCAAAATTTTCAGTGGAGGGCAGATTTGAACCAAGGACCTCTCGTTCCGCAGCTGTTTACGCTAACCACGGGACCACGGCGCTCCTCGCCTCATATTGCCCTTAATATTGCCTATCTTACGCATGGACGACCCAGTTTGTATATTTTGCTTATTTTTTCATAGTTCCACACAACTTCTTCCTATTTTCTCGATTGATCTGTGTTCAGTTTTTCAAGGCCTATCCATTGTGCCAACTTATAACTAAATCTGAGGGGGGTGCGATGGGGATGTTCCCTTGTAAGCAGCAATAGTAGCAACAGAAGAGACATCTTTAGCTTGGGGAAAAAAAAAGCTCAACAACCAAAAGTAACATTACGCTAAGCTAAATTTTTACGGGATTTTTCGTTAAGAATTCCTCGGTTTTGTCAGACAGTCAATAAAGAGTTCTATCGCAATGTTATAACAATCTAAGGTGTCTGAAGGAGGACATGAGGAATAAACATCCAAGAAAGTGACGTACCAATAGCAGGAAATCCCACCATGACAGCTGGCAACTGCATGCATCTCACATTATCAGGAATTTTTGCAAAAAACAACATGACAATCTTTCCCACCCGCGGTACTCAACAGACTCAGTGCGCCTCCTTCCTCTTCCCCGAGATGAAAGTAAAATTGAAAGGGCGAAGACGTGATACAGTGGAGGAGATTCTAGTGGAATCGCAGTGGGTACTAAGGACAGACTCCCAGGATGCATTTCTCAAGCAGAACCGTTCAGGTCAGTGTATTTGCTCCCAACGGCATTGACTTCTAGATGATGGTGAAGAAGAAGATCTAGGTAAGATGTAATAATATATCGGGAACTTTCCGATACCAACTCAGTTGTTGTTGTTGTGGTCTTCAGTCCAGAGACTGGTTTGATACAGCTCTCCATGCTACTCTATCCTGTGCAAGGTTCTTCATCTTCCAGTACCTACTGCAACCTACATCCCTCTGAATCTGTTTAGTGTATGCATCTCTTAGTCTCCCTCTACGATTTTTACCCTCCACGCTGCCCTCCAATACTAAATTGGTGATCCCTTGATGCCTCAGAATATGCCCTACCAACCGATATCCCTTCTTCTAGTCAAGTTGTGCCACAAATTTCTCTTCTCTCCAATTCTATTCAATACCTCCTCGTTAGTTATGTGATCTACCCATCTAATCTTCAGCATTCTTCTGTAGTACCACATTTCGAAAGCTTCTATTCTCGTCTTGTCTAGACTATTTATTGTCCACGTTTCACTTCCATACATGGCTACACTCCATACAAATACTTTCAGAAACGATTCCAGACGCTTAAATCTATACTCGATGTTAACAAATTTCTCTTCTTCAGAGACTCTTTCCTTGCCATTGCCAGTCTACATTTTATATCCTCTCTACTTCGAACATCGTCAGTTATTTTGCTCCCCAAATAGCAAAATTCCTTTACTACTTTAAGTGTCTCATTTCCTAATCTAATACCCTCCGCATCTCCCGACTTAATTCGACTACATTCCATTATCCTCGTTTTCCCTTTGTTGATGTTCATCTTATATCTTCCTTTCAAGACACTGTCCATTCCGTTCAACTGCTCTTCCAGGTCCTTTGCTGTCTCTGACAGAATTACAATGTCATCGGCGAACCTCTAAGTTTATATTTCTTCTCCATGGATTTTAATTCCTATTCCGAATTTTTCTTTTGTTTCCTTTACTGCTTTCTCTATATACAGATTGAATAACATCGGGGAAAGGCTGTAGCCCTTGTAAGTGGGCTGTTTATGTTTTCCTATTGGCAACGTTACGTAGCGCTCTATATGAAAATCACTGGCTGTGCTGTGTGCAGTCTGTGGCTAGTTTGCATTGTTGTCTGCCATTGTAGAGGGGCAGCTGGATGTTAACAGCGCGTAGCGTTGCGCAGTTGGAGGTGAGCCGCCAGCAGTGGTGGATGTGGGGAGAGAGATGGTGGAGTTTTGTAATTTGTCATGAACTGCTATATATATATTATGACTATTAAGGTAAATACATTGTTTGTTCTCTATTAATATCTTTCATTTGCTAACTATCCCTATCAGTAGTTAGTGCCTTCCGTAGTTTGAATCTTTTATTTAGCTGGCAGTAGTGGTGCTCGCTGTATTGCAGTAGTTCGAGTAATGAAGATTTTTGTGAGGTAAGTGATTTCTGAAAGGTGCAGTTTAATGTTACTCAGGGCCATTCTTTTGCAGGGATCTTTGATAGTCAGATTGCGTTGCACTAAAAATATTGTGTGTCACTTTAGTGAATGTTTGAGTACGTTCAGTTTTGCTCAGCTGTTTGAAAAGCAAATAGTGTAAGAGGTTTATCAGCACAGTCATGTATAATTGTTTCTAAGGGGACGTTGCATATGTCGACCCTTAGCCAAGGATATCTCACTGGAATCTTCTGATTTTTTCTTGTAGTTTGTGTATTTAGTGTAGCTTTTGTTTATTGCTAGCGCATAATTATAGAGAGTATTTCCTTGGTAGTTGTGGTTTTTCATTGTTGCACAGTAAAACAGTTGTGGTATGCATGTAGATTTCCACCAAGTATTTCGCAGCTGCAATTAACTAGATATTATT
The DNA here is from genome assembly GCF_023864275.1 of Schistocerca cancellata. NCBI lineage: Eukaryota > Metazoa > Arthropoda > Insecta > Orthoptera > Acrididae > Schistocerca > Schistocerca cancellata. Next base: position 609,467,996 of record NC_064631.1, on the reverse strand, counting down.
TTCAGTGCTATGTTAATGTGTTCTCTTATTTTTGCTCTTCAAATTGTGTTTTTCTGTGTTATCGTGTGAAATATTGTCACAATAATGGCGTGTGAAAAACGTAACACTAGGCTCCAAAGTAAACTGAGAAATAATAGTTACGACGAGCGTAGCTTATCAGCACCACTGTGTAGTGAATTAACAGACATTCCAAGTAGTAATTTGGTAATTGTGCATAGGGAAATGGAGCGGGCGGCAAATAATGGTGTAGACAGTGAAACAGGTTGTGAACAGGGAAGCATTATCGATCGATCGGTCGGCAATAGCTCGCCTCAGGAATCCGAAATGACAGGACACAATTTTACAAATACTGTAGATTCAGGTTTTGCGTCCTCACCGTTTTCTCAAATAAGTCAAGACACATTTTCAGCTTGTCAAAATGTGAATGTTGCCGGTGCAAATGCACTGCCGAAAAGCGTAGAGGAACAGATTCCAGACACTAATGCATTGTTATTACAACTAATGCAACAAATGGAACAAAATCAGAGACAAACACAGCAAAAGCTTCAAAAGTTAGACACAATGGAACAAAATCAGAGACAAACACAGCAAAAGCTTCAAAAGTTAGACACAATGGAACAACACCAGAGACAAACACAGCAACAGTTAGAGACAATGGAACAAAATCTTCGGGAGTTAGACACCAAACTTGAACAAACACGTGAAGATTTAACTACTGAGTTACATAACATTGAATCGAAATGTCAAAAAGTCTGTAATGACGTAAAAACACAAATTTGTGAGCATTTCCAACCTATTTTTTCGCGTCATGAAAATGCATTACAGAATCACGAAGCAGCCATAAAAGAACTGCAAACTATTGTTCATGAAAATCATGAGACTTTGCAAGCTAAAATGGACTCAGTTGCATCTACCAATTCGGTTACGCAACCCTGCAAAAACACAGGAAAACTTAAAGGACACAGTAGATACTCTGAAAATTGGTTCAGAAAGACACATGGAGGAAATTAGTTCATTATCAGAGAAAGTAGCCGAACTTTCGGATCAGGTCACTAACTTATCTACGAAGGTAGATGATAATTTGAATGACACAAAACCGGTAGTCTTTAATGACACAGAAGAGTGCGAACAAATTAGGAAACTGAAACAAAATCTGAATCAAATTAATATGCAACACCAAAGAGAAATTCGGGAAGTACAAGATCAGCTGACACAGGTAATACAAGAATTACTTATTTCAGAGGACACTCGCACTCCAATACGGGAAGAGGGACATAGAAATACGGAACAGCCACAAAATAATAACACAGGGCATTTCGGAAGTTATGAAAGAAATTGGCAATGTGCACCGAATTTTGAGATGGAACCGCCGACACGACGTAACAATGACCGACATGCTACTCGCCGACACGATGATTTTGACTATAAGCTGTTCATTACTACACGTAAATTTAAAACATTTAAGAATTCTGGCAACGACATTCATCCACAAGCGTGGCTCCATCAATTCTCTCATTGTTTTCCTCCCAACTGGTCATTAGAGCACAGATTAGAATTTATGTGTGGCTATTTAGAGAATGAACCAGCTGTAAGAATGCGATCGGTCATGCACGATTGTCACAGTGAAGGAGAATTTTACCATGCGTTCCTCTCAGCATATTGGTCTCAAGCTACACAAGACCGAGTAAAATATAGCTTCATGGTGATGAAACACTTTGAACAATCTGAATTTTCCAGTCTTGTCAAATATTTTGAAGACATGTTGCATAAGAATCAATATCTTTCAAACCCATACAGCCCTTCAGAACTCATCCGCATTTGCTTAATGAAATTGCCTGAACATTTAAGAAATATTATTTTGGCAGGACGTTGCAAAGACGACATTGAAGCTTTTTAGGGACTCTTACAAGAATTAGAAATTGACACAGACAGTCGCGGGATGCGAAAACAGGGAAACAATCACTACAGGTCACATCCGTCACAATTCCGTGACGACAGAAATAATAACTGGACACGACAAGGCTATTCTCACAACAGAAATCGTGACCAAAACAGACACCACCCGTATGACAACCACTGGCAGAGTTATAGTTACAGAGAAAGATCGCATTTCCGTAGTAATGAATATGACAGAGACAATCAAAGAAACAGACAATTTGGCAACCAGAACTATTATTATCACGGGAGACAGAATAACGTCAGACGCAACGGTCCAGCGCGCGGTTATGATTCAGGGAGAAATTCTCCACCACGTGACCGACAAGAAAGAAACGATAGAATCTACCGACATGATGACTGACGATATGATCGTAACGACAGACCTGAATTGCATCAGAACTGGCGGGTTTCTAACAGAGCTGGGCCCTCTCGGCAAGGCGAATTTGTAGAAGTTAGGCCTCCTAATCCCAGTAACAACGCGCGCCAACAAAGAAACAGACAATGACTCGCACCCCAGGCAGCCTCGTGCGCCAGCTAGCTCAGAGAAAAATAACATAGACGCTAACCTTGAGAAAAATTCCAGTATTCCTTACTGACGTATACCGCATGATAATTGCGTTGAAGTTGAAACTCTGCGTACTAGGAAGAGTAAAGGTTTACACCACATTTCACATGTAAAACCGTTTATTGAAAGATAATCTGCTTTTTAACTTTGTCTTTGTCATAAAACGTTTCATTTCACGTTACTAGTATGCTTTAGAAACTGTTACCATGCAACAATGTTTAAAGTTAAATATCCAGTCAAGAACCAAGTGAACTTATTCAAACAGAAATTACGAATGCATTGTTATTGCGAACAGACGACACAGTGTTATTGTGTGTGTACATTCTTGCTTGTAGTTGCACGATTACGTAACGACTATAAGGCTCACATACTTAGAACATTTACCAGTACTGCTAATGGGATTCTATTGCAACATTTTGGTTTACTTGAAAATACATTCCGGATTTAAAGTACTTTCTGAGAGATACCAGATGACACAGTGGTTAGTTTATGTGACAGCTACACGATTATATCACAATGTTACTAATGAGTGACAATTTACAATGTTGCTTTTGCGGAGTATCTGTTTTATATCTGCACGGTTTTTCTGATTTCTTCTGGAAAGTAAAACAAGTTTTAGTAGTAACTTTTGTGGTACAGCTACAATGAGACAGCCTTTTCCGCAGCACAACAATATGTTACAGCACAGTACTTTCTTCATCATGGCAATAAGCGTAATAAATAAGATATCTATACGCAAAGCATTTCACTTTTGTTTATCATGAGGTAAGTACATTGACTTCTGCAGAACTTAGCTTTTGGAGGACGATAACTACGACACTTCCACAGAGATTATCTTACAGCAAGACGCACATCTAGCGCTACAGGACACGTATTTGAGTGATTAATTTTGTACTTAAAACATTTATTTTTAAAGATTTTTGAATTACAAAGAAAGTTTTTCGTGATACATTTCATTTCATTGCTGTAATCTGTAACACCTGAGGATATAATTACAATAATCCTTAGGGGGGTACACGCCTACTTTGTGTACCATGTGTTTGGCAAGCACAAGGAGCCCTAGCTAATATGGTATTTGCTTATACAACTTTACACATCGGTACCATATTTCTCTAACACAAATTACACAGCTATCTGATCATTTAACTGAGAGAGACAAACTTTTTTATTACGTCAGTGACAGATGTTCACGTGATTACACCGTTGGATAACTTCACACTTATGAAATTGTATTTTGTCTGTACTTTGTAAACTGTTCATATTTTTTCGGACCCATTGTGATATTTTGAGAGCTTTGAATGATATATTTGGTATGGGATCACGATTTCTAAAGTACGTTTGACGCAGATGACACTTTTGACATGAGCAGAGAATTTTTTTAGGTTTTGAAATTATTGGAGGAAGCTACGACGATTTTGAGAATTGACTGAGATGTTATGATATTTTTACGACGACGATGTGTATTATGCTGTAAGATTTTGCTTCTACACATTTGCAACGCAAATTCTTGACCTGTGAAATATTTTTAAATGAGACTGCCACTGTAGCAGAAACTGCTGTCGTAAATATTTCAGTAAGAAAGGTAAGTGACCACCTGCACGTAATGCGTTTTGGGCGCCCAGCTGAGAGGTAGTCGTCTGACAAAAGAAAGCCATTAGGTGAAAAAAAAAAGGGAGGCCATTATCCTTGCCATTGACATTCCTTTAGAGAAAACATTGCAAATGCGACACCCTCATTACTTGGAAGGATACTTACATCTGCACACCTGATTATGACAAGCGTCTTTCTACGAGAGTTGAGAGAATTTCTACTAACTTATGAAATGTCACATGACTACTGAATGATATTTTTATGTTTTGGTTTGTGTAAATGCTTATTTCATTTAATATCTGGTTTCCAGCTGTGTTGCAGCGTTAGTTTTATAAAATAAACTTTGATGCATTTGCTAATGTGAACACTTTCTGTCAACAGATCTATTAAATAATTATTTTATGACCCACAGTCTTCGATAAAGGAGCTCTTGGAATGGAAAGAAAAATAAGAAGGGACTAATAACAGTAACTGCATACATAATATTCTTTTCAAGTACATGGTAATATTTTTTTTACAATAAGTTGTTGTGGTGCACCACTTTAATTACATAGACATTAAGATGTGAATATGCATTTCCCTTGTCTGCATTGTTGTCTTTAGTGTAATGTTTTTTTTGCTTGAGCTATGTCATGTTTAGATATAAGTTGCTGCTGCTGTTTGCCAGGCATAGTGTTACTGAATTTGACGTTGTATTACGCTGTTAAGCCAGTTTTACTACTAATTTATTTTTCTTGTTTCCTGCACAGTGCCTTATATTAGTTGTAGTACTGCAATTGCTTTGCCTATTTAAAATTTTTGTCCTTGATGTTTGTGTTAATTGTTTTATGCTGCTGCATTGCCTCGTCCCTTAGTTTAGCATCTGAGCTCAGTAGATTTAAGTTAGCTTAAGAAGGGTAGACTATATAAGAAACTGACTATGGACAGTAGGGAAAGAATGCATTGAGAAGTTATATGAAAAAGATTTGGACCAAAATGAGTATTGTACAATCAGAAATACTTATTTTGAAAGAGATATGAATAGAATACAGGAAGGAGGTATAGATAGGACCTTTTGGGAATAATGATGAATGAAGGGAGATCTCCAAGAAGCAAAGAAAATTTTGTTTGCCAAAAACTGCAGTAAAACAAACCCTGTCCTTTCCTTGTGTTATCCCACTATGTGTTTGTGTACCCTTGTGTATTTGTTTTCTTCCTGTCTCTGTGTAGTTTCATAGAATTTTTTCTTCTAATATTAAGCTACATTCACTATGATGAGGAATACTGTTATCCTCAAATATAATTGGCATTAATGATATGTTATTTACCTTGTAAATATGCTTAGACATTATTTATTCTGTTTTGTTTTAATGCTCATGTGTGAAGTTGATGTTTTGCAAGTTATTCTGATCTTTTATGTATGTACTCATGTCATAATTCCTGTAACACTGATGTATATGTTATTTCGATTCTTTTGTAAAGCTTGTACTACAAATGTTATCTGTATTGTAATGTTCTTTAATGATGTATTTTGTACCTTTGTAATTGTATTCTCATGTTATAATATTGTAATTGACACCAGTTCATCAAATTAAGTAACTTGTAAGCATTCATTTCACTGCACACATTTCTGTTGGTCATAGTATATGGACAATATGTGAGAAGTTGTGACTGTTAGTGTTTGCACGTGTGTTAATAATTCAGCAAGGGACTGGATAACAGCATTGCTGGTTCTAAGGACAATTCCAAAAACTTTGTGAGTGCACATGTGGTGGTTATGGACTTGCTCTATTATCCGCAAGACTCTTCAATGGTGATTGTGCACCTGCACAGTTGCAACAGATGGCTGCTGGCCGTCTCTACAAGTGGGTCTGCATCTCTGATGACCAACCAATACCGTAATCTCTACCAGGACTACAGTGGGTCTGCTCTGTGATGACCTACCTACCAATCTTCTTCAAAACGTCGAATGACTCTGCTGTGGGTTTGCTCTGTTGTGGCCCATTACCTGTCAGCATGTCAAGAGTCAGCACTGTCTTTCAGTTAGAAGGACAACACTACTTCTTCAAGACTGCATGGAAATCCACTACTTCCTTGTGCATTGTCTTTTACTGCTCAGACTTTGAGAAAAGAAACGGCAGTTTTACTGTGATGAATGATTAGGACTGTCTTTATGGACTGTGAATTTTAGCTTGTGACCAACATTGTATCATTAAAAGTGTGCATTTCATATCTTTGTTATTGTAATTATGAAAAATTTTATCAAATCATTATTGGCCACTGCCCAAAAAATTTTGTAAAATTTTTTGTGAGGAGCATGGGGGCTATGTAAGTGGGCTGTTTATGTTTTCTTATTGGCAACGTTACATAGCGCTCTATATGAAAATCACTGGCTGTGCTGTGTGCAGTCTGTGGCTAGTTTGCATTGTTGTCTGCCATTGTAGAGGGGCAGCTGGATGTTAACAGCGCGTAGCGTTGCACAGTTGGAGGTGAGCTGCCAGCAGTGGTGGATGTGGGGAGAGAGATGGCGGAGTTTTGTAATTTGTCATGAACTGCTATATATATATATATATTATGACTATTAAGGTAAATACATTGTTTGTTCTCTATTAATATCTTTCATTTGCTAACTATCCCTATCAGTAGTTAGTGCCTTCCGTAGTTTGAATCTTTTATTTAGCTGGCAGTAGTGGTGCTCGCTGTATTGCAGTAGTTCGAGTAATGAAGATTTTTGTGAGGTAAGTGATTTCTGAAAGGTGTAGTTTAATGTTACTCAGGGCCATTCTTTTGCAGGGATCTTTGATAGTCAGATTGCGTTGCGCTAAAAATATTGTGTGTCACTTTAGTGAATGTTTGAGTACGTTCAGTTTTGCTCAGCTGTTTGAAAAGCAAATAGTGTAAGAGGTTTATCAGCACAGTCGTGTATAATTGTTTCTAAGGGGACGTTGCACCCTGTCTCACTCCCTTCCCAATCATTGCTTCCCTTTCATGCCCCTCGACTCGTATAATGTTCAAATGTGTGTGAAATCTAATGGGACTTAACTGCTAAGGTCATCAGTCCCTAAGCTTACACACTACTTAACTCAAATTATCCTAAGGACAAACACACACACTCATGCCCGAGGGAGGAATCGAACTTCCACCGGGATCAGCCGAACAGTCCATGACTGCAGCGCCTTAGACCTCTCGGCTAATCCCGCGCGGCCTCGACTCTTATACCTGCCATCTGGTTTCTGTACAAATTGTAAATAGCCTTTCGCTCCCTGTATTTTACTCCTGCCGCCTTTAGAATTTGAAAGAGAGTATTCCAGTCAACATTGTCAAAAGCTTTCTCTAAGTCTACAAACGTAGGTTTGCCTTTCCTTAATCTACTTTCTAAGATAAGTCGTAGGGTCAGTACTGCCTCACGTGTTCCAACATTTCTACGGAATCCAAACTGATCATCCCCGAGGTCAGCTACTACCAGTGTTTCCATTCGTCTGTGAAGAATTCGTCTTCGTATTTTGCAGCCGTGGATTATTAAACTGATAGTTCGGTAATTTTCACATCTGTCAACACCTGCTTTCTTTGGGATTGGGATTATTATATTCTTCTTGAAGTCTGAGGGTATTTCGCCTGTCTCATACATCTTGCTCAGTAGATGTTAGAGTTTTGTTAGGCCTGGCTCTCCCACGCTGTCAATAGTTCTAATGGAATGTTGTCTACTCCCGGGGCCTTGTTTCGACTTAGGTCTTTCAGTGCTCTGTCAAACTCTTCACGCAGTATCATATTTCCTATTTCATCTTCATCTACATTCTCTTCCATTTCCATAATATTGTCCTCAAGTACATCGCCCTTGTATAGACCCTCTATATACTGAAAGGTGGCTACACTGAGCCACAGCGCCAAAGATCGCGCCAGAGAGTATTGTTCTGCCGCCTCCACTGGCAGTGCTTATTGAGACGTAGCGGCAGGCAGTTCTTACCGAGAAGTTGTGGTGGAGACTGCTTGTCGTGAAGTCAGAGTGAGATGTGGTAGTGGAGAGTGTTGTTCCATGTTTTATGCAGCTATTTGATGGGAGAGATAGCAGATGTTATTCTAATGGAGACATTGTAATGATCAGTGTGCATTTCGTCAATATAAATTAAGGTAACAAACTACTTTTATTTTTCTCTCTCATTATTTCAGTGACCTAAATAATGCATCATTACAGGTTCAGTCAACAAAGCATCTGGCTTGTGTTCTTGTATTAGAGTGTAATTTTGGTTTTCTTGCACAATTATAGTATTTCTAATTTTCTTTTATCACGTCAGTATAATTGGTATTTAAAAATTCTTGTCCTGTTGAAGAAGAACCGTGCCAGATGTGCGTTGAGTCATACTACCACATACAGAACAGCTACACTTGTGCTTGTTGGTTTCGTAGGTTTTATAGTTGCTGGGGACTTAATTAATTAATTGTATTAACTGAAATTTTCTTACATTCTTTGTTGTTGTTCTATGCAGTCAGATTGCGTAATAATACTAGTCAGGGCCAGCCGTTTACGAGACTTGCGTAATCGGACAGACAAAAAAAAATATTTGCATTCCTTATATATATTTAAAACTAAGCCCCCATGCACGTGGCGACCGCTGCTTTGGATCGTCCCTTGGAATTCTTCTGATTGCAAAAATAGTAGACAGTAGTATTTTTGTAGTAATTTGTAGTTTAGTAATTGTAGTCCATTTTGCATGTGTAGATTTGGTAATTGGCATTCTTCTGATGGTATTTTTCAAAATTTAATTTTTATTGCCTTGTATACGCGTTTGACGATTTGGTGCAATTATTTCAATTGTTCGATTAATCGTGTTTGAGGGAAATATTTCGTGTGAATGGTATTGTTGAAGATGAGGAGTCATTGTGTGTAATTTTCGTACAGTGACGAATTTTTTATGTTTTGTAAATGATTACGCGATCGATGAAAAAAGCAAAAATGATGGATAGTGAGAATGGCGAAATTGTTAACATGGCGAACTCGCCAACAGAAGAAAACAGTGTGATGAATAATGAAGTGGAAAACAATGTAATAAGTCGGGAAAATAGTCCGGAACCATTTCAAAATTTTTCTCAATCAGAAAATTCACAGAATACGAGATTAACGATAGAAGATTCTGAAATAGTATCGAACACAGATAGCTTTATGGCTATGCAGAAGGAAGTTAGTTTTGTGGGAAATGTTAGGGGCGAAAAGAATTTCGAACCGGCTGATATGGAGCAGTTGATGAGTGCAATATTAAATTTGGGACCACAGTTACGATCTGAATTAAAAACAGATAGGGGAACAATGGAAAAACGGTTAGACTCACTGGGATCACAAATGGGAACAATGGAAACACGGTTTGGATCTGAATTAAGAACAGAGATAGGAACAATGAAAACCGAGATGGGAACTTTGGGATCTGAATTAAAAACTGATATGGGAACAATGGAAACACGGTTGGACTCACAAATAGGAACAATCAGAACTGAGATGGGAATACTGGAAACACGGTTAGACTCACGAATAGGGACATGTTTCAAAAATATGAAAGATGAGTTAAAGAAAGAAATCAGAGAAGAAGTACAACCGATTTTGAATTCTCACAATAATAGATTAATTGCAGTAGAGATTAGACAAAGGGAACAGAATAGAGAACAGGAAGAAAGAGATCGCGTGATAGTACAAAAATTTTCCGAGTTAAATTTACAACGTGCACACGATAAGAAAGAAATATTTGAGAGAATCGAGGAATCCGTACCAAATGACAGATTAAATAATCTAACACAACAATATGAAGAGTTAGCTACCAAATGTGTTAATACTGAAACCCGAGTCGCGACACTTACGGAAGACGTAAATAAACAGAAAGAACAAATAGGTGATTTATCGGAAAGAGTTGAGGAGATTTCAGACAAATCTTAGTTTAAATGGGGACAGAGATTCAGATGATACAGCACCATTACCATTTGCAGAAACCGAAGAGTACCAGAATATAAATAAGCATGTTGAAAACCAGGGAAAATTTAATGAATGCGTGAAAAGGGAATTTGAGGCATTAAAAAAGCAAGTCAAACAAATTGAAGGCGAAATCGTAGGAAAAGACAGCAGAAGAAATCTAGAATCACAGATAGCAGAGGGCTTTGAAGAAAATAATTTGTTTCATTTACGAGAAGCAACAAGAGAGCGCCAGGCGCGCGAACTTGACAATAATCGACATTCGAATTGGGACAGACGCGGTAGGTCTTTGTCGCCACGAGGCGAAAACTTTGACTACAAACACTTTTTGACTGTTCGGAAATTTAAGATCTTCCGCAATTCTAAGAATGACATACATCCATGTTCATGGTTAGATCAATTTCTGTACGCACTCCCACCAAATTGGCCACTAAGTCACAAACTGGAATTTATGTGTGGATATTTAGAAAACGAACCGGCGACGCGGATGCGCGCACTCATTAGAGATTGTAATAATCTGAATGATTTTTATCATGCATTTCTATCGGCATATTGGTCCGAAAACACACAAGACAGAGTCAAACATAGTCTGATTATGCAGCGTAATTTCAAACAGTCTAAGTTCCGCACACCAGCGGAATATTTTGAAGACATGATTCGAAAGAATCAGTTCCTTTCCAACCCTTATAGCCCGACTGAATTAATTCGCATTTGTTTAACTAAGCTGCCACAATCCATAAGACAAATTGCTTTAGCCGGAAGATGTAAAGACGACATTGAGACTTTTAAGACTTTGCTACAAGAACTCGAGTATGACAATGACGACGGGACTTCCTGTAATTTTTTCAGTAACAGTAATTACATTAGATTTTCAGAAAAAAGGGATAGTGATCGGAACGGACGTTATAGCGGTAATTTTGAGAATGACAGACGTAACAGACAGGACAATAGATACCAGCCTTATGACAATAACAGACGTTCTAACAGAAATTACACAGACAATTATAATAACGGTATTTCCTACCGGAATGTTCAATCATACGGAAACAGTAATCGGTATCATCAAGACGGAAATTATTCATACAGTAATAGAAATTCTTACTACAGAAATAACCAGGGTAGTAGATACAACAATAATTTCAGAAGTGACAGTCGAAATTACACAAGTAGTAGTTATGCAGACAGACAGGAAAACAGAAATTTTAGTAACAGACACAACCAAGATTTTGTATCTAACAGACAGGAGGGACCTAATTGGCATCCTCCACGTGACAGAACTTCAGAGAGACAAGTGCAAATCGTAGAAATGGATCCGCGAAATGACGCGAATACTCAAAGACGTGACGCAAACAATCGACAATGACTTGCAGCTTCGGCTTCTGGCAGCAATATAGACGGTTCAGAAAGTAATGTCACTACGACTTTACACTACATACGCCTGGAAGACATGAGAGACATTTTGTTAGACGAAAAGGAAAATAATGTAGACGCATTTTTACATCCTGTTATTGAAGTATGTGTGGATAAGAATAAGTTCACTGCAGTTTTAGATTCTGGGAGCCAATTGAATGTCATTAGTGAATCAGTTTTTCGTATACGTGAAAGAACTATTGCCTGTCCTGTGTCACCTATTTCTAAAACTACAATTCGAGGAGCGATTTCTGGAAAAAGTGTAGAAGTCAAACAACAGACCAACCTAAATTTCAATTGTCAAGGATACGAATTTTCTGCTAATTTTATTATTGTTCCATTGCTCAGTACACAAATTATATTAGGTATGGAGTTTCTTAACGCACATAAGGCAATTTTGAACTTTAAAGAAGGAAGTGTGGATTTGAGTGTTGCCGGAATGCCGAAATGTTTGAAATTTTTCGAGTGTTTAACAAGATCTGAGTCAAATACAAAATGTTTAAGGTTTCTTACTTCTGATGTTTTCGTTGAGCATTATGACGACAGTGTGTTTATTCATGACAATGACAATAGATACAGAGACGCGATGGATGATATAATTAATAGCGAACAATTAATTAATGAAAAGGTTAAGAAAGCTGAAGTGCCAGATGATGTTGCAAGAGAAGAGCTGCACCACATTTTGACTCCACATGCTACAGTATTTAGTCATCACACAGGAACTATACAAGGCTTACAATATTTATTTAAAGTAAAAGAACACATACCATTTCGCGGGAAAACGTACGCTATTCCTTTGGCTTACAGAGACAAGGTTAAGAAAGAACTTCAATACATGTTAGATCAGGGCATTATTGAGCCTGCAGTCAGTCCTTATACTAGCCCATTACACGTTGTTCTTAAAAAGGATGGGTCAATTCGTTTGGTTCTGGATTCGAGACAGATAAATAATATCATCATTCCTGAAACTGACCGTCCACAAAATTTAGATGAACTTCTTCAACATTTTCATGGAATTAAAGTTTTATCCACGATTGATATGCGCGCAAGTTTTTGGCAAATAGAACTCCACCCTGATTGTAGAAAATATACTGCCTTTTTAGCCTTTGGTAACTGTTACCAGTTTCGGAAAATACCGTTTGGACTTACTGTATCTTCAGCAGCATTCATTCGTAGCTTAAATGAAATTTTACCTGTTTATCTTCGTGACAATATTACTTCATATGTTGACGATATTCTTATTGCTAAACATTCTTGGAGTGAGCACAACAAAATTTTGGATTCATTGTTACGTATCTTTGCAAGAGTTGGCATTACAGTAAACTTGGAAAAATCTGAATTTGGTCGTTCCCAGGTGAAATTTCTCGGTCACATTATTTCTACAGAAGGTATTCTTCCTGATCCAGAAAAACTTGACGCTATTCGTAATTATGCTGTTCCTACCACAAACCGTGATGTTCGTAGTTTTCTTGGTGTCTGTAATTTTCTTAGACGCTTTGTTAAATTGGACGATTTGGCCACACCTCGTTTATGTGAACTATCTGGAAAGAAATCTAATTGGTGTTGGGATGAGGAAGCTCAGTCAGAATTTGAACAACTTCGTGATGCTTTAGTTGCTGCTCCACTTCTTTCACATCCGGATTTATCTAAAGATTTTTGTTTGGCGACGGACTCATCATACAAAGGCCTAGGTGCACATTTATTTCAAGAGATAGAAGAAGACGGCGTTGTAGTCCAGAAAACTATTGCATTTGGAAGTCGTGTTCTCTCTAAATCAGAAAAGAATTATTCGATTACGGAACTTGAAGCTTTGGCTGTTGTTTGGGCTTTTACAAAATTTCGCACATTTTTGTTTGGCAGACATACTAAGGTTTACACCGATCATCGAGCTCTGGAGTTTCTTATGTCGACAAAATTAACTCATGGCAGATTGTCACGATGGGCGTTGTACCTACAGGAATTTGATTTTAGTATTGTTTACATACAGGGTTCTTCAAATATTGTTGCTGATGCTTTATCACGTGCACCTATGGGTTTGAAACAAAGTGCTGAAGAGGACTGCAAGGAAAACAATTATTGTTTGATGTATATTCAAGGTGTTGCGTTTGAGAACTTTATTTCGTCTTCGCTCCAGGACATTGCTAAGGAGCAAAATAAGGATCCAATCTGGAAGGACATTAAGGAGAAGTGGAGGAGAAAGGAAAGCGTAGCGATTAGACAGCATTATTCAGTTCGCAATGACATTCTTTTTAAACGAAAATCGGTCGACAACTCTGTTTGGTTAGTTTGTATTCCTGATGAGTGGGTTAATAAGCTGATTTGGTATACGCATTTCAGTTATGCACACTTTGGTCCCAGAAAATGCTTTCATAAATTACGAGAAAATTGCTACTTCAATAATATGGAAAAACGTATTCGATTTGTTCTTGCCAAATGCAAATTATGTCAAAAGGCTAAGCCGCCAACAATTTCTCATAGAGCACCGTTGTTTCCTATCATTCCAGCGAAATTAAAGGACATGGCTGCAGTTGATTTGTTCGGTCCAGTGGTTCGATCTACTAATGGTTTTGCGTACATTTTCGTAGCAGTGGAGTTGACATCAAAATATGTGTGTTTTACAACTTTACGCAAAGCAACAGCTCGTTCAGTATCTAACGCTTTCATCAAACATTTTCTTGAAGAAGTTGGTCATGTTGATAAGGTTATATCAGATAATGGATCACAGTTTCGTTCTAAAATTTGGCTTCGTACTCTACGGCGTCGTACGATTAAACCAATTTTCATTTCACTTTTTCACCCTCAATCTAACGCTTCAGAGAGATGGATGAAGGAAATCAATAAATTGTGTCGTCTTTATTGTCATCAGAATCACAGAACTTGGGATCAGTATCTTCGTATTTTTCAAAACATTCTGAATGAACTTCCTAATGACTCAACTTCTTTACCGCCTATACTGATATTAAAAAACAAAGCACCGACAAATCGCATTTCTGAAATCGTTCCTTTTCCGCCTTCACGGAAACTGCGGCATTCTGAAGTTGTCAACCTGGCTCTACAAAATATTGCATCTGCGGCTGCTAGAAGAGAGAAATCAGCTAAGCGTCCTGGTCGTTTAAAAATCTTGTCAGTTGGTCAAAAAGTGTTAATTAAGTCTCATCGATTGTCTCACAAAGGAAAAGGCTTATGTCGCAAATTTTTTCTGCTTTATAACGGTCCATATAGAATTCGCAAAATTATTCATGATAACACTGTTGAAGTAGAAACTCTTAAATCTCGACGCTCTAAGGGAATACATCATATATTAAACGTTAAAATTTTTGTGGAATGACATACTTGTGAGAAACTAAAAGCTAGATGTAAACATGCGGAGAGTACAAAGGATACCGCGCTGTGTTTTGGCGGCGGCATATACTCAAAGCAACAGTCAAGTCTGCGCGCCGCACAGGGCAGTCGTTGACCGCAAACAATTGCTTTCTACGTCATGCGCCTACAGCTGATCGAGCACTCGGTGCGAATGCACTGACAGCCGTAAACAAGTACACAGTCTTTCTCCGAATAAAATCAGTATAAAGCTATAGTGACTTGATGAATTATGTTATTAACATTCAGTATTTTTCAGGATACGGTTCTATAAAATATTTAAGAACTTCAGGTAAATTCTGTGCGTGTCCGACGTTAAGACGACTTGCTATCGAGAAATTTTCAGGAAGAATGTAATTTCCAAGAAGAAACTAATAAACTAAAAAAAAAGGTAACTATTAATTGAGTTTATTTTTCAGGTAACATATTTCCACTTAGGTACGTACTTTAGACATAATTTGCTGCTCACGATTACATGATTCATACTTTGTACTAATTTCATGTTCTATGAATTTACTTGTGAAGCGACGTGCTTGCGTACGTTAACTGATTTTGACAGTGATTATTAATAAACTGGGTTGTAACTTGTGTATATTATGCATCGCTTGACTGCACTGCTTTTTCACTGATGTCATATTTTTTTAATTATGTGCCTGCTGTGCCTATTTATTTAAATTATAATTGTCACCTGATTAATTGTGCTGATGTGGTTAGGTATGTAAGTTATACTTTGTGATTTATCTGCTTGCGCCTTCATGTTTACTTATTTGCTTGCGCCTTCATGTTTACTTATTAAGATTACATATGAACATTATTTGCTTATGATGATATGATGCTAATGACCTGTTTAGTACGTAAGATATATGTTTGCTGCTATGCGTATGGATTGCATATTTATACATCTCTGTTTGTCGTCACAACTACTCTTTAATTTGGTATATAGAAATGCTGATATACTGTGAATGAACATAGAGTTTAGGTTACACTATGGTATTAGTCATAGATTGTTCGCTTGGCAGAGCCTCGTTGTAAGATTTGTGCTGCATCCACTTGTTGACATTCTGTTCTCTACTGGTATATTTACTCGCTATTGCTTGTTTTGCTTACGCTCAGTGCTTTATATTTTTAAGATAAGAAAATGAACTGCTATAATTCGACGAATGACATTAGTACAAGAAACTTCATAGAAGTCACATGAGCTGGAGGTTTTATGAAAGCTGTATAAATGTATGCCAATAGGAAGGAAGCTAACGACATGACATACCAACACAGTTATTACATTGCATTTTTCGTGAGCAATTGAAATATGAAGTGACACTTGACACAAGAAATACTCCACATGTTTGCTTCTGTTTGCCATAGTTCTTGAAGTGGTGTACACACTGTGAAATATTAGGATCATTCACACTCCGTAATCGTACTTAATTACTGAGAGTTATTCGAACTAAGTCTGCTAGAGGTCATGTATGCATTCTTTGTTTATAATTCATAATGAGTGGAAGATTTGAGTCAGATGGATTACACAGAGGTTGTGTGTTGACAGTGTGTCTTCGGATTGTATGGGATGTGGAGGTTTGCATTAGGATTTTATCTGTACTTGTTCGAGGAGACTAACTAGAGGAAAGAGTTGTTATGGAAGTGAAATGATACTGGCAATAAGGTTTATATGTATCGACGTATTGAAGAGGTATTATTGAGGTATTGAGATTATATGAAGCTGATTGGAGTTTTGGTGTATAAGAGGTAAAATAAGTGAGGTGCATTTTTTTTTTGTTGGTCTATATGGAACAAGGAGGATGAAGATAGCAGACTAGAACACTAAAATGGAAGGAAGATTGTCTACACACACTTTGTTAAATCACTAAGCAGTATGTACTTTTTTTTGGAGAGAGGAAGTTGCATATCTTGGCACACTGACAGTTGTTCAGCAACCGTACATTTTTATTTAGTTTGGCAAACATTGGTCTTGACATGATGACTATGACGCTGACTTAACTATTATTGACTGTTACACATTGCTGTCACTACTACTTGATACACATGATGAACATGAAATTTTGACAGAAGTGCATTTACACAGTTAACACTATTCAATTACACAGTAGTACTTAATGTGGATGAAAGATGAGTGAGTGTGTTTTGTGTGTTTTCCTTTCCTAATCCTACCCACCTATCTCCTAAACATTATTTTATTTGTTTGTAGTGGCTTGCACTGACACCCATAAATATTATAGGTGTACTGATGTTTGTGTATTTGTAATAGTAATATGACAATTATCTGATATCATTTGTGTGTTTATTAGAATTTGTATGTTTAGTGTAAGAGCATTGTAAAAGCATTTGTATGTGTATTCAAACTATTGTTCATGCTTGAACTGTCTGAGTAGTGATGGTTAATATTATGAACTGTTACCTGCACTTTTCAACATGATGTGTGACACTTAGAAATGTTTAATTTCTGCTGATGAACTGTGTGATCAGTGATAGTAAATATTATGGACTGTTACTTGTACTTTTTCTACATGATTGGTGCCACTAGGACATGTTTAATTTCTGCTGATGAACTGTGTGATCAGTGATAGTAAATATTATGGACTGTTACTTGTACTTTTTCTACAAGATTGGTGCCACTAGGACATGTTTAATTTCAGCTGATGAACAGTGTGATCAGTGATAGTTGTTTAATTTCTGCTGATGAACTGTGTGAACAGTGATAGTAAATATTATGGACTGTTACTTGTACTTTTTCTACATGATTGGTGCCAATAGGACATGTTTAATTTCTGCTTATAAACTGTGATGAACAGTGTGATCAGTGATAGTGAATATGATGGACTGCTCTCTGCACCTGCTCATCATCGCTGGGTGCAACTGATGGAACTGCTTTTATTGAAATGATGTCACTTGTTGCTCTCTGCACCTACTCAACAATACCAGGTGCACAGATGGAGCTACTTCTACTGAAATGATGTCACCTGTTGGAGTCTGCACCTGTTCCACAATGTTGGGTGCCACTGATGAACTGCTTCTACTGAAATGATGTCACCTGATGGAGTCTGCACCTGTTCCACAATGCTGGGTGCCACTGATGGACTGCTTCTACTGAAATGATGTCACCTGTTGGAGTTTGCACCTACTCAACATTGCTGGGTGCCACTGATGGACTGCTTCTACTGAAATGATGTCACCTGTTGGAGTCTGCACCTGTTCCACAATGCTGGGTGCCACTGATGGACTGCTTCTACTGAAATGATGTCACCTGTTGGAGTCTGCACCTACTCAACATTGCTGGGTGCCACTGATGGACTGCTTCTACTGAAATGATGTCACCTGTTGGAGTCTGCACCTGTTCCACAATGCTGGGTGCCACTGATGGACTGCTTCTACTGAAATGATGTCACCTGTTGGAGTCTGCACCTACTCAACATTGCTGGGTGCCACTGATGGACTGCTTCTACTGAAATGATGTCACCTGTTGGAGTCTGCACCTGTTTCACAATGCTGGGTGCCACTGATGGACTGCTTCCACTGAAATGATGTCACCTGTTGGAGTCTGCACCTACTCCACATTGCTGGGTGCCACTGATGGACTGCTTCTGCTGAGATGATGTCACTTGTTGCTGTCTGCACCTATTCAACATTGCTGGGTGCTACTACTGGAACTGTCAAAACTGATTTTTTGTGTATTACTGTTTGTGAAAAGTTATGAGACTCTTACCTGTACATATTCGTCATTGCTGACGCTATTGATTGAACTGTTTAACCACATAATATTTGTGTAAACTATTATGTAAAGTCATATGTATGAAAGAATTTGTATTCCTTACTGTATTTTATATATTAGGCTATTGTAAGGTCAGTGCAAAGCCAAAATTTTATCTAGTTATATGATATTTACGTATTAATATTATCTTTTATTTTTGTCTGTATTTTTCTTTGACGAATTTGGTGGTATTTTCACCACCAATGCTGGCAAAAATACCATCAAATTCTAGCCCGTGGAGGAGGGGCATATGAAAGGTGGCCACACTGAGCCACAGGGCCAAAGATCGCGCCAGAGAGTATTGTTATGCCGCCTCCACTGGCAGTGCTTATTGAGACGTAGCGGCAGGCAGTTCTTACCGAGAAGTTGTGGTGGACACTGCTTGTCGTGAAGTCAGAGTGAGATATGGTAGTGGAGAGTGTTGTTCCATGTTTTATGCAGCTATTTGATGGGAGAGATAGCAGATGTTATTCTAATGGAGACATTGTAATGATCAGTGTGCATTTCGTCAATATAAATTAAGGTAACAAACTACTTTTATTTTTCTCTCTCATTATTTCAGTGACCTAAATAATGCATCATTACAGGTTCAGTCAACAAAGCATCTGGCTTGTGTTCTTGTATTAGAGTGTAATTTTGGTTTTCTTGCACAATTATAGTATTTCTAATTTTCTTTTATCACGTCAGTATAATTGGTATTTAAAAATTCTTGTCCTGTTGAAGAAGAACCGTGCCAGATGTGCGTTGAGTCATACTACCACATACAGAACAGCTACACTTGTGCTTGTTGGTTTCGTAGGTTTTATAGTTGCTGGGGACTTAATTAATTAATTGTATTAACTGAAATTTTCTTACATTCTTTGTTGTTGTTCTATGCAGTCAGATTGCGTAATAATACTAGTCAGGGCCAGCCGTTTACGAGACTTGCGTAATCGGACAGACAGCTACTAAAAATATTTTCATTAATATTTAACTAAGCCCCCATGCAATACTCCTTCCACCTTTCTGCTTCCCCTTCTTTGCTTAGAACTGGGCTTCCATCTGAGCTCTTGATATTCATACAAGTGGTTCTCTTTTCTCTAAAGGTCTCTTTAATTTTCCTGTAGGCAGTATCTATCTTACCCCTAGTGATATGCGCCTCCACATTCTTACATTTGTCCTCTAGCCATCCCTGCTTAGCCATTTTGCACTTCCTGTCGATCTCATTTTTGAGACGTTTGTATTCCTTTTTGCCTGCTTCATTTACTGCATTTTTACATTTTCTCCTTTTATCAATTAAATTCAATATTTCTTCTGTTACCCAAGGATTTCTTCTAGCCTTCGTCTTTTTACCTACTTGATCCTCTGCTGCCTTCACTATTTCATCTCTCAAAGCTACCCATTCTTCTTCTACTGTATTCCTTTCCCCCATTATTGTCAATCGTTCCCTAATGCTCTCCCTGAGGCTCTCTACTACCTCTGGTTCTTTCAGTTTATCCAGGTCCCATCTCCTCAAATTCCCACCTTTTTGCAGTTTCTTCAGTTTTACAATTTTGGTAAACATTTTTGGAATACAGTGATCAATTGATTATTATATTTTGACTTAAGTTCAGCCTTGATCACACCGTTTATGTTTCAATGACATAGGTAACCGCTTTCGGCTATTTTTACATAACCATCATCAGACCCATGGCTCCCTTAGGATGGTAGGCGGAGCTCTCCTCAGCTGCTACGGTCGCAGGTTCGAATCCTGCCTCGGGCATGGATGGGTGTGATGTCCTTAGGTTAGTTAGGTTTAAGTAGTTTTGAGTTCTAGGGGACTGATGACCTCAGAAGTTAAGTCCCATAGCGCTCAGAGCCATTTGAACCATTTTGAACCACTTCCTACGAAGTCAACAACTGCCCCTCTCCGTTCCAAAATCCCCTGTGTGGAATGTCCAAGCGACTTTCTTCCTCTCAACTCATTAAAGGTATTTTAGTAGACCTTAGACCACATTGTCGTCAACGTCCTGATTGCGCGTAGACGTCATACCTTCGTCCAAACCTGGGGGTAAGAGCAGTCTGGGACGCGACAATATAGAAGCTGTTAATTGATTTTGCGTATTCCTCGACTCCTGAAATTCGTAATAAAAAGGTCCATATTATCTGAAGAATCTGTGAAGTTAACATTATCATCAACAATGTTAAAAATTTTATGTCCGATTTGGACTGACGACTGTATTTTTACCTAGCTATAAATAATTACAGCTACTAAAAGAATGCCCATTGAAACACTTCTTTCGAATCCATACTATTCTGTACAAAGTAATGTGGTGTTCAGGAGGTGAAACCAACAGTCCGCTTACTTAAATTCTGTTACTTAGACGCTTACTGTAATAAATCCTGTAATAGGATAACGCTAACTTGCTGTTATAATAACAGAGTAAAGGAGAGTTAACCACTTCAAATGGATAGTTTTCCCAGACTGCAAAAGAATCGGGTATGGGCCATCTATTGCGTGACATGGTTCTCGAACAGGGAAAGTGTAGCTTGTGCATTAAACATTACATTGCTTCGGAAGGTGTATGATGCATATCTTAGGTGTGAGAAAGTAATTGACATGTTCTTGTTTGCCGTATAGGCGTGAGTAACCGCGAGAATAGTAGGATCAACCAAGTTTGTTACCGTCAAAAACTGCTCAAAACAACGTTGTGGCTATACCAGCTTCCACTTTACAGCTATCTGCTAACTCTTGGTCATTAACTGCACCGTAGCTTATCGAGCATCACGCAAGATGCGAGGCTCCCACCAGCAGACCGATCTTCAGTGACGCGGGTAGGAGGAGCTCGTCTTATCACATAATTTCTCTATGAATCACGAAGTAGCCACTGGACATGACTTATCAGTCGAGCGATCGATAATTACTTTGAAGAGGGAAGCGGTATGGACACAGTATTTTTCTAAAGCTTTTAGTGCAATAAACTGTATTGTTAGAAGGGAGACGGTTAAATCTGGTTTCGGCACATAGAGTGTTGCTCCTGTAGCGCGTATTTATTTGAGGGTGGATTAACATCCGCTAATGTGGAAAGCTTGTAAAGTTGTTGCAGGCTGAGAAATCATTGTTCAGGAAAAAATTCGAAACATTACGACGTTTCCGAGTTGATTAGCACTGAAGTTAGCCATTGAGGCCGTAGCGCGGAAAGTCAATTTGCCCGGCAGACACAATTAGCGTCAGTGGTTCTCATAGCGTAGATGAAAGCACACGAGATTGCTCAACCTTTGGCTCGGATCCGTCCCTTACTCCTGGCCCAAGTCCACTTTATGAATCGCTCGCTTGTCCGATTTTAGGAAACTAAACTAAGGACACGTTTGGTGACACCGTCGCTGGCGGGCCGCTTGAATTTGCGCGCGCAACGGCCTGACTGGTTAACTTCAGTACTAATTCACTGGGAAACGGCGCAACGTATCGACTTTTTCCTTAACAATTATTTCTCACCACAACAGCCTATAACACGCTTACAGGTTTTTCAGACCGTTTTTGACCACCCTGTATATGTTGTTCTTCTTCTTCTTTAGTTTCACCCTCTTTGGGGGACGCTGGATCAATCATTTCTTTGTGCGTTGTTCTTTTCTTAGGGCCCAGTATTTCTTCATTTTTTCTGATCTTCTCCTCTCTTCTTCCGAGATGAAGGGTTTGGACTTTTGTGTGGATTTGTCTTAGAACCTTATGTTTTCATCTTTAGTAATTAATTTAGCTGTTCGATCAATAAGTGAATTTTTGGAAATCTTTAATTCTACTAGGTCTTTCTCAGTTTCTTTAAACCAGATGGGTTTCGTTTTGCGGTTACGGAAAAAGTCAAGGATTTGTTTAGTTAATCTGTTGGAATTCTTTATGAGAAGATGACCATAAAAATTTATCCTTCTTTTTCGCATAGTATCTGTAAGTTTTTCAATTTTCTTGTAGAGAGTTTCATTTTTCATGTATATAATCTTATTGTCTCGAAATTTTGATCCTATGATTTTTCTTAAAATTTTTCTTTCCTTTAGCTCAAGTTTCTCCATTTGGCCTTTGAAATTCGTGTTTAGTGTTTCTGCTGCATACAGAGCTTCTGGCTTAATCACTATCTTGTAATGTGTAATTTTGGTCCCCCATGAAATGGATTTTTTATTGTATGTATTTTTTGTTAGTTGGAAGGCCAATTGCAGTTTATTTTTACTGGATTCTATTGCTTTGCTTTCCCCAGCATTCCAACTAATCCATTTTCCAAGATATTTGAATTCTTTTACTGTTTCAATCTTTTGTTCTTGAACTTTGAGGTATTTACACGAGTGCTTGATATTGTGAATATCTTAGTTTTTTCAAAGGAGATGTGAAGACCTATTTTAGCTGCTTGTTTCTTTAGTTCAAGGATTTGCTCCCGTGCTTCTTCCATTGTTTCAGCAAACAGGGCCATATCATCCGCAAAAGCAATGCAATTTACTTTACGGTTCTTCTGTTTGCAACCCAGTCTTATACCACTCTTAATATTTGTGTTCCACTCTCTGACTACTTTCTCAAGCGCACAATCGAACAGTAACGGTGAGAGCCCATCATTTCTCGCCAAGTGACTAATGTCAGTGCCGAGTCGTGACCAATCACTTGCTAATATCTCACAAACGGTTATTTCACGGATCAACTTTTACTGAAACTTTTATGCTTCTGTTGTCATCTAATTTCATCCTTGTTAGATTTTGCTATTAATTATTATCCACCCTTTATACACTGATCACTGGGGACATTGTGACCACTAACCTACTGTCGATATAAAACCATCCGGGCGATAGCAGCGTCACTTGGAGAGAAATGATTGCTAGCCACACGCACACACGCAATTTTTGTGCATGTAGTATCAGTGACCCCCCATGAACCATGGACCTTGCCATTGGTGGGGAGGCTTGCGTGCCTCAGCGATACAGATAGCCGTACCGTAGGTACAACCACAACGGAGGGGTATCTGTTGAGAGGCCAGACAAACGTGTGGTTCCTGAAGAGGGGCAGCAGCCTTTTCAGTAGTTGCAAGGGCAACAGTCTGGATGATTGACTGATCTGGCCTTGTAACAATAACCAAAACGGCCTTGCTGTGCTGGTACTGCGAACGGCTGAAAGCAAGGGGAAACTACGGCCGTAATTTTTCCCGAGGGCATGCAGCTTTACTGTATGATTAGACTTAGAGAAAGCTTTTGATAATGTTGACTGGAATATTCTCTTTCAAATTCTAAAGGTGGCAGGGGTAAAATACAGGGAGCGAAAGGCTATTTACAATTTGTACAGAAACCAGATGGCAGTTATAAGAGTTGAGGGACATGAAAGGGAAGCAGTGGTTGGGAAGGGAGTGAGACAGGGTTGTAGCCTCTCCCCGATGTTATTCAGTCTCTATATTGAGCAAGCAGTAAAGGAAACAAAAGAAAAATTTGGAGTAGGTATTAAAATCCATGGAGAAGAAATAAAAACTTTGAGGTTCGCCGATGACATTGTAATTCTGTCAGAGACAGCAAAGGACTTGGAAGAGCAGTTGAACGGAATGGATGGTGTTTTGAAAGGAGGATATAAGATGAACATCAACAAAAGCAAAACGAGGATAATGGAATGTAGTCGAATTAAGTCGGGTGATGCTGAGGGTATTAGATTAGGAAATGAGACACTTGAAGTAGTAAAGGAGTTTTGCTATTTGGGGAGCAAAATAACTGATGATGGACGAAGTAGAGAGGATAGAAAATGTAGACTGGCAATGGCAAGGAAAGCGTTTCTGAAGAAGAGAAGTTTGTTAACATCGAGTATAGATTTAAGTGTCAGGAAGTCATTTCTGAAAGTATTTGTATGGAGTGTAGCCATGTATGGAAGTGAAACATGGACGGTAAATAGTTTGGACAAGAAGAGAATAGAAGCTTTTGAAATGTGGTGCTACAGAAGAATGCTGAAGATTAGATGGGTAGATCACGTAACTAATGAGGAAGTATTGAATAGGATTGGGGAGAAGAGGAGTTTGTGGCACAACTTGACCAGAAGAAGGGATCGGTTGGTAGGACATGTTCTGAGGCATCAAGGGATCACCAATTTAGTATTGGAGGGCAGCGTGGAGGGTGAAAATCATAGGGGGAGACCAAGAGATGAATACACTAAGCAGATTCAGAAGGATGTAGGTTGCAGTAGGTACTGGGAGATGAAGAAGCTTGCACAGGATAGAGTAGCAAAGAGAGCTGCATCAAACCAGTCTCAGGACTGAAGACCACAACAACAACAACAAGTATCAGTGAGCGTGCTGTCCGTGTGCAGAATGGGGAATACGCGTGATCCATCTGAGTTTGACCGAGGGCAGACTGTGATGGCCCGGAGGCTCGGTACGATCATTTCGGAAACTGCACAGCTTGTCGGATGTTCGAGGACTGCTGTGGTGAGTTTCTTCATCACGTGGCGAAACCGGGATGAAACTACGTCCAGACGTCGTGGGGATGCGCGGCAACGCCTCATTACAGATACCGGACGTCGTGGGCTGGGCAGACTGGTAAAACGAGACAGATGGCGAAATGTGGCGAACTAACATCAGACGTTAATGCTGGGCAGAGTACAAGTGTGTCTGAACGCACAGTGCACCGAATGCTCCTAACGATAAGACTCCGCTGCCGACAACACATGCATGTGCCGATGTTAACATCACGACATACTAACTACGACTGAAGTAGGCACGTGACCATAGGCCCCGGACGTTGACGCGGTGGCAGAGCGTTGCATGGTCTGATGAATCCCGACACCTTCTCCATCACGACGATGGCAGAGCACGAATCCATTGTCTTCCAGAGAACAGGTACTTTGTAAGTACGCTGTTTAGGTTTTTATGTTGGTAACGCCACATAGCGCTCTGTATGAAAATCACTGACTGTATTGTGTGCAGTCTGTGGCTAATTTGCATTTTTGGAATATTTGCTATTGTAGTGTTGAGCAGCTGGGTGTAAACAGCGTGTAACGTTGCGCAGTTGTTGGTGAGCCGCCAGCAGTGGTGGATGTGGGGAGAGAGATGGCGGAGTTTTGAGAGCGGATGATCTGGACGTGTGTCCGTCAGATAAACGAAATTTGTAAGACTGGATGTCATGAACTGATATACATATTACGACTTTTGAACACTATTAAGGTAAATACATTGTTTGTTCTCTATCAAAATCTTTCATTTGTTAACTATATGCCTATCAGTAGTTAGTGCCTTCAGTAGTTAGAATCGCCGAAGTTAAGCGCTGTCGGGAGTGACCGGCACTTGATGGTTCACCATCCAGGCCGCCATGTGCTGTTGCCATTTTTCGGGGTGCACTCAGCCTCGTGATGCCAATTGAGGAGCTACTCGACGGAATAGTAGCGGCACCGGTCACAGAAAACCATCTTACGACCGGGAGAGCGGTGTGCTGACCCAACGGCCCTCCTATCCGCGTCCTCCACCGAGGATGACACGGCGGTCGGATGGGCCCGGTAGGCCACTCGTGGCCTCAAGACGGAGTGCTTTTTTTCCCAGCACCATCCTTAATTTTTAAATTCTCACCATCTGCGCGCTACAGCACTTACCAGCGGTGGAAACTTGAAATATGTGGCAGAATGCCAATTGCCAGACCACTTCATAGAGAAGTTGTAAGTAGGCTGTTTAGGTTTTTATATTGGTAACGCCACGTAGCGCTCTGTATGAAAATCACTGGCTGTGCTGTGTGCAGCCTGTGGCTGGTTGGCATTGTTGTAATATTCGCTATTGTAGTGTTGGGCAGTTGGATATGAACAGCGCGTAGCGTTGCGCAGTTGGAGGTGAGCCACCAGCAGTGGTGGATGTGGGTAGAGAAATGGCGGAGTTTTGAGAGCGGATGATCTGGACGTGTGTCTATCAGAGACAGTGAATTTGTAAGACTGGATGTCATGAACTGATATGTATATTATGACTTTTGAACACTATTAAAGTAAATACATTGTTTGTTCTCTATCAAAATCTTTCATTTGCCAACTATGCCTATCAGTAGTTAGTGCCTTCACTAGCTGGAATCCTTTATTTAGCTGGCAGTATTGGCGCTCGCTGTATTGCAGTAGTTCGAGTAACGAAGATTTTTGTAAGGTAAGTGATTCGTGAAAGGTATAGGTTATTGTTAGTCAGGGCCATTCTTTTGTGCAGATTATTGAAAGTCAGATTGTATTACGCTAAAAATATTGTGTGTCAGTTTAGTGATAATATGAATAAGTAAAGAGAAAACTGAGTACGTTCAGTTTTCCTCAGCTGTTTGAAAAACAAATAACGTAAGACGTTTATCAGCACAGTAATTCATAAATTTTTTCTAAGGGGATGTTTCATATGTCGACCCTTAGCTGAGGATATCTCACTGAAATCTTCTGAATTTTTCTAGTAGTTTGTGCAATTAGTGGAGCTATCGTTTATTGCTAGCGCGTAATTGTAGAGAGAATTTCCTTTGTAGTTGTAGTTTTTCATTGTTGTACAGTAAAACAGTTTAGCATGCATGTAGATTTGCACCAAGTATATCACAGCTGCGCTTGCAATTAACTAGATATTACGTTTAGTGCTATTTTAACGTGTTTTATTATTTTGCTCTTCAAGTTGTGCTTTTCTGTGTTATCGTGTAAAATATTGTGACAATTATGGCGTGTGGAAAACGTAACACTCGGCTCCAAAGTAAACTGAGAAATGACAGTGAAGACGAAAGCAGTGTGTTGGCCCCACCATGTAATGAATTAACTAATATTCCAAGTAGTAATTTGGTAATTGTGCATAGGGAAATAGAGCGGGCGGCAAATAATGGTGTAGACAGTGAAACAATTAGTGAACAGGGAAGCATTATCGATCGATCGGTCGGCAACAGCTCACCTCAGGATTCCGAAATGACAGGACAAAATTTTGCAAATACTGTAGATTCAGGTTTTGCATCCTCGCCTTTTTCGCAATTAAGTCAAGACACATCTTCTGCTTTTCAAAATGCGAATGTTGCCGGTGCAAATGCAGTGCCGAAAAGCATAGAGGAACAGATTCCAGGCACTAATACATTATTGCTGCAATTAATGCAATAAATCAAACAAAATCAGAGACAAACACAGCAACAGCTTCAAAAGCTAGACACAATAGAACAATACAAGAGACAAACACAGCAACAGTTAGACACAATGGAACAAAATCAGAGACAGTCACAGCATCAAATGGAACAAAATTAGAACCACATTAAAGAAACACTTCAACAAACACGTGAAGATTTAACTACTGAGTTACAAACATCGAATCGAAATGTCAAAAAGTCTATAATGACGTAAAACACAAATTTCTGAGCATTTTCAACCTATTTTTTTGCAGCATGAAAATGCATTACAGAATCACGAAGCAGCCATAAAAGAGCTGCAAACTATTGTTCATGAAAATCAAGACACCTTGCATGCTAAAATTGACTCAGCTGCATCTACCGATTCCGTTACGCAACTTGCAAAAACTATGGAAAACTTAAAGGACACAGTATATACGCTTTCAACAAAAACGGACACTCTGAAACTTGGTTCAGAAAAACACATTGAGGAAATCAGTTCATTATCGGAGAAAGTAGTCGAACTTTCGGATCAGTTCACTAACTTACCTACAAAGGTAGATGATATGAATGACACAAGACCTGTAGCCTTCACTGACACAGAAGAGTATGAACAAATTAAGAAATTTAAACTAAATTAAAATCAAATTAATACGCAACACGAAAGAGAAATCCGGGAAGTACAAGATCAGTTGGCACAAGTAATACAAGAATTACATATTTCAGAGGACACTCGCGCTCCAACACGAGAAGACGGACATAGAAATACGGAAAAGCCACAAAATAATAACACAGGGCATTTTGGAAATTATGAAAGAAATTGGCAAGGTGCACCGAATTTGGAGATGGAACCGCCGACACGACGTAACAATGATCGATATGCGACTCGCCGACACGATGATTTTGACCATAGGCTGTTCATTACTACACGTAAATTCAAAACATTTAACAATTTACATTTACATTTACATTTATACTCCGCAAGCCACCCAACGGTGTTTGGCGGAGGGCACTTTACGTGCCACTGTCATTACCTCCCTTTCCTGTTCCACTCGCGTATGGTTCGCGGGAAGAACGACTGTCTGAAAGCCTCTGTGCGCGCCCTAATCTCTCTAATTTTACATTCGTGATCTCCTCGGGAGGTATAAGTAGGGGGAAGCAATATATTCGATACCTCATCCAGAAACGCACCCTCTCGAAACCTGGCGAGCAAGCTACACCGCGATGCAGAGCGCCTCTCTTGCAGAGTCTGCCACTTGAGTTTGTTAAACATCTCCGTAACGCTATCACGGTTACCAAATAACCCTGTGACGAAACGCGCCGCTCTTCTTTGGATCTTCTCTATCTCCTCCGTCAACCCGATCTGGTACGGATCCCACACTGATGAGCAATACTCAAGTATAGGTCGAACGAGTGTTTTGTAAGCCACCTCCTTTGTTGATGGACCACATTTTCTAAGGACTCTCGCAATGAATCTCAACCTGGTACCCGCCTTACCAACAATTAATTTTATATGATCATTCCACTTCAAATCGTTCCGCACGCATACTCCCAGATATTTTACAGAAGTAACTGCTACCAGTGTTTGTTCCGCTATCATATAATCATACAATAAAGGATCCTTCTTTCTATGTATTCGCAATACATTACATTTGTCTATGTTAAGGGTCAGTTGCCACTCCCTGCACCAAGTGCCTATCCGCTGCAGATCTTCCTGCATTTCGCTACAATTTTCTAATGCTGCAACTTCTCTGTATACTACAGCATCATCCGCGAAAAGCGGCAATGACATTCATCCACAAGCATGGTTCATCACATCAATTCTCTCATTGTTTTCCTCCCAACTGGTCATTAGAGCACAGACTGGAATTTATGTGTGGCTATTTAGAAAATGAACCTGCTGTAAGAATGCGTTCGATCATTTGCGATTGTCATAGTGAAGGAGAATTTTATCATGCCTTCCTCTCAGCATATTGGTCTCAAGCTACTCAAGATCGCGTAAAACATAGCATCATAATGATGAAACATTTTGAACAATGTGAATTTTACAGTCTCGTCAAATATTTTGAAGATATGTTGCACAAGAATCAGTATCTGTCAAATCCATACAGCCCCTCAAAACTTATTCGCTTTTGCTAAATCAAATTGCCTGAACATTTACGACATATTATTTTGGCAGGACGTTGCAAAGACGACATCGAAGCTTTTCAGGGGCTGTTACAAGAATTGGAAATTGACACTGACAATCGCGGGATGCGAAAACAGGAACACAACAATTACAGGTCACATCCATCACAATACCGTGATGACAGAAATAATAACTGGACACGACAAGGCTATTCTTACAACGCAAATCATGACCAAAACAGACGCCACCCATATGACAACCGTTGGCAGAATAATAATAATTACAGGGAAAGGTCACCTCTCCACAGTAATGACTATAATTATTATCAAGGGAGACAGAATAACTTCAGACGCAACGGTCCACCGCGCAGTTACGATTCCGAGAGAAATTCTCCACCACATGACCGACAAGAAAGAAACTACAGGAACTACCGACATGACGACAGACGATATAATCATAATGTCAGACATGAATTTCACCAGAACTGGCGAGATTCAAACAGGGCAGGGCCCTCTCGACAAGGTGAATTTGTAGAAGTTAGATCTCCAAATCCCAATAACGACGCGCGCCAACAAAGAGACAGTAGGCAATGACTCACACCGCTGGCAGCCACAAAACATACTTATGAAGCTGACGACGTAGCTGCTGTGGCTAGTAATTACGTAAAAATGGAAGACATTAGGGACATCTTACTCCAGGAACACGACGTAAAACATAACAACATTACATATCCTGTAATTCACATTACAGTAAATGACGTAAAATTTACGGCAGTACTTGACTCTGGCAGTCCCATTTCCGTAATTAGTGAAACAGCCTTTAGCAAATGCAACAAATCCAACAATTGCCCCACACTTCCGTTACATAAGATTAAATTGCAAGGTGCAATCGTTGGAAAAAGTGTAGATGTTCGCCAACAAACCAACTTAGAACTCTTTTGTCAAAGCCACAGTTCCTCTATGAACTTGATTATCGTTCTAATATTGTCAACAGAAACTATATTGGGAGTAGACTTTTTGAATGAATACAAAGAAATCTTAAACTTTCACGATGCTGAAATAAGTTTAGAGAAAGAAGGTAAGTCAATAGCTTTGAAATTTGAAGATTGGCTCTCAAACCATGATGAGGAAATTTATCGGCTTTACCTCCTGTTAGACAACAGTTTGGAATTTTCGACGGAACTTGACACTAACAATCACTCTGCAAGTACTGACAGGGATGATATCGTCGGCGTATTTTATACTAATGAGTTAATTCAGAATAAAATTCAAACAACTGAGAATTGTAATGACACTGATAGGCAGGACCTTTTTGAGATTTTACAAGCGCATTCCACAGTTTTTACTCACAAAACAGGAACAATCAAGGGATTTCAATACCAATTTCGTGTTCGTGAGCATACTAAATTTTGTGTTAGACCACAATATAGGGACCGTGTTAGAACAGAAATACAATCTATGCTTGACAAGGGCATTATTGAGCCTGCAGTAAGCTCATACAACAATCCATTACATGTTGCTGAGAAGAAAAATGGATCGATAAGGCTTGTCTTAGATTCGAGACAAATCAATACTATCATCATTCCTGAAACAGACAGGCCGCAAACGTTGGAAGAACTTCTTCAAAATTTTAATGGTGTAAAAGTGTTGTCTTCTATTGATCTCATATTCAGCTTTTATCAGATCGAACTTCATCCAGAATGTAGAAAATACACAGCTTTTCTTTGTTTCGGCGTTTGTTATCAATTTCGGAAACTTCCTTTTGGTTTGAACATTCCTTCGGCAGCATTCATTCGTGAGCTAAATTCCATATTACCTGAGTTCTTAAAACGTCACATCACCTTATATGTGGACGATATTCTAATAGCAGATGCCTCCTGGGAACAACATAATCGAATCCTCAACAGTGTGTTACGTATTTTTGCAGAATCTGGAATTACAGCTAACTTGGAAAAGTCTGAATTCGGTAGGTCAAAGGTTAAGTTTTTGGGACATATTATTTCTTCTGAAGGCATTCAACCGGATCCTGAAAAGTTAGAAGCAATCAGAGCCATTCCAGTTCCATCCACAAAAAGACAAGTCCGCAGTTTTCTAGGTCTCGTAAATTTTTAGCATCGTTTTCTGATTATGCAAATTCTAGTTACACCAGAACTTTGTTCTCTCACTGGAAAAAATACTATTTGAACTGGGACGAACAAGCACATTAGGAATTCAATTCTTTGAAAGAAGTGCTACTTAACGCGCCAATACTAGCTCATCCAGATTTGTCACAAGATTTCTGCCTTAGCACGGATTCTTCTAAAGTCGGTCTTGGTGCCCATTTATTTCAAGAAGCCATAGAAAATGACACTACTGTTCAAAAAACCATTGCTTTTGCTAGCCGAGTGGTAACAAAATCTGAAAAAAATTATTCCGTTACTGAATTAGAAGCTTTAGCTATCGTTTGGGCATTTAACAAATTCCGTTTTTTTTCTTTCTGGTAAGCACATAAAAGTATACAGTGATCATCGTGCATTACAATTTCTTATGTCTTCAAAATTAAATCATGACAGGTTAAAACGTTAGGCATTGTTTCTGCAAGAATTCCACTTCACAATAGTCTTGTAAGGTGTCAGGCAAATCCAACACCTTCCATGAAAACCCTGACATGATAAGCAAATCCAGTAGTATGTCACATAGCTCCGAATAAATCGTGACAATAAATTAACCAAAGTAATACGAGTAACCAGTGAGCAAATGGAATACCACAGACTAACACAAGAATGCCTAAATGCATGTCATACCTTCCCACCGTGAGACAGACGCTGTTCCGAGAGGAGAAACGAGAACAGAAGCCGAGAGCAGAACCGCATTAAGCTAGAAGGCCCTACGATAAGGGATGGACACCCACGTCGCCAGCTAACCACCAGGACCACCCCCCAGCCCATGTTAAAAGCTTGAACCCTCCAGAAGAACAGTATAGATCTTATGATAACACTAAAAGGGCCACACCAGCCGCAAGTTTTAGCGTGAGAATTATTCGCGTCTCTGTTATGTTGCAAACGTTAAAAACATTGCCCCACCATGAAAAGTAACCGCCAGGACCACCCCCCAGCCCATATTAAAAGATAGAGCCCTCCAGAAGAACAGTATAGATCTTACGATAACACTAAAAGGGCCCCACCAGCTGCAAGTTTTAGCGTGAGACTTTTTCGCGTCTCTGTTATGTTGCAAACTTTAAAAACATTGCCCCACCACGAAAATTATAACATTTCTCATTGGATAGACAGAATTTTTGTAGGCGGAGCTTAAGGTTAACATTGAGGCCCTGATTGGTCAGATGAAAACACAGCCACATAGTTTTTTTTTAAACCAACTGCGGTAAATTGTAGTAAGGAGAAGTTAGAAAGGAGTTGCTTCGGAGACGGCGAGCAGTATGGAGCTGCGCCGCCCGCCGCCCCCTGACGAACACCGACAAGGTAATGAACGCACGCGATGCCGCATTTTTGAGTGCATAAAGCTTCACTCAGAACTGCAGAAGTCTCATCTGTTACATCCCCTTTTTACGTAATACTAGTGTCGATCGTCAACTGAAGCTCATGGTATTCACATTTGCTACGTAAGTTAAAATCTGAAACACGATGATGTTTCTGTTATATAATTATTGAGAAGCAACATCAGCCACTGTAATTTACGACAAGTTAGATAAGTAATTAAAGACAATTGTAGGTCACTGTAGACAATTTTGATAGTTTTCTCTTTTGTGAAACTTAATTTAAACCTAGAATATAGATGTGATATGGCATAGGTCATCCTTCGATCCATTGTAGAACTTGGAAACCCATTCAGGGAATATTCGTTCACATTTTTGTTGGACACAGTTGGTTTTTATCATCCTGTATTAAAACATTTCCGTTTATCAATAGTGCATTTTATAAACAATGTTTTGTGAGTAGAATAAAATTTCCAATGGTAAACTTAACTGCTTTTTCGACGTTATTTTACCAGCTAACTAAAAATAGGAAAGCCTTGAATCCCTTCCACGAAATTTAGTTAGTATTAAGATTCTTTTACAGGGAGTGCAGTGGAGCTGACGCTGAAACAATTAAGGATTTGATTATATCATCGCTAGTCTCACTGAACTCTTCTGAACTCTACATGTCATGTGTGGTCTGGCGTCTCCTTACCAGCAACAGGTCCCAGGTTCAAACCAGTCAATTCCCTAAAAAACACGCTCAGAGCGTCGTTGCGCGAAAGTGGTAGAGAGACACGACTTAGAACAGACAGACCCCACGCAGAATGTTAGAGTCTACATTCCCGGCAAGAAGAACATTGTTGCGGACGCACTGACACGCGCGCCGGCTGGGCTTGAGAAAAGTAACACAGAAGGCAACCTCCAGAAAAATTTCAGTATTCTTTACATTCAGAAAGTCGCCTTTGAAATCTTCATCACCACATCTTTAAAGGACATTGCTCATCAACAAGATAAGGATCCAATTTGGAAAGTCATCAAAAGTACATGGCATGAAAAGACACACACAGATTCGGCATTATTATCTGGTTAGAAACAACATACTCTTCAAACGCTGCACTGTTGATGACAAGCTATGGGTACTTTGCATTCCTGACGATTTTGTTAATAAGCCCATCTGGTACATTCATTTCAGCTACGCACATTTTGATCCAAGAAAATGTTATCATATTCTTCGGACGGCTTGTTATTTTAGCAATATGGAAAAGAGAATTCGAAGAGTCTTGTCTGTTTGTAAACTTTGTCGAAAAGCTAAATCATCTACCATCTCACATCATGCTCCGTTGTTCCCTATCATTCCTTCTAAATTAAGAGAACTTGCTGCTGTTGATCTCTTGGAACCCCTTGTCAGAACATCGAATGGATTTTCGTACGTTCTAGTCGCAGTTGAACTTACTTCAAAATTTGTTTCTTTCACACCGTTACGTAAAACCACTGGACGGTGTGTATCCAACGCCTTTGTTAAAAATTTCTTACATGAAGTTGGACACGTTAGTAAAGTCATTTCAGATAATGGACCGCAATTCAGGTGTGCTGTTTGTCACGCATGCTTCGGAATCATAAAATCAAACCTGTTTTTATTTCATTGTAGTCACCACAATGTGACCCATCTGAACGGATTAGTGAAGAATTCAATAAGCTTTGCAGACTGTATTGTCACAGAAAGCATCAGTATTGGGACTGATATTTACACTTATTTCAAAACGTGCTGAATGAAATGCCTCATGACTCCACTGCTTTACCACCTATTTCTTGTACTGAAGAATGAAGAACCACCGAACAGAATCAGAGAGCTTGTACCTTTTCCGAATACACGTAAATTTCGACACAAAGACTTAATTGATTTGGTTATTAAAAATATAAATTCAGCAGCAGACAAAAGGAGAAAACTACACAGTAAAGCAAATGCAAAGAAGCTATATATTGGTCAGAAAGTTCCCATTAAAGCTCATTCATTGTCGCATAAGAAGAAACACTTGAGGCACAAATTCTTTCCGACTCACAATGGACCTTACAGAATCTGACGTATTCCACATGATAATTACGTTGAAATTGAAACTCTGCATACTACAAAGAGTAAAGGATTGCACCACATTTCACATGTAAAACCGTTTATTGAGAGATAATCTGCTTTTTAACTTAGTCTTTGCTATAAAATTTTTCACTTCAAGTTACTAGTACGCTTTGTCACACTTAGAAACTGTTAACATGCAACAATGTTTTGAAGTTAACTATCCAGTCTAGAATGTAGGTAACATATTTAGACAGTAATTACGAATGCATTGTTATAGTGAATAGACGAAACAGTGTTATTGTGTGTGTATGTTGTTGCTTGTTAGTTGCACGATTACGTAACGACTATAAGACCTACATACTTAGAACATATACCGGTACAGCGAATGAGATTTTAATGCAACATTTTGGTTTACTTGAAAATACATTCTGGATTTAAAGTACTTTCTGAGAGATACTAAATGACACAGCGGTTAGTTTATCTGACAGCTCCACGATTATATCACGACGCTACTAATCAGTGACACAACTTATATTATTGCTTTTGCGCTGTATCTGTTTTATATCTGCACAGTTTTTATGAATTCTTAGCAAAGTAAAATATATTTTAGTAGTACCTTTTGTGGTATAGCTACAATGAGACAGCCTTTTATATAGCACAACAATACGTAACAGTACAGTACTTTCTTGATCACAGAAATGTACGTAATAACTACGATATCTATACGCACAGCATTTAACTTTTGTTTATTACAAGGTAAGTACATTGACTTCTACAAAACTTTGCTTAAGGACCTCGATAATTACGACACTTTGCACCTTTTTGCCCTTAAGTAATGACAGAGATTGTCTTACAACAAGACGCACAGCTTAGCGCTACAGTACACGTATTTGAGTGATTAATTTTGTACTTAAAACATTTATTTTTAAACATTTTTGAATTACAAAGATACATACGTTGTTGGTGATAAATTTCACTCCATTGCTGTAATCTGTAACACCTGAGGGTATAATTACATTAATCCTCATGGGGTACACACCTACTTTGTGTACTAAGCATGTGGCAGGCGCTAGGAGCCCTAGCTAATATGGTGTTTGCTTATACAACTTTACACATCGGTACCATATTTCTCTAACACAGAATTACACAGCTATCTGATCATTTAACTGAGAGAGACAAACATTTTTTTTTACTACATCAGTGACACATGTCTATGCAATTACACAGTTGGATAACTTCACACTTATGAAATTGTATTTTGTCTGTACTTTGTGAACTGTTCATATTTTTTTGGAACCATTGTGATACTATGAGAGCTTTGAATGTTGTATTTGGTAAGAGTAGTATAGTGGGCAGGTATGGGACACACAATATTATGGTCCTCATCAACCATAAAAAATATACTTTAAAATAGTGGTTCAAGTAACCATAAACATCCAAACAGTCAATAAGCAGTTATATAATGGCCCCACCAACCATAAAAGTACATCATAAAAAACAATGGTTAAATAATGGTTTCCAGTGACCTTTAACCACCCTCATACACCAATTAAGGTACCAATCAGCCATAAATGGCATCAAAAAGTACAGGTCCAAACTTAAGGTACTAAGGAACCATTATTTTCAAAAGAAAAACGACTGAGAAATGGTACTACCCCGCCATAACTTGACCAGCAATTTAAAGGTTCTACCCCGCCACTACTTTTTTCAAAAAAATATTTCAATGTAAGAGAAATTCCTTTTTTAAGGTAATAAAGAACCATTAATTATACTACCCCTTAAAAAGGTAACAGAGAACCATTAATTTTTCCCGAAAATAAAAATAAAATTTCAAAAAATTTTATTTAATGGGTCAAAAGACCATTAAATTTGAAAATACTTTTGAAGTCACGTATAAAGGTACTAAAGAACCACAACTTTTCATCCAACACCTTTTTCGTTTAAAGGTACTTAAGCACCACAACTTCTTATCCAACGCCTTTTTCGTTTAAAGGTACTTAAGAACCACAACTTTTCATCCAACGCCTTTTTCGTTGAAAGGTACTAAAGAACCACAACTTTTCATCCAACGCCTTTTTCGTTTAAAGGTACTAAAGAACCACAACTTTTCATCCAAGGTCTTTAATATTTAATGCTCACACCTACCATAACTATAAACTATAGGGTAGGTTTATAAAAATGAAAAATATAAATAAAATAAGACAGTTAATAAATAAATAAAGAAAATGGCTCTGTATGCTATCTTGAGAGAACTAGATAATTTAGATATAAACTATAAATTAAATGAACAAGGAAAAGTGATATATGTTAAAGATGATGATGATGAATACATATTCTTGATGTATACATTTTATATTGAAAGTCTTGATATAAATAAATTCTCACATTTTAAGAATGTAGTTACTCGTCGTGATGATTATGATGGGTGGGAAATAACTTGTGGTGTCAGAGAGCACATAATTGATTTATATTTTAACACTGACAATGAATATATTAAGTTTGAATTCTTTGAGTCTGTCGCTGGCGCAAATTAGAAATACGGTGACCTCGGCCGTGAAGTCGTTACGCAATCCGAAACAGATAATCAGAGTCGAGGTCGTTAAACACACATCTGGCGACCCGCCAAGCCGCGAGGTGAAGGCCAGCTGATACGTAATATTAACTCGTTCATTCGCTAGTAGATGACACTCTTAACAGCTTCATCATGACTTATAACCCGAACACGGTTAGTTTTCTCTCGCCGGCGTGGTTGCTCAGCGCGTTCGGTCAGGGGTCTGGCCAACCTCTGTAATAAAGAAACTGAGTACACCTTTCGTTGTGGAATTTTGAGTGACGTCATGAGACGTCCGCAAAGAACCGCTCTCCCTCATCAACCAAGATGCATGGGACGAGACGTGGTAACAAAGAGGAAAAACCCTGTGGGGTGAAGAAAGCAGCGAAGAAGAGACAGAAAGAGAAGTCCCCACAGGGTTCCTTGGCGCCAAGGTTTTGCTGTTTTCGACATTTTTTTCAATTAAAATAATAAAGTAAATAAATGAACAATCAACTAATACCTCCTTGTAGCATGACGTGGGTAATGAAAGGTGGTGACAAACAAGCAGTACTTCCTTTTGATATAAATAGGGTGCCACCACACCTAAAAGGTATCGTTTTTAATTATCTAAAGAAAATGCAGTACCTACAACTAACTGTTATGGAATTAGTAGAAGACCAGACTGACCTCTGCAAAATAGGCGAAAGTATAGCACAAATAGAACAAGAATTTGAAAAGTTGATGGTTACCCTCATTGCAGTCGAACCGTAACAAAATCAAAACATTTATCAGATTTTAATGGTTAAAAACCATTAAAATATTACGTTACTTTTATTCACCCAACTATTATGTGAGTTATCAAACCCTAACCACTTCACATAGACTTTGTCACCCCTTTTCCTTATTACTTTTTCTACAAGATAGACGTCAGGATACTTAGTTTTCTGTAATTCTTGTTCGTAGAAGTTACCTTCAATTTCTTCTTTATTTGTGTCTTTCAGCTTGTACGTGGTTGGAATTGTGTTACTGATCTGACTCACTTCAAATATTTCTGTCGACCAGTTAGCAGTATAACCTTTCTCAAACAAACCTTTCAATTTACTGATCCTAACTTTATCACCTATCTTGAACTTTGGTGGGTCTGCTTTAAGTTCAATTGCTGGTAGCAATATCTTTGCATTCTTTTTAGTCACTTCTATTGGTTTCATCCCTATTGTTCTGTGTTTTCTGTTGTTGTAGTCATATATGAGCTTTGGAAGTAACTCAATCCACTTTTGATTACCTTGAATCGAGAATTGTTTCCACATTTTTTCTTTTAGCGTTCTGTTAAACCTTTCAACTACTGATGCTTTAAGTTCTGTAAATGTGGAATAGTGGTTTATGCCTTCAAGCTTCATCAGTTCCTTAAAGTGTTTA
Organism: Schistocerca cancellata; assembly: GCF_023864275.1. Classification (NCBI taxonomy): domain Eukaryota; kingdom Metazoa; phylum Arthropoda; class Insecta; order Orthoptera; family Acrididae; genus Schistocerca; species Schistocerca cancellata. The sequence goes on along the minus strand of NC_064631.1, from coordinate 609,428,795 downwards.
TTGTAGAACTCTTTACCATTATCTGTTTGTAGATTCCTTGGCTTCCTTTCTTGTAGAATACTTTTAAAAGCAATGGCCACATTCACACCTGATTTGTCGTTAACAGGAATAGCCCATGCATACTTTGAAAACACATCAATAACCGTTAATAGGTACTTGTATCCTTTGTTAATCTTAGACACCCCTTTTAGGTGTCCAGAATCCATCTCAACCAAATCAGCTTGCCACAAATCATCTACGCCATAAGCTATGACAGTTCTCCTTGGGAAGTTCTTTCTCGATGGTGTGTGAAGCTCGTTTACAATACCTTCACGAACAGATGGTTGTTCCTTAGGAACGTTACAACCTACATTTTCTACGTCTTTTTTTTTACAAATTTACTTTTCCTGCTTTTGCATTCCGAACAGATACCTTCCATTCTTGTTCGTCCGTTTTTAGTCATAACACGGTGTGGATGAAGTGTGTTAGTGTATTTTTTACACTTTAAACACCAAATATGATAGTCGTCCATTTATTAACTGAGTGTTACATCTAAAATATAATCTTCTTACTAGTACACACTTTTTAAAGATCCTAAAGACCTTTAAAAAGTCATTCTTAATTCTCAATATCCTCGACAACTGGTATAAGTTCACCATAAATTAGAAATTTCACGTTAACAGGTACGGTTTTAACACTATCTTTTAGTCTTACAGAGAAAAAATTTCCTTCATTTATTGTTATTGAATGGTTTCCACCATTAATTAGATGTATTTTGTCATATACACTTACTGCCATATCAAAGTCCTTAGTTGACAGACGTCCATTAACGTTTTCACCAATTGCAACAACTCTTCTTAACTGAAAGGTGTATTCAAAGTTGTGCATTTTTTGTTCATCACCTGTCACAAATGTGAATTCAACTGTTTGTTTATCATGTATAGTGCTCTGAGAACTCTCAATATACGGCTTCAAATCTGATTTAGTAAAATAATCTGAAAGAACTTTCTCAATCTCCTTCTTGCTGTAATAATTACTGAATTGTGTTAAGAGACTTGTGTATTGTGCACTACTCTCTACAAGTTTTGTTTGCAGAAATCTCTTGGTAACTACATCCATATCATCAACAGGATCATCGACATTGACTAATCTTCTACCTAGAAAATTAATATAACGCTTTGATTTCTTCAACACATCTGTGAAATATTTTTGAAACTTGGTAAAGCTCTTTTCGACATTTTTTATCTTATCTAACTCTTCTGCCGTCATTCGAAACGCTACATCAGTAGCTACAGCTAGTTTATTCCCAAAAACGTCCATTTATTACATTCAAAATTTCGTTAAAATTCCACCCATCTGTAAATAGCTTAAGTACGAGCATACACAGGTGACCACAAATATACTCGTCATAATACTGTATTCTTTCTGTATTGTAAAACAAATTCTTTGAACCTAGGTAACGGACCAATTCATCAGGTACATTTCCTCCAAATGAATCAAAAACAAATTTTTCGTCGCTTTTTTTGAAGTAACAGATCCAGTGTGAACCAGTGTGATTAGACGAGTCTAAATTCACAATTCCTGATTCGTACTTTAATGGTTTAGTAGGTAACTTATCAATCATGTAAACACCTCTGAAAGATTCAATTTTCAATTCTTTTGCTAATTTAACTATGTCAAAGTTGCTTAAAGCATGAGGGTAGTCTATGATTATTTTTTTGAACTTTTTTTTTTCATTCCAGATCCCTTCTTTTCCAATTTTTCCAAAATTAGATTGTGTCTCTTCTGTTCAGCCAGTTCTGCATCTTCTTTCTGTTTTTTATGAACGGCGCTTGTGATTGCAGCAGCTCCACCAGCCAATGATCCAATTGCGCCTAAGGCAGCCAGTATCAGTGGTAGGAATCCTCCTTCGTGCTTACTCATACCAGAACCCTTTTTTAAACTCTTTGAGTTAAGGTAATCAAGAATCTTTTTCACAATAGGTATAGATAGTGTTATAAGTAAACTACCACCTTTCTTAAGTTTATTTGCTTTCTGTTTCATTTGAGCCTCTGTGAGGAAACCATCAAGAAACCCATGACTTTTCAAATCATCATTGGACAATTTTATTTTAATAGATTTTGCTTTTGGACTCCCTCTGGGGGAAACATTGTAATCAATACTAAATCCTCTCATTTATTTATTAATTTATTTCAATTTTAATTTTATACTTTAAAAGCATAAAATCTGCATTAAAATTACACCTTTTCACAAACCAAAACCGTTTTCATCGACTTCCAACCCCATTCCCAGTTTCCGTTTCCCGAACATTATTCCAGCAACAGCTGTGGAAGCTAATCTCTCACCAAGTGAAGCATCTTTACTGAACATCCTTTCCTTTGCAGCTTTTTGTAGTTCTTTGTCAGCTACGTGTCTATTCTCCAAATCCTTATGATCTCGATAAGCAATGTCATGTTGTTTACATGCTTCGTCTAAAGGATTGATTCCTGCATCTCCTCTAGCTAATCTTTCTTCTAATTTGGTGCCAGGGCCGCAGTAGTTGTATCCAGGAAGGTGCAATTCAACCGGGAGCTTATTAATTAGTGTGTTCACTAAACCTTTCCCATGTTTTTCTGACTTCCAGAAGGTGTGAGGGAGGTGGTTTAGAAATCTAATTAGGTAAGGGATCCCCTTCGGATTATCGATAATAAAGTCATTAAACTTATTACTGAGCATTTTAGTAATTGCAACTTTTTCATTGTGGTAGTTGGTGTTTCCAGCATTTTCTTCCCCATGAATAACCATAAGTCTATCAATTAAGTCCCGGACATCGTCCATCCAGATGTATTCAATCGGCCTGTCACTATATTTCTTCACGAAACCATTTCCAGTCTTTGTGGGACTTACCTTTGGCCTCTTTATTGCTTTGTATATTGGCTTAATCAATCTATTATATTTTTCACTCACACTTGATTTTGGACCCTTTGTGGGATCGTTGTTCTGATATATAGCATTTGTTAATTTTAATATATCCGCATAAGTGTTGTGGTCATCAAGTGGTACACTCTCATCTACATCTTTCTGTGTTAGAAGAGTCATTAAACCTTTAGTAGCTTTAATTCGTTTATCCTTGATTATAATATCATCATCCTGGAAGTTAACTTCTGAATCGCCAATAAAATGCTTACCATTATCAAATCTTAAGCCAAACACCTTGTCACCTAAACCACCTAAATACTGGGAGATTGTAGGGCCTAAATAAGTTGTGGCATAATTGGTTATAGCAGCCTTTGGTGTACTAGTTAATTCACCCTTCCTAATCATCTTTTCCCTTTCCTTCTCTTCAATTTCTGCTAAGGTTGATTCTAATCTTTGTTTTGTATTTGGAGAGATATCGCTGTCGTCCTTGTTCTGAAATATACTCTTTTCAAATGACGTTTCGTCAGGCGTTGAGGGAATTGGAAACATGTCTTCGAAATCTGTTTTTTTATATGGAACCAGCTGCTTTTCTACTTCTCTGTTTAGTTCTATTGCTTTTATTACATTATCACCCAAACCCTCCAGTTCTCCCTTAACTTCTTTAATTGCATCGATAACAGGTTGGTCTTCTTTTTTATACTTTTCATACTCTGTTATTGGTTGCTTCTTCCACGATTTAAAACCTTCTTTGAGTGCTTCAAACTTTTTTCTGTTCTTCCGTGCACTCTTAATAGCATCAGGATTATATTTTGCAAACATCTTTATTATATGCGATTTTTTACAGTAAACGTTAAGCGTTGGACGTTAAGCGTTAGACGTTAGACGTTAGACGTTGGCGTTAAGCGTTAGACGTTAGACGTTGGCGTTAAGCGTTAGACGTTAGACGTTAGACGTTGGCGTTAAGCGTTAGACGTTAGACGTTAGACGTTGGCGTTAAGCGTTAGACGGTAGGCGTTGAGCGTTAAGCGTTAAGCGTTAATCGTTGGGTGTTACGCAGTTTAAGAATTGTTTGATCTTATTTCTGTACTTGCCATCATTAGATTTACGCGTTAAGTCTAGCGTTATAAAACCAAAATCGTCTTCATTCCAGCAATTACTACACATGGTTTTGAAATCATCGTATCTCATATCACCCCCAACAAATTCATTATAAATATGATTTAGATTCCTATTGTCTTGTCTAAAAACATTCAGGAAGTTCAGATTATCACGAACCAGTTGTTTAGGTATCTTGGTGTATGTTTGTGCTAAGTAAAAACAGTCTACTCCTTTGTGTCTACCTCTGGTGAAATATTCCCTAACTATATCTTGGTTCTCCAAAATAAAATCATCAAATATCACAACTGAATTTTCCGTACATTCATCTAAAGGTATTATATCTTGTGCAGCTTCAATGAATGATGCTACCTTCAAATCTGTTTTTTCTTCTAGTTTGTCACACATTTTCATTAGTTCTTGATACTTTGATTGATCTAGACTTTTTGAATATATGTATACATGATTTACTTTGTCCCAGTTCAACCACCCTGGTGCAAGAAGGTAATTGTCGATCATTAGTGTTGTTTTACCACATCCGCTTGGACCGATAATTCCACAACGTATCGAATTAGGTAAAAGCTCCCCATGCTTCAATTTTCTTTTCCTTTCTGGTATTCTAACTTTAGGTTCCCAGTCTGTCTTCATTTCTCCTTTCTTTATTCTCTATTTAACTTTATTAACTGAGTTAATAAATGACAAGATTATTTAAGCTGAGCGGTAGATCCTCTGTACTAGAAAAGAGGTTGACAGTCCCGATTAGAGACCACTTTAAAGGTGTGGCCTTAAAAGGATTTTACACGACGTTCTTGACTCCAAATGTAACCACAAAGAATAATAAGTTGTACTATGAGAAAGATGGCGTGGTTAACATGTTAAATATTCCACCTGGGCAGTACAGTATACAAAGTTTAGAAAAATACATTCGTACCAAAAACCCTGAAATAAGTATTAAGGCAGACAAGGTTTCAAACAGAGTTGTTATAGAAAGTGAAGTGAAGCTATTTATGGACAGAAAGGATAGCATAGGAAGTGTGCTGGGGTTTAATAATCAAATCGTTGAACCTAACACAAAGACTATTGGTACTGGTATTCCTAAAATTATTCCCTTCGAAACGATTAATGTTCATTTCAACTTGGCAGATGGTATGTTAGTTAAGGGTGGTGAACACTACCACAGAGAAACTAATATTATAGCTTCTTTTAAAATCGGTGTGGAGTTTGGTGGCCCTATTATTTATGAACCACAGAACCACTCATTTGTTCCCCTTCACGACAGAATTCAGTACTTGGTAGTAACTGTAACTGATGAAGACGATAATTTGATTGATTTTGGTGGAGCCGATGTCACGGTAATTTTAGAAATGCAGTAAAAATTTAGTTTAATTAATTAATTAAACAAAAACTCAGTTAATAAATGAACAAGATAGAAAGTTATCAATACCAGTCTTTTCCCGTAAATGAGAAGACGAAATTTAATGTAAACATACCAAACAAAGATGTTGAAATAGACATCAAAGTTGGTGATGGGTGGATTGACAGTAAGAATGCTTTTCTTTATATGAATTTTAATGTAACTCACGTTAATGGTTCTGATTACACTAGCTACGATGGAAAATCTAATGTAAAGCTGATCGACAATTTTGTATCGCAGTTGTTTTCCGCAATTACCATTAAAAAGAAAGGAGTTATCATCTCCAGAATTGAACATCCCAGTATTTCTTCAACGGTGTTGTATCACCTCACCTCTTCAATTGCTGAGGATGTAATGTATGAAGGGAACTTTGTAAACAATGGTAAGCTAAAGTCAAAATCAAATGAAGTATTGTACCCACTGAAAATGTTGGGTGGGTACTTTAAAGACTACAAAGAGATTATGTGGGAAGGAGATATAACGATTTGTTTCACTTGGAGCGCGAGTGGTGGAGATGCTTTGGAGAGATGGTTTTCAAAAAATGCTGCTGGTGTTGATATTGATGGAACTCGTCCAGAAGAAGGGAAAGTAACCATCACAAGTATGGAAATAAGAATGCCTGTAGTTAAATATGAGCCAACTTATGAGCTTGAACTAAGAGACAAAATATTCAGAGAACCTAAACTACCCATTTCATTCTTTGAACTACAGACTCAAGAGATAGCGGGGCTCAGTGGTAGGAGGAACTTTGAAATTGACATTACCAATTACTACACATCCTTAGAGTTTGATATGCCTTACTTTATTTTTGTTGTGTTCCAGACTAACCGAAAAGGTAACCAAGAAAGAGATTCGTCAGAGTACGATCATGTCAACCTTCAAAATATTTATCTAAAGAATGGTAGAAACGAAATATTTCCTGAGGAAGCATGGAACATTGCTCCTCCTTCAATTTACTTCAAGGCCTACAATGCATTCTTAGACTTTAAGCGGATAACCGAGTTAAGAGGTGATACGAAAATTAGTCCTTACAGCTTCATTAATTCGTATCCCATTTATGTTATTAATATGACCAAGAGGCGAAATGTTGTAGCAGCAAACAAAACAAGTATGAAGTTGTGCGCAAATTTTAATGCTAACATACCTGAAAACACTACTGCTTATATTGTGATGTATACCAAAAAGAATTTGATCTATGATGCAAAGCATGGTATAGTAAATGAAAGCTTTTAATGCCTATTTTTAATGCCTCTCAGGCATTAAAAATTAAAAATTAAAAATTAAAAATGTATTTTATAAAAATTCTATGATGTGTCTGGGTTTTATGTTAATGTCTCCGTGTGTCATACCTTTGTAAACCATTTTTAATCCTATAATAGACCTAGAGTCTTCCCAACTTAGGATTTTGTTGTACCTTTCAGGCAAAATAACTTTAAGTTCATTCTCAAGTTCTAAAATGTATGCACTACCGAATTTCATTGTCTTGAACTCTACATCTGTAATAAGATATTCATAATCTATTTCGAGATCTCGCAAACGAGAAAACGATGTTTGTGTGTTAAAACTATTGAGTTTTAGTAGAAGTTGTTGTTGTTGACTATTCATTTATTAAATATGTTTTTTTAACTAAAAATTTATTTGTTCTAACAGGGTAACTGTATTTTTTAGAGTACTTATTATTTCTACAATAGAAGATGACTGTTTAGGGCAATTTATTTCAAACAAAGAAAGTTAAGAAGTATACTAGAGGTACTTCTGTTGTTTCTCTTGCAAAAGAATACAATGTGTCTCGTCAAACTGTATATACCATAATAGATAAAGTCAATAAAAAAATTGATTTTTACGTAGGTAAATTAGAAGACAATAAAATAATTGAAAATATGGATTCAAGTAGTATTAATTTTTTAGGTATTACAATTGATACTGAAAATGGTTCAAGTAATCCTAAGATAAGAAAAGCTTTAGATTCTTCCTTTAAACTACTTGATATTATGGAATTTATAAAGATAACTAAGTTTAAATTAAATATGGTTATGTTTGACTACTTTTGGCAAGTCGTTGTTGGAAACCAGTCTACCCTAGTGGGTAGACTGGTTCTTGAATGGTTTGGATGATTGTTTTCATTTATTAACTGTGTGTAATTACTTTTCAGTATCCCCAAGGTAGTGTGTCAATTATTCCATCTGTCTCCTTCAAGACCATTCGTTTGTCGTAGGTTACTTTGAACTCTTTAACCATAAGCTTATTTATCAATCTTTTATTTTTCTTATCTCTAGTTATCATATTGTTATTTGTCGTTATTTTATCACTGGTGCCATATATCAGTTCACCCATTGTTTTCATGTTAATTTTCAAACTATTTTCGTAGTTGAGGGTAAAACCTTTTATTTTCGTCGCACGTTTGCCTTTTAGGGTTTCATAAGCATAACTTTTTGGACCAGTGCTTATCCACTCTGTGATATAATCATCCTTTCCCAACTCATCTGTCCATTCTCCTAACATACACCCTGTTTCTACAGTATTCGTACCATCATCAGTGTATACAACACTATCAGTATCATAGTATACAACCTTATCTCCTAATCTGTCTAGCATCTCATACAATCGTATCCTAGCATTGGAGGTGGTGAAGGCTGCTATAAATATATTGGTGGCATTACTATCCTCAATGTATTCATCGGTGTACTTGTAGGTAACCTCAATCATATCTTCATTGATGAAGATCACATTAGATATCTCTATCTTATCATCTAGTAATAGTTCGTACCAACGTTGCGGATCAGTGATGAACTCGCTTTGTGTCATATTTTGTCTTTGGCCAAATTTACCCCATAGAGAATTTAAACAAATCTTGGCGACAGCACGTTTTCCGGGATTGGGCTCAATTTTGTTAATGTCCAGTTCAATACCTTGCTTCTCCTTTATGGCTTGGATGTATTCCTCTTTTGATTTGTAATCGTCTTCCCAAGGGCTAGTTTCTAGCTTTATTTTCATGAAAGTTTTAATGTAATCTCTGAACAGGGCATTACTTTTATTTTTAAAATTCCACACTTCGTAAGTTTCAAGTATTTTGTAACCTTTTTCGATTGCTTTATTTATTTCTACAGTAGTCCATGTGCCTGTGAAAGCTCTCTCTTCGTTGTTGTGGTTGCAACGCTCTGTCGTCTTATCAGCACACTTGGCGCAGAGAGCAAACAACAATTTTTCTTGCTTAATGGGAAGTACGGGGTGATAAAGACCTTTAGGAGCTAGTACCTTGCATTTGACCAAACCAAACCATTCCTTGTTGTATTCTTCTGGTTTCAATATTTTAGTAGGATGGCCAACAGGATACCAATCGTAGAACATTACAGTTGGATACAAAGAGCATATGTCTATATACCGCATTTTCTTTGAAGTCACTTTCAGTTTTGCAGCATTTGTTCGCCCACCGAAAAAGGCGTCTCTAGGCTTTAATGGTTCCACAACGTTGATCGTTTTATTTAGGGCTTGTTTGTAAGCTTTGGATTTCTTCCACTCACAAGACCACACCTCAACTACATTGTAACCTGCATTTCTCAGTGTGTTAGTTCGGTCCATAGTTTTAGTAAACAAATCATCCATAGTTTCATTGTTTACATTATTGATGGTGTCGGGGTTGTAACAGTCGGGGCATCCGTGCCAGAAACAACCGTGATATTGATAAACTGTTTTAGTTTTGGGATTGTAACCATCAACTTTAGCACCACATATGTTTACTTCACCACCATTTAGTGCGTGACGTACATTAGGGTACATATTCAACCAGGCTATGGATTCTTTACTAAACATTTCCTTCTTGTCGTCTTTCACTACTGCAATAGTATTTTCTTGGAGATACTTTGATCTATAAATAGCCATACATACACTAGCGATGGTTACGTATTGGAAAGGATCTATATTGGCAATCTCTAAAAATGATTTCCTGAATTCAAGACACCCCCTACGCAATATATCAACGTCCGAATGACAGTACTCTGCTAGTTCCTTCTTAAAGTCAAATACATAGTTTTCTTTTACCTTATCAGCGTGCCATTTTAAAAAGTCGTCACGTTGACCATCTTTCATAGTGTTGACACCATAGAATTTGGTGGGTGGAATAGGTCCAACGTAATTTTGATTTTCTTTTGTATTGAAAAAGTGGGGAAAGTATCCTTTTTTAATTTCTTTTATACCAAACGTTTTCGGGAATGATGCTAAAGCTCCTTGGATGAAGTTGATGCTGTCAATTATTTTTATTCTTAAACAAGGTATTTCAAGCTGCATTATTTTAGACCCTGAGTAAATAGTCTTTGGTTTGATTCCATTTTTGATACAATATTGAAGAATAAAGTATGAGTCGTAACCTTTAGAATTATGAGCAATACATGTGTATCCTTTGTGGGCTTCGCTAATAAGCCATTGGCAAAACTCATCATTAGTTAGAAAATCTCGTCTATTGCCACTGAAGCTGTGAACGGCTACATAATTAGGGTTGTGCACACCAGTATCTTGCTCGGATTCATAATCGAAGAAGTAGTACTTCTCAGTGTAACTGCAACCGTTTTCGTATGTGATAATGTCGATCAAAATATTGTTTAATAATAAATTATATCTTTCTTGAGAAATTTTTCCAGCTAAAAATTGTTTTTGGAGTTCTTTAATCTTTGGTATTTTGAACAATTCTAACCTATTTGCAACCATATAACATTTTAGAAACTTACTTTTATCTTTAGCATTACAAATACATTCGCCTTCACATCTACCACCTTTTTGACCCTTGGATTGGATGTAGCATTGGTGTTCACCAACCTTAAATGGTTCCATGCAGTTATAACAAAAGGAATATCCACACTTGTGCTCTTTAGACCTTAAAAGTATTAAATTACATCCTCTGCATTTGTAGATTTCCTTGCACACTTCTTCATGGTTTTTGAAACAATCTTTACCAAAACAATATCTATTACACTTATTACAATATATCCTAACACGATCTTTACCATCTTGATGTTGTGGTCCTTTACACAAGTTACACACAGATTTTTTAGATCTACTTTTACAGGTGTGTTGGTCCTTGTTATTATAGGGTTTGTCGCACTTTTGACAGTAGAATGAGCTTCCAAAAAAGGCTTTCATGTTATTTATAGCGTCATAGTGATTGTCGTGAAGGTATAGGTAGATTGTAGTGTCTCTTTCTTTTCCAGAATGTATGACTGCGTTGAAATGTGCAGCCGAAACCACCTTAATTTGAACATCCAAAAACTCTTCAGCATCCTGGATATCCTCTAAGGTGAACATATCTTCGCAATTCTTCCCCATCCTTATACATAATTCCTTAGCCAACTCTTCTTGCAATTTCCTACCTTTCCTTATATAAATTAAGTCATTACTGGTGAGTTCCCTATCAAGAATGATGTTTGTTTCGTATGTCAATGCCGTAACTATAGCTCTTGGACCACACATATTGTCCTTATTATCTATTTTGTTAATACATCTTTTAGCCTTAACGTCTTTCTGAAGGTTGACTACTTTTTTGCCTTTATTAACACCGCCTCTGGGGATTTTATAAACTTGAAAGTCAAATCTGGTTGTATTTATATCTACATTTTCATTAGATGTAACAATTCTTTCAATTTGATTGAGTAAAAGGGAGGCGTTGATTTTCTGATTTCTTTTGGCCGAAATTGTATGGTGAAAATTTTCATTATCTGCGACTATTTTCATCTGATCTCCTGGACTGTAATTACTCATTTTCTTCACAGCTTTTATAGTTGCATGGACAGCTGCCCTAACAGCTTTCATTTGTTCAAGGGGTGTTCCTTTCAAATCTTTTACCTGTATGGTGTAGTTAGTTTGCCAAACGTTGAACGTCTTAAGAAAGGTACGGTCTCCTTCATGAATCTTAAAAGGAGATTTTTTCTCCACACTTCGATCGAACAATTTTTGTTTGAATGGGAAAATTTGACCTAACTTCTCATTAATTACTATTTCTTTGCGTGGTTGAGGGGGTACTTTAGTTTCAAACAAGTCTTCAGCAAAGTTGAAGTGCCTGATTTTATCCAACCGTTCCTTCTCACTTCGTATCAAAGCCGTCAATCCGTTCTTTGAATGAACCATTGAGTAGCCCTTAATTCCGTTCTCCCTTGCAAATTGTTTCAGTTGGCGAACAGTCATTGCCGACACTTCTTCATTTGTATAATTAAATAAATCATTATTCATAGCCTTGGACGTTGCATTGGTCACAGCTTCAGCAAGATCCACCTTCTTCATCTTGTAGAAACCTGTAATTTTGAGCTCCTTAGCCAGAGCCCTTAGTTCTTTAACAGTTGCGCCGTTGCGGCGCATACCATTTTGTTTGTTGTATTCCATTTATTAACTGTCTTATTTTATTTATATTTTTCATTTTTATAAACCTACCCTATAGTTTATAGTTATGGTAGGTGTGAGCATTAAATATTAAAGACCTTGGATGAAAAGTTGTGGTTCTTTAGTACCTTTAAACGAAAAAGGCGTTGGATGAAAAGTTGTGGTTCTTTAGTACCTTTCAACGAAAAAGGCGTTGGATGAAAAGTTGTGGTTCTTAAGTACCTTTAAACGAAAAAGGCGTTGGATAAGAAGTTGTGGTGCTTAAGTACCTTTAAACGAAAAAGACTTTGGATAAGAAGTTGTGGTACTTAAGTACCTTTAAACGTGACTTCAAAAGTATTTTCAAATTTAATGGTCTTTTGACCCATTAAATAAAATTTTTTGAAATTTTATTTTTATTTTCGGGAAAAATTAATGGTTCTCTGTTACCTTTTTAAGGGGTAGTATAATTAATGGTTCTTTATTACCTTAAAAAAGGAATTTCTCTTACATTGAAATATTTTTTTGAAAAAAGTAGTGGCGGGGTAGAACCTTTAAATTGCTGGTCAAGTTATGGCGGGGTAGTACCATTTCTCAGTCGTTTTTCTTTTGAAAATAATGGTTCCTTAGTACCTTAAGTTTGGACCTGTACTTTTTGATGCCATTTATGGCTGATTGGTACCTTAATTGGTGTATGAGGGTGGTTAAAGGTCACTGGAAACCATTATTTAACCATTGTTTTTTATGATGTACTTTTATGGTTGGTGGGGCCATTATATAACTGCTTATTGACTGTTTGGATGTTTATGGTTACTTGAACCACTATTTTAAAGTATATTTTTTATGGTTGATGAGGACCATAATATTGTGTGTCCCATACCTGCCCACTATACTACTGGTAAGGGATCATGATTTTTGAAATACGTTTGAGGTAGATGACTTTATTGAAGGTTTTGAAATTATTGAAAGAAGCTGCGACGATTTTGAGATGTGATTGATCTGTTATGATGTTATTATTACGACGACGATGTGTATTATGCTGTTGAGGTATGTTTATGATCAATAAGCTGATGCTATATGAGGAATGTGATTATGTGTTTATTTGTATATGAATAATGAATTGAAGTTAGGGACTCGGGCTTGTGAAAAAGGATGTTGGAAACCAAGAATCATACTTTAAGAGTTTTGAAATGTGTGTACATGCATGAATGTATCACAACACTGCTATTCACTATATTTCTTTTCTACACATTTCTACTGTAATTTTTCGACCTGTGAAATCTTTTTTATATGAGACTGTTACTGTAGCGGAAACTGCTGTCGTAAATATCTCGGTAAGAAAGCTAAGTGACCTTGATGTAATGCGCTGTAGGCGCCAGCTATGCGACAGTCGCCTGGAAAAAAAAGCCGTGCCTTTCAGAGGCACAACAAAAAGAACGAGAGGCCATTAACCTCGCTATAGACATTTCTTTGTAGAAAGCATCGCAAATACGACACGCTCATACTTGAAAACATATGAATACACTTTTGAGCTCATAATTTCTGATATTTACTCAAATGCCTAATGAAATGATGAGAAACATTTTACGTCTATTGTCTTGCTAGTTGAAAGATTTTTTACTGCCTCATGAAATGCCATTTGGCTAGTGAATGACGTTTTACACTTTGATTTATGTATATATTTGCTCATTTTGTTTAATATCTAGTTTCTAGCTGCACTGCAGCATTGGTTAAAATAAAATTTAATAGATGTACTAATAGAAATGTTTTGTCTACAGACGCAGTATATAATAATTTTATGATCTACTTTCTTTTTTTTAAAAAAAAAAAAGAAGGGGAGCACAAGTAGACATTTCACTTCACAGGAATTGTATACATAATTTTTTCAACGATTTGGTAACTTTTTGGCAGAGTAAGTTTTTGTGATGCATCACTCTAGTGTTAATATCTGATGTAGGTATTAGACATTTCCTATCTTTACTGTAATATTCTTTCTGCTTGAGCTTTATCATGTTTAGGTATAAGTTATTGCATTTGTTGCTGCTGTTTGCCAGGCATATTTCTACTGAATTTTACATTGTATTAAACCAGTTTTACTACTGATTTATTTTTCTTTTTGCTGCACATTGGTTCATATTAGTTGTAATGTTGCATTTGCTTTGCTAATTTACATATACTGCTGCTTGCTTTGCTAATTTGCATTTTTTTGTCATTGCTGTTTCTGTTAATTGTTTTGTGCTGGTGCATTGGCTCATCCCTTCGTATACATATCTGAGCTCAAGAGATTTAAGTTAGCTTAAGATGGGGTAGGCTATATAAGACAATGAGTTGTGATGAATTGGAAGAAATGCATTGAGAAGTTATAGGAAAACGATTTGGGCCAAAATGAATATTGTACAATGAGAAATAATTATTTTGAAAGAAGATGTGTACCAAACAGTATGGTTTAGGGACAACAGGTATAGATAGGACTTTTTGGTAATAATGATGAACTAAGGGAGATCTCCAAGAAGTAAAGAAAGTTTTGTTTGCAAATCAAATACGATAAATACTGCAGTAAAACAAACCCTGTCCTTTCCTTTTGTGTTATTTCGCTATGTGTTTGTGTACCCTTGTGTATTTGTGTTTTTCCTGTCTTTGTGTGTTTATCTGATAAGAGTTATATAGTAGAATTTTTCTAATAATATGTTATTTACTTTGTAGAGATGTTTAGACATTATGTATTCTGTTCTGTTTTAATGCTCATGTGTGAAGTTAATGTTTTGTAAGCTCTTCCCATTCTTTTTATTTATTTACTTATGTCATAATTCCTGTAACACTGATGTATGTTTTTATTTCTGTTCTTTTGTAAAGCCTGTATACTACAAATGTTATATGTATTATTACGTTCTTTAATGATGTATTTTGTATATTTGTAGTTGTATCCTTATGTTGCAAATTTATAATTGTATAGACACCAGTTCTTCAAATTAAGTTTCATTTCACTACACATGTTTCTGTTGGTGATAGTATATGCACAATAGGTGAGAAGTTAAAAAAAAAAGAAAAGGGGGGACTGTTAGTGTTTGCACATGTGTTAACAATTCAGCAAGGGACTGGTTAACAGCATTGCTGGTTCTAAGGACAATTCAAAAAAGTTTGTGAGTGCACAAGTGGTGGTTTGTGGACTTGCTATATTGTCTGCAAGACTCTTCTATGGTGATCGTGCACCCACACGGTCGCAACAGATGGCTGCTGGCCATCTCTCCAAGGACTGCAGTGGGTCTGCACCTTTGATGGCCCACCAGTACCATACTCTCTTCCAGCACTAAACTGGGACTGCTCTGTGATGACCTACCTACCAATATTCTTCAAAACTTTGACTGACTCTGCTGTGGGTTTGCTCTGTTGTGGCCCATTACCTGTCTGCATGTCGAGCGTCAGCATTGCTCAGACTTTGAGGAAAATCTTTGCTTTTGACCAACATTGTATCAATAAGTGTGTGTATTTGATATCTTTGTTATTTTAATTGTGAAAAATTTTATCAAATCATTATTGGCCACTGCCCAATAGGATTTGTAAATTTTTTTGTGGTAAGCATGGCGGCTATGTAAGTAGGCTATTTAGGTTTTTATGTTGGTAACGCCACGTAGCGCTCTGTATGAAAATCACTGACTGTGCTATGTGCAGTCTGTGGCTGATTTCCATTGTTGGAATATTTGTTAGTGTAGTGTTGGGCAGTTGGATGTGAACAGCGCGTAGCGTTGCGCAGTTGGAGGCGAGCCGCCAGCAGTGGTGGATGTGGGGAGAGAGATGGCGGAGTTTTGAGAGCGGATGACCTGGACGTGTGTCCGTCAGAAAAACGAAATTTGTAAGACTGGATGTCATGAACTGATATACATATTATGACTTTTGAACACTATTAAGGTAAATACATTGCTTGTTCGGCATCAAAATCTTTCTTTTGCTAACTATGCCTATCAGTAGTTAGTGCCTTCAGTAGTTAGAATCTTTTATTTAGCTGGCAGTATTGGCGCTCGCTGTATTGCAGTAGTTCGAGTAACGAAGGTTTTTGTGAGGTAAGTGATTCGTTAAAGGTATAGGTTATTGTTAGTCAGGGACATTCTTTTGTGCGGATTATTGAAAGTCAGATTGCGTTGCGCTAAAAATATTGTGTGTCAGTTTAGTGATGATATGAGTAAGTAAAGAGAGAAATGTCTGAGTACGTTCAGTTTTCCTGAGCTGTTTGAAAAACAAATAACGTAAGAGGTTTATCAGCACAGTAATTCATAAATTTTTTCTAAGGAGATGTTTCAACTTGACACCAGAACTGCGGGATGGACACAAGATGGCAGCGACTCCATTATGCTCTGGGGAACATTCACGCGGGCATCCATGGGTCCAGTGGAGCTCGTGCATGGCACTGTGACGGCGTAACAGCATAGAACACTGGTTGCAGACCACGTACACATCTTCATGACGATCATGTTTCCAGATGGCACTGGCATTTTTCAGCTGGATAATGCATCATGTCACAAGGCCAGGAGTGTGATGTAGTGGTTCGAGGAACACAGTGAGGAGTTCCAGTTGATGTGTTGCCCCCCCCCCCCCAAACTCGCCGTATCTGAACCCGTTCGAACACACCTGGGATGTGATTGAACGTGGCGTCAGAGCGCACCGCCCCCCTACTCGGAGTTTACGAGAATTAGGTGCCAACTCTCTCCAGCGACCTACCAAGACCACATTAATTCCATGCCACGACGTGTCGTCGCTGTTATCCGTGTCAAACAAACACATACCCGCTGTCAGGGAGGTGGTCATAATGTTCTAGCTGGTCAGTGTAATTTGTTGCCAGTGGACCACGTCGAAATTAACGGGCAAGTAAAATGTTTTCATAAACGTAAATGAAGTATGCTTTCCGTCCTATATTCGGATGGAAATACGTGCAAACATCAAAACAGCTGTCATGTAGTGTTCTTGGCGCAAAGAATTTCTGTACTTTCCCTGCTACTATGTTGAATGTCAACGATGAACTGTGAAGCCTTATCCATGACAGAAAGAAAATAAGTAAGTCTTGGAGAAACAGAAGGAGAGAGAGAGAGAGAGAGAGAGAGAGATTGGGTAGAGCAGCAACAATTGCATAACAGTTTGGTCAGTTTTAAACTGTACATTCATTGCTCTGTGAGAACATAAAAACTTACAGTTTGTTACGAGGAAAACACACGAAGTTCGTTGCCACTTAGCGCTCACCACTTTTTTCCTTACTCGAAAGAGCGATGTATAAATTACTGTTTCATCCTATTGCCAAACAGTAGAGAATATCGCAAAAAGGGCGATTCGGAAACCACTGAAACGTCCCCTTAGAAAAATTTATAAATCACAGTGCTTGAAAACCTCTACGTTATTTGATTTTCAAACAGCTCAGCAAAACTGAACGTACTCAGACATTTCTCTCTTTACTTATTCTGATCAACAGTAAAGAGACACAATATTTTTTGCGCAACGCAATCTGACTTTTAATAATCCTTGCAAAAGAATGGCGCTGACTAACAATAACCTATACCTTTCATATCAGTATCACTTACCTCACAAAAATCTTCGTTACTCGAACTACTGCAATACAGCGAGCGCCAATACTGCCAGCTACATAAAAGATTCTAACTACTGAAGGCACTAACTACTGACAGGCATATAGTTAGCAAATGAAAGATTTTGATAGAGAACAAACAATGTATTTACCTTAATAATGTTCAAAAGTCATAATATGTATGTATAATTTGTAACATACAGTTTGGCAAATTTCCTCTTTCTGACGGACACACGTCCAGCTCGTCGAATCATATTAACATCTCAAAACTCTGGCTTTCTCTCCCCCCCATACACCACTGCTGGCGGCTCACCTCCAACTGCCCAACGCTATGCGCTGTTCACATCCAACTGCCCAACGCTACAATAGCAAATATTCCAACAATGCAAACCAGCCACAAACTGCAAACAGCACAGTCGGTGATTTTCATACAGAGCGCTACGTGGCGTTACCAACGTAAAAACCTAAACAGCCTACTTACATCACGTATAAGAAAGTCGACTGTGAGTTGGATGCAGGCCTTGTAACATATGGGCAAATACTCAAGTATATTTGCAACGTTTCTAAATAACTGATTCTTCGACTTTTGGAATGCGTTAGGTTGCCAGCCCGATATGTATAAACTGAGGTGAAAAAAGTCATGGGGTACATCCTAAGCCGGCCGGAGTGACCGAGCGGTTCTAGGCGCTACAGTCTGGAACCGCGCGACCGCTACGGTCGCAGGTTCGAATCCGGCCTCGGGCATGGATGTGTGCGATGTCCTTAGGTTAGTTAGGTTTAAGTAGTTCTAAGTTCTAGGGGACTGATGACCTCAGAAGTTAAGTTCCATAGTGCTCAGAGCCATTTGAAACATTTTGGTACATCCTACTATCGTTAGGGACCTCCTTTTTCCCGGCGCAGTGCGGCAACTCGGCATGGCATGGACTCAACAAGTCATTGCCAGTCTCCTGCAGAAATAAAGAGCCGTCCATAATTGCGAAAGTGTTGCCGGTGCAGGATTTTGTGCACGAGCTCACCTCTCGATTATGACCCACAAATTTTCGATGGTATTCATGTCGGACAATGTAAGTGGCCAAATCATGCACTCGAATTGTCCAAAATGATCAAACCAATCGCGAACATTTGTGGCCCGGTGACATGGCGCACTGTCATCCGTAAAATTGCATCATTTCTGGGAATGAAGTCCACGGAAGGATGCAAATGGTCCCCAGGTAGCCGAATGCGAATAAGTGGGGAAGCGCCAGATGCGAGCCGGCAGCGGGCGACAAGGCCCCAGCTGACAGGCGACCGCGCAGTTGTCGAGGTCACGTCCCGTTGCGCCCGTCCGCCCCTTCACGGGTCAAGTGCGGCGAGTCGCCTCACTGCGGTGTAATGCGACCCGCCACATTCCAATTAGCCGTGTTTGCGGCGAGGCGCCGGCTTTCCAGTGGCCGCTGGTGGCCGCGTTCGAATGACCACGCCCTCCCACCCACGTGAAGGACGACTCACGTGGGCCGCAGTGGCTGTAAGGCACACGCACAGTAACTTCAAATGTCACCGCCGTCGAACACCTGCTGGTCGCTATGTGAACCTTGCTCGGAAGGTAGTCGTAAAGTTTTAAATGTCACGCCGAAAGAAACATAGTTACGTAGTTTTTTTTCTTTTTTTTTCAGCTACATTTGTGCAGTCCCGGTACACACTGACATCCCTGTGCCACAGTACAACAGCACGACGATAGAGCAGCCAAAATAAAATTGCGCAACCTTTTGATAAAGTGCCGTGACGTATGGGAGTTCGTCTGCATTTGAAGGAGGAAAACGCCGCAACAATCCGTACAGAGTTGGTGGAAGTGTATGCCAACAACCAGGGCCGTTGCTAGCTAGGTGTTTTGGCGCCCTAGGCGAGAATTGAAAAACGAAGCCCCCTCTTTCTTACAACTGTGTGTGTGTGTGTTTGTTGGGGCTTATGGGCGCTCAACGTCGAGGTCATCAGCACCCTGACACACATTAAAAGGAACGAATGTGGACAGGCCTAATAAAACTGAAACACACACGCAAAGAAGGCAGGAAAAGAAGGAAAATGCTACATAAGAAAGGAAAACGTAAGGAAAGGGAAAACGTAGCAACAAGAATGCCACAGGAAATAGTCACTGGTTGGCCACTTACATAAAATATGGGCGAGCTTGGCACACAGTGAGCAAATTAAGATCCTCTCCCTAGAATCTACGTAAAAACATTTGACATGGCACAGAACTTTAAAACTTTAACCACATTCGTCCGAGTGTTGCCTAAAAGAGATGGCAGGTCCGCTGCCAAGTCAGCCGCGGCCCGCTAGTCAGAAAATAAAACGCAATCCAATAAAACGTGGCGCACAGTGACCTGGACGCCACAAGCACCACACATTTGAGGGTCCTCCCGCCGGAGCAGGAAGCCATGCGTCATAGGGCTGTGGCCTATCCGAAGCCGAGTGAGGAGAACCTCGACCCGTCGATGGGCCTGAAAGGAAGTACACCACACACGCGTTGTGGGCTTGACTATACGGAGCTTATTCTCAGTCACTTTGTAACGCCGGAAATGCATATCCTCCTATTTCCATTTATTGTACTATAATTTTTTCCCTTGTTTTGTTACCTCAAGA